>NC_056729.1:97722763-98022763 GCF_019279795.1 Protopterus annectens | reverse complement strand
GGCAGGGGGTATTCCTCTTTGTTATCTGTGTTATATGTATAGCCATTTGAAAAGAAAATAAGAGACCCAGAAATGCAAGGATATAACTGCTATAGAAATCAATACTTGCAGATATTTTGCACCTGATAAAACCAGAAAAGGACATCTCAGTGTTGTGAAACATTTTGAGGCAAGTTTCAAATCTTTTCAAGATATAAAATAAATGAAGATTTAAAAAAAAAGCTATAGCTGTAAACTATGTACCCACACATAAACTGGTTCATCAATACACATATTTATGGGGACACAATAAAATGAAGTATTTGGGAATATGGATTAAAAAGGATTCTGTGATTGCAGCTAAGGATATGTGGAAACAGACTAAACAAAAGATAATAAAAAAACTGAGAAACTGGAAACACTTGTTTATGCATATGGATAGCAAGATACAAGCAGTGAAAATGTTTTTGGTCCCTTTAGTTTTACATACAGGTCAACCATAAGTTTTATCAACCCATGGAGAGACTGTAGACAGTAATTAATAGAGTTGAAGGATTTATTCTGGGAGGGGAAGAGGGCAAGGGTCAAGTGGGATGAGCTGATCCTTCCACTAGAACAAGGTGGTTTAGGATTACCTGATTTGAAGGGATATTTTAGAGCTACGCAGTTATAGGACATAAACATACAAGTAGAAAGCTACAAGTCAAGTAGAAAGGGATGATGAAGAAACATGGGGGAAATTCGAGAAATAAAGAGACAGTGCAATTTTGGATGCAGATCCTTAAAAAGAATAACAGCAGCCACACAGTATACATTCTGCTACTTTATGAATATAATATTCTAAGAACTAACCCAACACGAGAATGGAAAAAGGAGATTCTGCCAATACAGATGACTGCAATTAGGTTACAAAGAATAGGCAAGAGGAAGCTGGAACTGACTGGAGAAAACTGGCATACGAACCAAGGTACTGTGAGCAGATAACTAGAAAGGGAAAGGTAATAGAATGGGAAGAGGTCAAGAAGAAATTTGGACTGCAGGTTAGAGACTGCGTTCCCTATCGGGGATTGACATCGGAGTATAGGAAAAGAGAAATAGACAGGAGAACCCTAAAAGAAAGACCTGCTCTGGTAGAGGGTTCAGTCTAGAACAGCAGCTGTTGTTAAAAATGAGGATTAGTAGGGAGTGCAAAATATTGCACAGTAGCTATAAGAAGCAATCAGAGGAGGTTAGAAAAGACTGGGAAGAGAAATTTAATAAGCAATTGAAAAGGAAACAATGGAAGGACGTGTGTGTAGTTCCCAAGTATGCAATGATGTGTAAAAGATTTAGGATTTCTGCTTGAAAATGTTTGCATAGGTATTTTATACCCCAATCAGATTCCAAAGTGTTCTTCCTCATGTAGATGGTAAATATTAGAGGTGTGACAGGGTAGAAAGAGTTAATTGTGAAAATGTGTCTTGGGAGTGTAATGAGTTGGCAGACTTTAAAAGTTCCCTAAAGATTACTCTGTCAGAAATACTGGTGGAGCAAATGGGTGTAACTAACAAAACTATTTTTTTTAGCTGGTATGCAGGATCTGAATAGCCTAATTCTGGTGGCTGCCAAAAAAAAGCAATTACTAGAAAATGGAAATCTAAGTCTAAATCAACTATATTTGAAGTGAATAATGCAACAGATATAAAACTGGAAGTGGGATCATTAGAAATTTGTAGGAGCAAATTACATAGAAGAAATAGAAATTGTGGGAAGAATACATGCAGAGTAATGTTTTGAAGGAGGACTGAGGTTTAAGGAAAGGCATTAATTCAGCAAGTTTTATAATGCTGGATTGATGATAACTGTATAAAATAATATATCTGATATATAATGTTTGTAACTATGAGCATGTTAACATGGCTTGTTTTCTTTTATATAAATGTATGCTTGCCTATGTCTTAAGTGTTAATTCAAACTTTTTCTTCTTTCGGTTTTACCCTGATAGGGGTCGCCACAGCGGATCACCTGTCCGCTCATGATTGGCAGTGGAGTTTTACAGTGTCGAGTTGCCAGCCTGGCGCCCAACCTTCCATAGAAGGCACACACATGCACTTACTCACACCTAGGGCCAATTTAGAGTGTCCAATCCACCTACAGCATGTCTTTGGGATGTGGGAGGAAACCAGAGCACCCAGAGGAAACCCACGTGACCACAGGGAGGACATGCAGACTCCGCACAGAAGGCACCCCAGCCAAGGATCAAACCGGAGAATCTCTTGCTGTGAGGCGGCAATGCTAACCACTGCACCACCGTGACCGCCCCTTAAGTGTTAATTCAATAAAGGTGTTAAAAAATAAAAAGAAGATTCCAAGGTGTTTGTCAACCAGCAATGATCTCTAATGATCAATGTGTGTTTATGCTAATAAAGTAATGCTCTGTTTAAAAACAAAGGAGAATGACTGCTCGTATCACTGAACTGTATGTAATAGTGACAGTGATGTTAACTGATAGCACACTGGGTAGATTTTACAAGCACAAATGCCTGTTCTCTAAAGACACTCCCTTGGATTCAACAACGTCTACACTAAGTGTACACCGTTCTGAGTGAATAGACAACACAGACATAACTCACACCTTCTTCCTCCTAATTTCAGTTTTTCTACTGATATTCTTTCAGCTTTAAATACTGACAGGGACCACAAAGTGTAGACTACAAGTACACTTAGTGTAATTTTTTCCAAATGACTAGAAAGCACAAAAAATGTGATAAGAATTTTCTTGAATACATATTGTGTATACTTAGTGTAGGCTTTATTGAATCTGCCCCACTGTGTGAACTGATAATGGATACAACCCTGAAACATGTCTTTGCCCTCCCAGTATGAAAAAAGTAATCAGCATACATGAACTGTGACAAAACTACATAACTCTGTCTTAATTCAGTGCCTATCTAATCCACACAAAAAAGTAACTTGACCCTGACTTGTCTGAATTAAAACTTAGGCATGGGAAGTTAGCAGATATACAAATATACACGTGACAGAAGATGGCAAATTTAACACGGTTTGGAATTTTATTTT
The DNA here is from genome assembly GCF_019279795.1 of Protopterus annectens. NCBI lineage: Eukaryota > Metazoa > Chordata > Ceratodontiformes > Protopteridae > Protopterus > Protopterus annectens. The sequence continues at coordinate 98,019,724 of NC_056729.1, read as the reverse complement.
ATAAATATGAGTATCTCTCTGATATGCATACAGTCCTTCTGTAAGGCTAGTGATTAAACTAATCTGCAGTCTCGATCCATCAGCTTTAGGACAAAAAGGATATTTATATACAATGTATATTCAAATTATGCCACATTTGGACCTGAAGTCCAAGATTACTGGTAACAGAAAATCAAATTTAGGGAAGAAACACTGAATAGTAAGAGTATAAAGATTTAATCAAACTACAGTATATACATTAAGTTTCAAATAAAACACCACGATTAACATACATGTTGGTATACAAACATTTAAAACTAAACTGATCAGAAATCAGATCAAAAACTGCTGCTGACAAACTGTCTAGGATATTCACCCTAAACTTAACGAAAACTCGGTAATCTTGTAGAACCGGCTGGACTAGCATACTGAACTGGATCTGTATTAGAAAGGGCACTTTGTTTCAACTTTGTTCTTGCTTTTCTTCTGACAGTATCGTTCATTTTGCATTAAACAATATATAAAAACAACAGAGATCCTGTCTCCAAACACTTCTTGTTTACATGCCGTTGTAAGCTGGACCACCACCTCCTTCGGGTACCACCCAATTGATATTTTGACTTGGATCCTTAATATCACAAGTTTTACAGTGGACACAGTTCTGGGCATTGATCTGTAGCCTCATTCCATCACCAGTTTCTAATGGAACATACTCGTACACACCTAGAAAAGACAAAGATATTTTGAAACTAGCAGCAAAGCACTTCTAAAATTTACCAAGATCACCACACCCCTTTTTAATGCATCACAAAGGAACAGATGAAGGTGAAATAAAAATGCAAATAAATATGGATCACTTAGTCCAAATTTTTGTTTTCAGCTAAGAGAACCACTGAAGTTCATGTTTAAGCTATGGCCACTTAATCGTCCCTTAGTTCTATTCCACTAACATTACTTTACATTACAGTTTTTGCATGTTCACTTGTATCCTGTTACTGTTTAGCTGAAAGGTTGTTCCAGTAATATACCATTATCAATAAGAGGAAAGTACAGCTGTGTGTAGTACTTGCTGTAAAACTATAACCTTGTATTATCTACTGTACATTACTAACTGAGGTAGTGTTTATTCTTTTTGGGTACCATTTGTGCATTACTTAGTCACTGCTATTTTTTACCTTCTATTTCTGTGTTACTACTTCACTGAATTACATGCTGGTCTTGGTTGAAAGGACTCTGAGTATTAGACAGCTCCAACCTGCTACACACACACACATACACACAATAGATCACTGAGAGGCACACTTGCCTAGTGTAACAAATGGACTTTGACTCAATCAGTGTCACTTCTTGGCTTATTTTTTCCCAGAAGCAAAAAGGTTCATATTTTTGCATATGACCATTTCTGCTTCACACAAGTATCTGTGGTGTTGATGTGTACCTTATATAAAGCCAGGGTTACAGCACTATCTCTTTAGCTGTCCAAGGCAGAAATTAACTAAAAATATGAAGTGTATTTAACATTACAGTGTGAGTATATATATTTCCAAGGTATAATCAGAGATTAAGGGACTACTGTGGGCAGAAATTGAAAGAGTATGCATTTTTATCTTACTATAGGTTCTATACAATATAAATCTGTCAGCACCAAAGTAACTGCTTTACTAATTCTATTTTTATCTAATCCCGAGTGCCCTCATAGGTCAGACACACTAATATGTTCTTGTTTTCTTGGGAAGCTGCTCTTTCCCATAGTGCACTGTTGAGGGCATATTTAATGACATTGCAGTGCCCTAGTCTATCCAATGAGACCACACCCCCATAAACTTAGAAAGGAAGCAGTGAGAACTGCTGTCATGCGTGACAACTTTGCGAAGGCTGCCAGCCTAGTCAAATAGAATTTAATATATCATTCTATCAACTGTATAAATAAATGTAAAATACAAGTTTGTGTTTTTAAATGTAAGAAAACACTGTGAAATGTGGAACTGCAAAATATGTGACAACATTGCACTCTACTGGCCCAGTGAAGCATGTTGTATCCTTTCATGTTAGAATTTAGCCCGAGGGCAGCTGGATGAAGATTTCATGCCCATTGTTTTAAGGCTAAAATTTATGACTAGAATTTAGATGTGGAAGGTGCTTTATTGCTTTAGTTTCTGTTAGTATATACATGTGAAATGTCTTCTATTGTTGTAAGTTTCTGTGCAGGTGTTAGATTGCTAAATAATCCAGTTTGTGGCCTGAGAACTCAGACCAAGTGTTGCAATATGATGCAATATGAATACTGGGAAAACCTAAGTGTCAAAAATGATGTAATTTTGGGAGGGACTTACAGACATGTTTGTTAGTAATGTTAAAATACTATTTCTCACAAGAGACCAGGGGCATTTTGATCTGGACATCTAACTTATCAGCACTCTGCTTATGCTCACATGTAAGTTTTTAGCACTGTGATATCTTGTAGGAATAGTTAAAGCTAGTAAAGATTAATTAGGTATTTTTCTTTGAAACCAGACCTGTCCTACTGTCTTATTTTAAGTTTCTGTGTGATCTGTGAACTCTTAGATATCTCTGTGGTGTAGTAGATTTGTCTTGTGTTTTAATTATTTATTATAAAATATTTTAAAACCTTCTACCTGTGGCTGGTTTGTGTAGAGATGAAGTATGCTTTAGAGTACATTATATATTTATAGAGTTTACTGTCTAAGCTCTTTCAATAAGCCTTAGACTGTATAGTCACATTACCATTGGATATTAATATTGCACAGTAATAATTGGACACCCTTTTAAGGGCCTTTTAGTAGCTGATATTATTAACTGAGTGGTGGCAGTAATTACTACTGTATAGTCTGGGTAAAGGGGCACAGCTGGAGAATCTGCGTCAGCCTTTCCCAGGAGTGTATGTGAAGTTGTATAAATACTTATCTCAAAGTATGTGTGTGTTGTGTCAGCTACTTGGGCAGGGACATGAAGCACTGATTGGACAGAGAGGATACTGAGGTCCTAACTTGCCCAGTTATGCTGAGACTTGGACCCTATAGCTGTGCCAGTGGGGAGTCTTATTGGGGACCTGGTGAGCAAGGAAGCAGCCAGCCCCAGACTTACTGTGATCTTTGTGTGCACTTAAGGGAAATTGTACTTTACTGTGTGTATTAGTTATCCTTTCCTCCTCTAGGAGATGACCTCCCTGGTGTTACTGGTGAGGATTGAGGCTCCTTGAATGCTGGGCCAGGGCATGGTCGTGACAAGTGTTTGGCAGTGGTGGGATCTACTTCACATACTAATTGGCTTGTAGTGGTGTGGGTAGAGTGAATTCCTGTAGCTTATGTATAGTGACCTCTAAACGTGTCTTGTACTCTAAAACAGCCACGCAGTGTACACCAAGAGTTCAGATCACAACTGTTTATTTCTTTTGTTAGCTTAGTGTTAGTCAGGGTGAACAGGCAGCATGTCAGCAGAAGAGTATGGAAAGCTGACAATAAGCCAGCTGGCGGAGATGTGCCAGGCTAGGGGGCTGGTGCATGGTAACCTGACTAAGGCAGACTTGATTGCAGCCTTGGTTAAAGCTGCATCAGAAAACAGCAGCCTGGAGGATAATCAGACTGACAGTAGAGATACAATATTCTTGGAGAAAGGACAGCTCAACTTTTCCGCAATGGACTTAAAAATCCAGCTGGAGCTAAAGAGACTTGAGTTGGAGGCTAGGCTATGAAATGAGAAGCAGCCGAGAGAATGAGGAGACTAGAAGCTGAAGAACAGGAACGGCAGAGAAAGCATGAGAGGGAAATGCTGACTCTTCGCCAGAATCATGGAGGTAATGGGGAAGGGAGTAACCGGATCCCAGAAGCACAAAAGGTCAGTAAATTTCTTCCACAGTTTAAAAAGGGGGATAATTTTGATAGCTTCACTCATGTTTGAGCGGGTATGTAAACAGCATGAAGTTGACCAAAGGCTTTGGGTACGGTTCCTGACCCCCTTACTCCATGGTAAAGCTGTAACTTCTTAAGCAAAAATACTTGACACTGACTTTTTTGATTATACTGCTGTAAAAATACATTTGTTAGAATGTTCTAAGCTAACACCTGAAATGTACAGGAAAAAGTTTTGTGAGCATAGACGCAAGGCAGATGAAAATGTATGTGAATATGTTGTTGAACTGAGCACTTATTTTCATAGCTGGGTGAGTGGATGTCAGGTCACCACTTTTGAAGGGCTAACAGACCTTTTGGTAAAGGAACAAGCCCTTAGCACTTTGCCTGATGACATGAGGATCTGGTTAGCTGATAAACAGTGTGCTCCTTCAGAGGAGTTGGGGAAGAAGGTTCATAGGTTCATAGGTTCATACTAGGCTATCTGCCCGAGGGCATTTACAAGCCTAGCCCATCGTTTTGTGGCTTACGCCACCCCTTAAGTATGGGGAACTATACCCATTATTTTGCTGTGCCTCTGTCGAGCAGTGACACTGAGGTAATCCCTGGGGTATATCTGCGATCTCCCATCCATTGGTCAAGATTTCTCTTGAACAAGGCCAGCGAGGTGCTCTGCCTCACATATACCGGGATTTTGTTCCACAGCATAGGGAGTCTTTGGGTGATGAATCTATCCCTCCAGCACGTCCTATTAATAGCCGTCGAGGTTTAAGTCTCCCGCCTTGTGGCTCTGGTGGATCTAGATTTTTGAGGTGAAGCATATTCATCAAATCTGGGTTTGACATGGCCTTGTATGTTAGGCAAAGGTCACCTCTGAGCAAGCGGTGTTTACTGAATAGAGCTGTAGTTCTTTCAGTCGGGCAGCATAGGACAGATTTTGAGACCCTTTATCCTTTTGGTGAGGAACTTTTGTGGTCTCTCCAGCTGCTGCAAGTGTCGGGTCAGATACATTCGAATGGGGCATTGTACTCAATCATTGGTCTGATGAGTGATGAGTAAAGCGAGACCATGACCTCCCTTGATCTAGATGAGAATCCCTTCATGATAAGGTGGGCAATGTAGAAGGTCTTCCTAACTACTTTAGCTACATGGGTGTCGAATGACAGACTACAATCAACCTGGGTCCCCAAGTCCCTGATAACTTCTTCTGTGCTCAGTGGATTGCCACCTATTTGGTAGCTAGGGGTAACCTTGTTTTTCCCGAAGGGTATGACTATGCATTTTTTGGCATTTAACTTTAGGCCATGGCTCTGGCACCAGTTATCCATTTCTGTGAGACCCTTCTGAAGGATATCTGTGTCAGATGTGTTTTCTACTATGGCTCCCAGTTTGCAGTCATCTGCAAACTTTGTCAGCCATAACCCTCCTGTGTTTGCTTGTACTTGGAAAAGTAGATGCCAAACAAGAGTGGGCCCAGGACTGAGCCCTGTGGGACCCCACTTGTGACAGGCTTTGAGTCTGACATGGCGCCAGCAACTCTGACCCTGTGGGTTCTGTCACTCAGCCAGTTTGCAACCCATCTTGTGATGTATGGGTTAACATTTAAGCTGCTGAGTTTTTCAATGATACCCGAGTGAGGTATTGTATCGAAGGCCTTCGCCAGATCCAGGTAGGCTGTATGGACTGCCTTTCCCTCATCAATGGCTTTGGTGACTGTTTCGAAAAAGTCAACCAAGTTTAAAAGGCATGATCTGCCTTTGACAAAGCCAAACTGGGTTGGATCCAAGGTCTGCAAATTCCTATGTCTTTATTTATGAGGTCCATTATGATCCTCTCCATGGCTTTGCAGATAAGGCTTGTCAAGCTAATAGGGCGGTAATTTCCAGGGTCGGTGGAAGCACCGCCTTTGTGAAGTGGGACCACAGTTGCAGTGCGCCACCCCCTGGGTACATATCCAGAGGTAAGACTTTGATTAAATAGCTGTCCTAGTTGTGGGTTTAATTCCTCATTGAGTTCGTGGAGCACACAGCCGGGGACACCATCGGTCCCATGGATGCTGTGTTTTTGCTTTGGAGAGAGCAGTTTTAACTTGGGCGTTGGAAATGTTTGGGGGCTGCAATCGTTTGGTATAGATATCTCTCCTTTGGGGAGGGGAGAAGTTTGCACTGAACCTGTCAGCCAGTATGTTGGCAATGTCTGTAGGATCAGTAATCTTCACATCATTTTGACTAGTTCTGAGCATATCTGGGAGTTTCCTCCCAGGTTTCTAACATAGCTAAAGAATGCCTTATGATTGTCTTTTGAGTCTTTAGCTATTTTTCTCTCAAAATTTGCTTTGGATGATTTTATGAGAGCTCTTAGTTTTTACTTATAGTGATCAAGGGTGTCTTACCTTTTAAGGATTTTGCTCTATCTTGTAGTAGCTTTCTTTTGTTGTAGAGTTTGTTTATGGCTGGGGTCCACCAGAGTGGACGCTTGCCTTTGGTACAGAGAGTCTTTGTTTTGCTTGGGATTGCCTTATCCATGCAGTCCTGCAGGTGCTGGTAGAAGGCATTTGTGAGTGATTCAGCGGCTTGAGTACTGTTTTCCACTGCTCGGGGCCTTAAAGGAGACCACACTAGTCTTTAGAAGTGTGAAGTCGGCTTTTGAGAAGTTTTTACTGTGGTCTTTTTTATTTCAGGTGGGGGTGGGATGAGGACCTCCAGCGAGATTAGTTTGTGATCTGATCTCACCAGTGAGGGGTATACTTCCGGTGTTGAACATTGTGCTCCCATGTTCGTGATGACGAGATCAAGCATGTTATCTCCTCTTGTGGGGATGGTGACTAGTTGTTCCATGGCATTTGAGTTTATGAATTCCAGGAACTTTTGGGCTAGGGTGTTTGGGCTTGAGTAGTGTTCCCAGTCTATATTAGGGTAATTGAAGTCACCTAGTATGATGGTGTTTGGTGATACATTTATCCCCTCTAGTGTTTTCAGGAAGGCCATGTGAGGTTCCTGAGTTTGTGAGGGTGGCCTGTAACATGCTACAATTTGCAGAGCAGTCTTGCCTATGGTTAATTGCACCTGGATGGTCTCCGATGCATCGTGCGTTGCCACCAGTCTTGAGGTGTGGGTGTCCTTGATGAATATGGATACCCCCCCTCCTTTCTTGGTATTGTCCGGATTTTGGGGCGAACGCATGATATGAGGTAAAACCTGATAGTGCTGGGGTGCTCTCAGGAGCCTTGAACCAGGTTTCTGTCACAGCACAGACATCGATGTTCTCCATATTGAGAAGGGCCTCGAAAGTGCATTTTGAGATTTAGACTTCTGGCATTGAGCAGCATTACCCTTAGTTTTTTCCTTTTTGTGTTCTAGGGTGGTAGGTTTAGAATTTGAGCCTTGCCTAAAAAGGCACTATGGGGGTGGCAAGAGCCTTTGCCAATATCCGGAATCCCAGGGTGACAGGTGCAAGCCGCCCTTGCGAAGCAGCGTGGCTTGTCCAGCATGTCATCCCAGGCAGACAGACACTGGATCCCCTTTGAATGACACCAGTGGTTAAGCCAATTGTTAAAGCTGATCATCTTATCTCTGTATTGTGGCATCATTCTTGGTGAAGGTAGGATACTGCTCAAGGTCAGGGTCATACCTGCCTGGGCTACATAATCAGAGAGCTCCTCAATGTCTCTTTTCATGTAGTCCAAGGAGGTACGTCTCAGGTCCTTTACACCAGCATGGACAATGACTGAGTCATATTTGTACCTGCTGTTGAGAGACCTGAGTGCTTATGCTATGTGGCGGATTCTAGCCCGACAGGCAGCTTACTGTGACCTTCTCCTTACTCAGTCTGGTGAGCGGAACGTCAGTGTGTCTGACTATGGAGTCACCAATGACTAGTGTGTCTGGCATTGTGTTTGGCCTTAAGGGCTGTGACTGTTTGACACTCTGACTGTGAGGTCTATGTGTTGCAGGTGCTGTGTTCTGAGGTGGTGGTTGTTTGGGTGTCTGCTTAGGTGGCCTCTGCTGTTTTGGTAGATTTTTGTTCAGAGCCTCGAGTATGTCTTTGTGTGTTTATGTGTATGATTTGAGGTTGTGATGGTACTATGTGAGACTGGGTCTATAGTGTGTGTGGTAACCTTCTCCTCCTGACTGGTCTTGCCAGTCCTATGTTGAGAGAGCTCAGCCTCCAGTTTGGCCGTATAGTTGCATCTCTCGCATGTATTTGTGTTTTGTGGGAGGAGGAGAGGGTTGTCAGTGTACATGAGGCAATTGTAACATTGCCTCAAAATTCCCAGGTTCACCAGCTGAGCAGGAGAGGACACTAGCAACTGATCCGTCGACATGCTAGAAGGAATAGACAAAAACTTTGAAAAAGATTCCGGGGGACGTGGGTGACAGAAATGGGGGTTTGCCTTTTTGGGGTACTATCTATGACAAGAGTGCCGTATCAAGGTAATAAGTACTGTAGGAGCAAGTGCTAGGTTTAACAGATAGAGAATATTCTACTTGGAGTCAAGTAGAGAAGATCTTTATAGTTATAGGATACGCTGATTAGATCAGTAGTATAGTTTGAGGAAGGTAGTTTTAAGGGAAAATTTGAAGAGTGGAATTTAGGTAGCACTAATAGTTTAATTCTGCTTAACCGGCGCTGCCCTAGTGTGCAACAGTGGCAACTCCGCGCTAAATCGCGCTAACGCGAGTTTAGCGTTTTTTATATCAGGGGGCTGAAAGAAGCTAGGAACTGGCCCAAACGACCAATAAACTACAAGTTGCTGGCTGAAACCTCACAAAACTGGACCAACAGGCAGCTCAATGCTTCCCACTCCCACTGGTAAGCAAAGGAACTTCCTCCTTTCCAAATTAGGTAAAGAATCAGTAACAGGAACTGCAAACAAAGTCCAGGGATCAGCAAGCTCTGAAACTGGACTAATCTAGCTTAGCAAGGCGGGAAAACAAGAGATATTTTTTGTTTTTTTTTTTTTCAAGAGACAAGCAGAACAGATACAGTAAACACTTATAACTGCTATAAATCGCTATCACAGCCTACACAAACAATTTGCAACAGTTACAGATATTTAAAGTAACAAACTGAGAAACAAGTGCAATATCAGAATAAATGCAGAATAAAACAGTAGCAATGTATCAGCAAACAGGCGAAAATACAGTAGCAAGATAAATAGAAGTGGAAAGCCACAAAAAATACTTATATCAGGTAAAGTCGCTTTTTCAGCTCTCTGAAGCTTGGATTACTCTGCTGGCCACCACGAGGATCTTGTGCTGAGTAGGTACAAGCCAAAAAACGTTAGCGTTTTTTATATCAGGGGGCTGAAAGAAGCTAGGAACTGGCCCAAAACGACCAATAAACTACAAGTTGCTGGCTGAAACCTCACAAAACTGGACCAACAGGCAGCTCAATGCTTCCCACTCCCACTGGTAAGCAATGTTTTGAATGCAACCAGTGGGGCCATGGGGCATACAGATGTCCATGGAGACCTATACCTAGCAAGCAGGGCAGCCCTGCACAGGAAAGGGACCCCCAGTACTGCTCATGGGACTAAAGGAACTCATGGTGGGCAGCACAGACTGCCCCAACAGAATCTGCCAATAGCAAGTGAAGCCACTAGTCCAGGTACACGTCCAGGAGCTAGTGTTAAATGTTTTGAATGCAACCAGTGGGGCCATGGGGCATACAGATGTCCATGGAGACAAGGTAGGGAACCAAAGGTGAGAGAGCCAGTAAGTGGTAAAGGCAAAATGCCAATAGTAGGTTGTCTTGAGACAACAGGGGTATGGAACTACCATCCTGCAGATGTCCTGACAGAAGGATTTGGATGAGGCAGTACTATGTACTTATGCAGTTACATGCAGTGAGGCTAGGAGACAAGCATGTGGGTCTGGCAGCCTGGGGGAGACTCAGACAGACTGCATACGCCAGGACTGCTGATGTGGTTACTTCAGGGAGTGAGCTACGCTGTAGCAGTGAGATTGAAGGTGAGCTGCTTGTGGGTACTGATGTTCCCTTGGACAGGGTAACTGCAAAGGTAGAGGTGAGTAGTAGTACCCAGGCTGACAGTGAGGCACCACTGTCAGAGGATGCCAGACTTCCTGTGGAAGGAGAGCTGGGAAGGGTTACAAGGACAGACTTGAGACAGGCTCAGCTCTCAGACCCTACACTGCAAGGCCTGAGGCAGGTAGCTTGGGAGGCACCTGATTCTCAAGGGAAGGGGGAATCTGTATACTGGAACAAAAGGTTACTGTACAGAGAGTGGACCCCTGAGGGAGGGCAAGAAAGTACAGTTTTGTACCTACCATAAATGTAGATGTCCGATAGGTATGCATCTGCAGTCCTTACATATGGGTTGTCCTGCCTCAGGCAGCCCTTTGGTCGGCCGGATTCCAAAGTCTGGGTCCGGCGTCGGCTGATGTCGCCCTTTTCCCCAACGTCAGAGCGCCTGGGGTACAAAAGCGTCAGTTGACGCCATGTTCCTCAGTTTTTCTTGCCCCAGATGCCAGGTGCCCTCTAAGGAAGGCTAAATTTTGGAGAAATGAATAAATTCCAATCATGCAAACCAATAAAAAACAAATACACCATAAAAGATAACCCCGGCTAACTAAAAAGAGGGATAGGTACCCAAAGAATACCACAGAGGGGTAGGAGGGAGGGAAAACCTGACTGCAGATGCATACCTATCGGACATCTACATTTATGGTAGGTACAAAACTGTACTATGTCCTTCAAGGATGCATCTGCAGTCCTTACATATGGGTAGAATACCATAGCCAAGCTGGGGGTGGTAGGATCTAAGAAAAGGATGGTGTAGCTAACATGCCCTGCAGGACTGCAGTAGCAAAGCCTGCTCTGGATCTGGAATATAAAGGCAAGTTGTAATGCTTGGAAAATGTATGCACAGAGCTCCATGTAGCAGCTTCTAAAATGTCCTTTGTAGCCACCCCTCTTAAGAAGGCTGTGGAGGTGGCTGTTGCTCTGGTGGAATGAGGTCTGATGTTAGCTGGCACAGCTTTTCCATGAAAAGAGTAACAGAATCGAATGCAATTTCCTATCCATTTTGAAATTGTTTGTTTGGAAATTGCTCTTCCTTGTACACCAGCAGCATATGCTACAAACAGTTGGTCAGTTTTTCTGTAAGTCTTAGTTCTGTCCAAGTAGTAGCGCAACTGTCTGTGAATGTCCAGGGTATGCAGAAGTTTCTCTCCTTTATTTTGTGGTTTTGGAAAGAAAGTAGGCAGGTGGATAGCTTGGTTCAGTGAGACCCTGGATACCACCTTTGGCATGAATGAAGGATTGGTTCTCAAAGAGGCTCTGTCCTTATGGAAAATGAGAAATGGTTGTACTGCCATGAGGGCCTGTAACTCAGATACTCTTCTTGCTGAGGTTATGGCCAGAAGGAAGGCAGTCTTCCAAGACAGGAATTGTAGTTCTGAAGATGCTGCTGGTTCAAATGGAGGTAGAGTTAATTTTTCCAACATGAAGTTAAGGTCCCATGTAGGCACTGGTGGTTTCCTTGGAGGGTTGATGTTTTTTATCCCTCTTAGAAACTGCCTTAGCAGAGGATGAGAAAATACAGGTGGATCAGTGTTGTACTCTGCTGAAATAGCTGAAACATGAATTTTTATGGATGAGTAAGAAAGGCCATTATGGAGCATTTCAGCCAAGTATTCAAGGATATGTGGAATGCTCATCACTGTCGGATCCTGACCCTGTGCGGTGCTCCAGGTTCGAAATCTTTTCCATTTTTCTGAATATGCCTTTCTTGTGGAAGGCCGCCGAGCTTCCATGATGATATCCTTTACCCTCTTGGATAGTTTATCCTGGCGAGGAGTCAAGGTATTTTCCAGGCTGTCAGCTGCAAGGTTTTCAGGCTGGAGTGCAGAGTTTTGTAATTGTGCTGTGTCAGAAGAAGTGGCCATTGTGGTAGAGGCTACGGGTTCGTGCGTGACATGCTCTTTAACAGTGGGTACCAGTGTTGTCTTGGCCAGTCCGGAGCTATCAGAATCACTTTTGGTTGCTCTGTCCTGATCTTCAGTAAGACCTTGGTCATTAACGGAAGAGGTGGGAATGCATATACTGTTAGAGCATTCCAGCTGAAGGATAGGGCGTCCACTTTCCATGCTTGAGGATGGTATGTCCTTGTGCAGAATTTCTTCAGTTGATGGTTGTGGGGGGAGGCAAAAAGATCTATGTCCGGCCTTCCCCATGATTGTGCTATCTGAAGAAAAATGTCTGGATGCAACATCCATTTGTGTGGATCCATGGTGTTTCTGCTTAGGCTGTCCGCCAGTACATTGTCCTTTCCTGGTACGAACTGGGAATGCAGCTCTATATTGAGTTTTAGGGAAAGTTCCCAAAGATTCATTGCCAGCCTGCAAAGAGGGTAGGAATGGGTACCTCCTTGCTTGTTTATGTACCACATAACTGTGGTATTGTCTGTCTTTATTAGCAGGTGACCTTGATTAAGGAAATGTTCGAAGGCCTCGATTGAATGTATCACTGCCAGCATTTCCTTTTGGTTGATGTGCAGGCGCAATTCCTTTTGAGTCCACTGCCCTTGAATACATCTACCCTTCATGTGCGCTCCCCATCCATGGTCTGAGGCGTCCGTTGTAATAGTTTGGCTGATATGAGGCTTGCTGAAAGGCAGACCCATGTTTGACTGACTTGCTTGTGTCCACCACAGAAATTTCTTTTGAAGGCATGGAATGAGGGGGATCAAAGCTTCTAGGCTGTGACTGTGTTGAGACCATAGACTCCTTAGGTACCATTGTAGTTTCCTCATATGCAGCCTTGCTTGTGGAATCAGAAGAATGCAAGATGCCATGAAACCCAGGGCCTGCAGGATTTTCCTTGCAGTCAGCTGGGTTTGTGTTGTCAGATTTCTGAAATAATCCGGTAATTGTTTTTGTTTTTCTTCTGTGAGAAAAGCCATTTGGGTGTTTGTATCCAGCTTTGCACCCAGAAAAATTATTGTTTGGGATGGAACAAGTCTTGATTTCTGAATGTTGACTGTGTATCCCAAGGCCTGTAGTAGGCGAATGGCATAGTTCAAGTGTTTTAACAATGTCTGTTGGCTGTCCGCTTGTATAAGGCAGTCATCCAGGTATGGGTATATTTGAATCCCCTGAAGTCTGCAGTGTGCAATTACTGATGCCAGGCATTTCGTGAATACTCTGGGCACAGTAGATAAGCCAAAGGGCAATGCTGAGAATTGATAATGCTCTGAACCTGCAAGAAATCTGAGGTGTCTTCTGCAACTTTGTCTGATAGGGACATGCAGGTATGCCTCCTTGAGGTCTAGAGTTACCAGCCAGGACCCCTTGCCCAGCATGGGAAGGAGTTGCTGTAAGGTCAGCATTTTGAATTTTGGCAGGATGAGATAAGTATTCAGTGTGGACAAGTCCAGAATAGGCCTCCATTGCTTTTCTTTTCTTGGAACAAGGAATAGTCTGGAATAAAATCCTTGGCCTTGTTCTGTGTAAGGAACCTTTTCTATTGCCTTAATTTGTAGTAGTTTGGAAATTTGCTTGAAAGTCTCTGCCCTTTGATTTGGTGGCAGGTTTGGCATGCCTTGTCTTTTTGGTAATGTATGAAAATGGAATCTGTATCCTTTGTCTGTTATTTGCAGTATCCATTTGTCCTTTGTAATACTGTGCCAATTTTCTGAAAATAAAGATAGCTTTCCGCCCAAAGGTGCTTCCAATTGAGCCCTGGTTGGCGGTGTCAAAGTCAAGTCATTGAGTTTGTCCTTGTGCAGTAGATGTAGGTCCTGCACTACCTCTCTGGTTAGGAGGCTGCCACTGACGTCCTCTGTAGGAGCCTCGAGCTTTCCCTCTACCTCTGCCACGCCTGTTTTTGCCTCTTTGAAATCTGTCTGTGTCCGGAAAGGACCAATTCTTAGAAGGCCAATTTCTGCTGAATCTTGCTGGTTGGACCTGGAGGAAATCTTTGACTGTTTGAACTGATTTAGCCTTTTCCTCAAATTTCTTTAAGACCTCCTGAGCCATGTAACCAAATAATTTTTGTTTTTCCAGTGGTGCATCCAGAAGCTTTGCTTTAACATGATCTGGCAGTGTTTGTTCCTTCAGCCAAGCATGTCTACGTGATGACTGCACCTGTCATTGCTGACCTACATGAAGCTTCCAATGCATCATAACCACACTGTAAGAAATGGTTGCTAACCTGTTGAGAGTTATGCACCAGATCCTGAAGCGCCTTGCGGTCTAGGGGTTCAGGCGAGGATAGTTTTTTATGCAATTCATCTAACAGATACTCTTGATACTGTATCATATGGAATTGACAATTTAATGCTCTCATAGAAAGAGTGGAAGAAGTATACACTTTTTACCCCATCTCTAAAGCCCTGGATTCCCTTTCAGAAGGAAGTGGATTCTTGGCAGTGGTGGTTGTAACCCCTTTAGGGCCCTGGGAAATAGTTTCTGGGTCAGCAGAGTGGCCCTTGTAAAGGTATAGATGTGAGTCCGGGACCCTGTAGTACCTGTCAGGTTTGACAGGAGCCGGAGGAAGGAGTCAGGAAATACTAGACTCTGAGTACACATCTTCTATAACATTTAAAACAGGAGGGATAGCCAAAGGTCTATGCTGAGGTAAATGTAAAAAAGTCCTTAACCTCTTCCTGGAATCAGAGAATTCCTGGCCTTGCCATTTGAAATGCTCTCTCATGGAGTGAAGGGTCTCCCCAAAGGAAAACTCTTCAGGGGGAGAGGCCGAGGGAATAGATTCCTCTGCATCAGAATCCTCGTAGGCGGAAGGGCCTCCTCCTGGTAGTCTGAAAGGGCAGAGTCATCTGAGGCCTCATCAGAAGACTGGGATCTGTCTGCTCAACCCTGGGCCTTTTGCCTGGAGGAGGTTGAGAGCCCCTGTCTGGATGTGGCTGAGAGCCCCTGATTAAGGAAATAAGGTCCTCAGCCAAACTTAAAATTTGTGAACCGGTAGTGGATCCCTGAGGAATAGCCTTGGGAGGGAGAGATTTTGGCTGTTTAGCAGCTTTAGCCCGTGTAAAGGCCTTAATGGACATGGATACAGGAGGCTGCCCCACGTGCTGGGGTAGTTTTATCAACAGAAATGGTGTCGGAAATTTCCTGAGCACCGGTTTCAGACGGAAATTCTATGACCGACTCAGTGATGGCCTCCGGTACCGAAGTTACCGGTTGTGCGGTGTCGGTCAGAAGCGGTAGAGATTCGGCTTCAGTAGAGACCAAGACACTCGCGGTAGGCCTAGGCGTGGAGTCGGCCGAAACCGCGGACCGCGTGTGTCGGTCCTTATCCTTTCGTTTTTTGAGTAAATGTGCTGTCGGAAGCTCCGACGGCATGATATAACAGAAATTTTCCCCAAAAAATTCCTCTGCAAACTCTGCCCGACGCCTAAGAGTGCATTTATTGAAGGAAGCACAGGCTGAACAGGCCGAGACGTCGTGGTCTGGGCCTAGGCAGGGTAAGCAGTAAGAGTGGAAATCCTTATGAGGTATTTGTTTCCCACAAGATAAACAATTATTAACTTTAACCGTTTGATCTGACATCGGCTGAGGCAAGAAAGAGTCCCCAACGGGGTACTTAGCTTTTTTGAAGTCTTCGTTAGCTGAATTCACAGGAGCTGGCCGACCAGCACTTGCGAACTGCTTCTGCTTCGGGCACCTCGCGGCAAGAAAGACTGGGGAACATGGCGTCGGCTGACGCTTTTGTACCCCAGGCGCTCTAACGTCGGGGAAAAGGGCGACATCAGCCAACGCCGGACCCAGACTTTGGAATCCGGCCAACCGAAGGGCTGCCTGAGGCAGGACAACCCATATGTAAGGACTGCAGATGCATCCTTGAAGGACATGGTGAGAGAGTACAGCAGTTGGCAATGTCTAGAGCTTACCATCTGGTGCTTCTAGCCATAGCCCATGATATTCCCTTTGCAGGTCATATGGGCATAAAACGTACAAAGGGGCATATTATGCAAAACTTCTATTGGCCTGGAATTTCCAGAGATGTAACAGGGTACTGCAGGACCTGTGAGCAGTGCCAAAAGGCAGGCAAGGCAGGAGACAAGGTGAGAGCTCCTTTGATGGCTTTGCCTGTGATTGAGGAGCCATTTCAGAAGGTAGCTATGGATATTGTGGGTCCTCTGAGTACCCCAAGTTCCACAGGGAAAAAGTATATCCTAGTGATTGTAGAATATGCTACAGGATACCCTGTCGCAGTGGCTCTGTCCTCCATTGGGGCCGAGAAGGTGGCAAATGCTTTGCTAGAGATTTTCAGCAGGGTAGGTTTCCCAAAGGAAATACTGACTGACAGAGGTGCCAATTTTATGTCAGACCTGCGGCTTTGTCTGTGGAAGTCCTGTGGGGTGAAGCACATGAAGACCACCCCCTACCACCCCCAGACTAATGGTCTTGTTTAGAGGTTAAAGTCTACAATCAAGTCCATGCTACAGGCATTTGCAGATCAGTTTAAGAGGGAGTGGGACAAATATTTGCCCCATCTGTTGTTTGCTTGCAGAGAGGTTCCCCAGGAATCTACAGGTTTTTCATCCTTTGAGTTGCTGCATGGGCATAGGGTGAGGGGACCTCTAGATTTAATTCGAAATGAGTGGGAAGTTGAGTGTGAGTCTCAGAAGGAGTCTGTTGTGGCATATGTCCTGAACCTCAGGGCCTGGCCCATGAGAACCTGGCAGAAGCCCAACAACAGAAAAAAATGTGGTATGACAGGAATGCTCGAGCTAGAGAGTATGCTGTAGGGCAGCAGGTCATGGTTCTCATTCCTGTCAGACACAAGGTGGTAAGAAAGGTAAGTGATGTTAACCACATGGTGGAAGTGCTAGGCAGACTGTAGGGGCACAAATTGTACAATGTTAACATGATGAAACCTTACCATGATAGGGAGGCCCTTGTGCTGAGTATTTGCAGTGGATTGCAGGAGGAGTCTAAGAGAGATTTTGTGACATATCTCCTCAGTGAGGCTCGGGCTGACACCTCAGTGGAAGGGGTAGCAATGTCCCAGCAGCTATCTCCTACCCAGGTTCGAGAAATCCAAGCCGTGTTGTAGGAGTTTGAGGGCATGTTCACCAAGAAACTAGGTAGCACCCACCTGGTGCAGCACCTCGTGGATACAGGACCCCAAAGGCCTATCAGGCAGGTCCGTTATAGGGTGCCTGAGAGAGTCAAACAGACTCTGAAGGAGGAGGAGGTACAGGAGATGTTGGAACTAGGGGTGATTCAAGAGTTCAACAGTCCCTGGGCCTTGCCAGTGATGTTTGTGCCAAAGAAGGATGGCAGCACCAGGTTTTGTGTGGATTACAGGAAATTAAATAGTCACACAGAGTCAGATGCTTACCCCATGCCTAGGACAGATGACGACTAGAGCAGTTGGGTGGGGCTAAGTATCTTACAACCATTGATCTTACCAAGGGTTACTGGCAGGTGCCCTTGACTCCCAGTGCTAGAGGGAAGTCAGCCTTTGTGACTCCTTTTGGCTTGTATGAGTTCAGAAAGATATCCTTTGGGATGAAGAATGCCCCAGTGACTTTCCAGAGGCTGGTAGATCATATCTTAGCAGGAGGATTTGCCCTTGCTTACATGGATGATATTGCTATCTACAGCCATTCCTGGCAAGAGCACCTTCAGCATGTCAGGGAGGTGCTGGGCAGACTACAGAGGGCAGGGTTGACCATTAAGCCGAGCAAATGTCAGGTGGGTATGGCGGAGGTCGCCTACCTAGGACATAGATTGGGGAGTGGTAAGATAAGGCCAGAACCTGCCAAAGTGGAAGCTATTCAGGCATGGCCTGCAACTGTTACCAAAATGCAGGTGAGGGCATTCTTAGGGACAGCAGGGTACTACAGAAAGTTCGTTCCTAGTTATAGTACCATAGCTGCTCCCCTCACAGACCTGATAAGGAAGAACAGGCCAGATAAGGTAGTGTGGACCCCAGCATGTGAGCAGGCATTTCAGAAGCTTAAGGAAGCTTTAGGAGGACCTCCTGTGTTAGCCAGTCCAGATTACAGCAACACATTTGTTGTGCAGGTGGATGCTTCAAACTATGGGGTAGGGGCTGTACTTAGCCAGATTTCTTCAGAGGGAGAAGAACACCCAGTGGTTTATCTCAGTCATAGGCTCCAACCCAGGGAGGAATGCTATGCAGCGGAAGAAAAGGAATGTCTAGCCATAGTGTGGGCACTACAAAAACTTCAGCCTTATCTGTATGGAAGAAAATTCACTGTGATGACAGATCACAGCCCTCTAACATGTTTAAACAGAGCCAGTCAGCAAAATGCCAAGTTGCTAAGATGGAGTCTGGGGTTGCAAGCATATATGTCAGTGCAGCAATCAGTGGGAGTAGCAATGGCAATGCAGATGGGCTCCCAAGACAGGGAATGGGGTGAGGTACACCCAGACAGACCTGACATTCTTAAGCGACATTACTCAAGCGGCACTTGAAAAACTTGCTTGTGTTCCCGGGGGGGGGGGGGGGGTGATGACTGGGGAGAGATGGTCGAAGGCTGCCAGCCTAGTCAAATAGAATTTAATATATAATTCTATCAACTGTATAAATAAATGTAAAATACAGGCTTGTGTTTTTAAATGTAAGAAAACACTGTGAAATGTGGAACTGCAAAATATGTGACAACATTGCACTCTACTGGCACAGTGAAGCATGTTGTATCCTTTCATGTTAGAATTTGACCCGAGGGTGGCTTGATGAAGATTTCATGCCCATTGTTTTAAGGCTAAAGTTTATGACTAGAATTTAGATGTGGAAGGTGCTTTATTGCTTTAGTTTTTGTTAGTATATATGTGAAATGTCTTCTATTGTTTTAAGTTTCTGTGCAGGTGTTAGATTGCTAAATAATGCAGTTTGTGGCCTGAGAACTCAGACCAAGTGTTAAGATGATGCAATATAAATACTGGGAAAACCTAAGTGTCAAAAATGATGAAATTTTGGGATGGACTTAGAGACATGTTTGTTAGTAATGTTAAAATACTATTTCTCACAAGAGACCAGGGGCATTTTGATCTGGACATCTAATGTATCAGCACTCTGCTTATGCTCACATGTAAGTTTTTAGCACTGTGATACCTTGTAGGAATAGTTAAAGCTAGTAAAGATTAATTAGGTATTTTTCTTTGAAACCAGGCCTGTCCTACTGTATTATTATAAGTTTCTGTGTGATCTGTGAACTCTTAGATATCTCTGTGGTGTAGTAGATTTGTCCTGTGTTTTAATTACTTATTATTAAATATTTTTAAAACCTTCTACCTGTGGCTGGTTTGTGTAGAGATTAAATATGCTTTAGATTACATTATATATCTAAGCCCTTCCAATAAGCCATAGACTGTATAGTCACATTACCATTGGATATTAATATTGCACAGTAATAACTGGACACCCTTTTAAGGGCCTTTTAGTAGCTGATATTATTAATGGGTGGTGGCAGTAATTACTACCGTATAGTCTGGGTAAAGGGGCACAGCTGGAGAATCTGTGTCAGCCTTCCCCAGGAGTGTCTGTGAAGTTGTATAAATATTTATCTCAAAGTGTGTGTGTGTGTGTGTGTGTGTGTGTGTGTGTGTGTGTGTGTGTGTGTGTGTGTGTGTGTGTGTGTGTGTGTGTTGTGCCAGCTACTTGGGCAGGGGCATGAAGCGCTGGTTGGACAGAGAGGGTACTGGAGGTCATAGCTTGCCCAGCTAGGCTGAGACCTGGACCCTATAGCTGTGCCAGTGGGGAGTTTTATTGGGGACCTGGTGAGCAAGGGAGCAGCCAGCCCCAGACTGACTGTGATCTCTGAGTGCACTTAAGGGAAATTGTACTTTACTGTGTGTATTAGTTATCCTTTCCTCCTCTAGGAGACGACCTCCCTGGTGTTAGTAGTGAGGATTGAGGCTCCTTGATTGCTGGGCCAGGACACGGTCGTCACATCATGTTTCAGAATCCCCTATAAAAATGTCAGTGAATTTTTTGCAGTGACTCCTACATATTTGTTTCCTGCATATATGTTATACTAGGTGTGAAAACATTTTGCAAAAGGTTACATAAATAATTGGGATAATGAAGTATTTTAAAAGGCAATATTTTGTGATTGTTCAGGCCCTGTCTTCCTTCTACTTTCTTTCCCTTCATCAGTCAGAACGCCACACCTTCTGGCTTGCATATCTCAGCTAATTGGTGAAGTTGCCGTCAGTAGTTATTTGGTTTATTCACCTTCAGAGTAAAAAACAGGTTTACAGCAACAGGGAAGGGAAATAATGTAGATTTGTATAACAGTAAAACATTGAAAGTTGTGAATTTTGAGCATGAATATCTATGACCCCAGTGGGTGTGAAACAATAAAAAGAGCTAAATGTACCTTGCTGTCTGTATTTTCCTTGCAAAAGACTTTCAGATGTGACAGGTGACATTTGAGCAATGGAGACAAATTCCAGAAAAAATATGCCCCAATGTGAAATACAGTGAAAAAGCAGACTAGGATAGGGATGCCACAGGGGGAGAAACTGCCGAGTCATGCGTTCTTACAAGTATCATCCTTTGGGGAAAGGAAATGTGTTTAGGGCACAGCTGCCCTTTAAAGAAGACAACCAGGAAAGTGGGAGGTAGAACAGCGTATGTGCTAAAACAACAGTCTCTCCCTTAAAGAATACAGAGTTGTGTAAGGTATTCACCATAACAGTAGATCTACAGCTCTCATGTATCTTTATAATAGATGTAGGATTTTATAATACAGCTCCTTTAAGGGAGCTGGCTCCTGACAAGTTTTATGCTAAGCAGTAAATCCTTTCTCCTAAATAGTTGCCCATGTTGACATTCAGTGGAGTGAAGAGGGGTGTCAGACAGCTGCACATCAGAATTCTTAAGGAAAACCCATGTGTTCTATACATACATAAAGAAAAGCTGTCCCTTGTCAGTCAAACAGCAGCATGTTTCTCATAAGTCCCAGTCAAGTCAGTATGCCAAACAGAAAATTTGCTTCCCTCAGGAATTGTCTACTATGTAAACTCAGTTACCATTCCAGACCATAGCACTGTATCTTAAACACAAATACTTCACAGAAACAGCAAAACTACACAAAATCATAACAAAGATTACAAGAGTTGTCTCATTACAGCCTAGTGACACCTTCAGGTGTTTCTGTAGTTACAACCTACTGACACCACTAGGTGTCAAATATTGTTTTCTAATATTTACATTAATTCTAAACCCATCTTATATATAAGGTATTAAAATTTTTCATTTTAAAGCTTAGCCACTGGCAAATACAACTGTATTGATTTTTTTTCCATAATAAATCTTTATTGTTATATTATTTTCATACACAATTAAAAACAAACACAAAATTTTTAGAGAAAAAAATACAAAACAAAAAACTACTAACTAATATCACTAACCATCACACCAAACAAATATACAATATTTACAAGAATGCTTCCATGTAAAACATTAAGAATAGAGGAAAAACAAAAAGTAATTAATAACATTTACAGTAATATACAGTTTAAATACAAAATTCTCTCCAAGCAAATAAATAAATGTGAATACCTTCAAGTTAAAAGTATTATGCTAATATAATATTAAATATCTGTTCCCAAATTTTTGGGTTATTAATATTTTTATTATGCAGACTTAAAAGTAGTTTATGAGCTAATATATGCCTTTTTGCCAAAACTCTAAAGTTTTCCCAAGATGTTTTAGATGGGTCTAACCAATTAGTGGCTATATAAAGCTTCATTAACAGAAAAATATTAATATATATAGTACTTTGTGATCTAGGGAGTTCTTTCGGGGGAATATGTAAAATAACTGTATTGATATTTGACCTTTGTCTAGTGCAGACAAAGAGATATTGAATATTGTTTGTATACTATTTATAGTATTGTAACAATTTTCATGCATCTCTCAACAATCAGGTGAGAGAGACATGAGTATTTATCCTCATAAAAAACCCCAAAGATGAATGAAGAAAATGCGTCTGTTAGTATGTGTGCATTGCTTGAATAGTTACTGAGATAGTGTGATGCCCACCACTGCAACCAATATGTGATGGCCACCAATATGTGATGTCATCATGCTTGGGTAGTAATCAAGGAGCCTGAATCCTCACCACTGACACTGGAGAGGGATGTGCACTTGGAATACAAATGTATACACTCAGTATTTCCAGATGCAGACCTCTCTGCATCAAGTACAATTTCCCTTAAGAGCACACAGGGAACACACACAGCCTGGAGTCTGGATGTCTCTATATCTATCTGCCTCCAGGTCCCTAATAAGACTCCCCACTGGTACAGCTATAGGGGTTAGGTCCTCAGCCGTGTATCCAAGCTAAGTCCACCAGCACCCTCTCTGTGAACCCAGTGCTTTGTGTCCCTGCCTCAAGTAGCTGACACACACACTCTAAGATTTGATTCTTCACACACACACACACACACACACACACACACACACACACACACACACACACACACACACACACACACACACACACACACACACACACACACACACACACACACACCTGGGAAAGGCTGGCACAGATTTACCCGCTAGCTGACACACACACTCTTGATTCTTCACACACACACACACACACACACACACACACACACACACACACACACACACACACACACACACACACACCTGGGAAAGGCTGGCACAGATTTACCCGCTGTGTTCCCTTTCTGCCCAGAGTACAAGGTAGTTAACACAGACACCAGACACTCCACAATCAGCTACCCTAAGGCCCTTAACAAAAGGTGTCCAATTATATGTGCAATATTAATACTAATACAAATGACAGTAGTTGACCAAGACGGCTAGGCCTTCTGAAGTGGCCCACACAGTGTCACCAAAAAATATAAGTACTCTCAAAGGTTAGATACTTTCTACAAGGACCAGTCACAATAAAAGTTTTAAATATGTTTAATAATAAATAATAAAAGAGCATGAAAATACTGAATATATAGTAACAGTAAACCATAGAGTTCATATCACGTGAAATATTGAAAAGAACATTGATTGACAGACAGACAAAAAAAAAAAAGAAAAACAATAGTTAACCTAAGCTTCACTACATTCTTGACTAATCTACTGCTCCCTAGTTAAATTACTTGCTACCGCATGGCAAGATGCTGTGGGTGAGGATCTTTCTAGTCAGGTTCCCCATAACAGAATACTTAATAGTCTGAGACTTCTCTTTGTAATATCTAAAATATAATTTCCAAGAGGGTTGGCTGAATGACCTCATCTAGTCACCTGACTAAGTTCTCACAACATTCCACTTTGAAGCTGAGACAAGAATTTAGCATAGACAGCTACAATACTCATCCAAATGTTTATGGCAGTGCCTGGGGCCTCCCCTCTTTTTACTGAGCTAATGATCAAAGGCTTTTTCCCACACCTAGCATCTCCAGTCCTATTCAGCAATGTGGGGTGCCACCTCATTTAATTTCCCTTGTTTTTCTTAAAGCAAGCCAGCTGGTTAACCATTGCTGTCCCCAGAATCCTCTATTAAAACATATACATTTAATTCAGCTACAATAATACATGTACATTTCTCATTTCAGCAGGGTGCACTGTTGATACAGTTTAACACAATTAACACAAGCAAACCTCATAAATGCATTTTCAGCACAAGCTTCTGTACAAATCAGGTTGATATACAAATGTCATACAGCTATAATATATTTGTAACACAAGCATCTTGTATAAATCAGTTTGATATTGAAAGGACATATCATCCTTTACAAAACTCCAGATCGCTATGTTGGCATTTGACCATATAATCATAGATAGCATAAGCTGTTTATACAACATTACATAATTCATATTCTCTGTGGTTATTTTGGCTTTAAAATCCAGTTTAGTACCCAGGTTTAAATGCGTGCAACCATTGTCAAGGTTACTTTGTGCTGCATAATTTGTCATTTACTGTTTTCTAGCAAGAGTTATTATTCTAGAGATATGAACATTAGTCTGAACTGTGAGGTGATAACTTCATTTTCTAAAGGCTCAGGCCATGCCCACTGGGGGGGGGGGGGTTAGAATACAAGCTCAAAAGAGCTCCACTGGTGAGAATGAGATAACCATCCAAGTTAGCAACTGTACAACAGGCTAAAACATCAGTAAGGTTATGTTGTATTGCATCCTACAGACTACCTGAATACCACAGCAACGCACTATGAATAGACTATAAACATCAACCAATGTGAATGGAAGGAAGGAGCTAATATTGTGAAGAAATATATGGATTCATACATGCACTTTTATGGTTAGCACTTCAAAAAATGTACTACCCAACTTCAGCCATTTATGTGTTCACTCCAGCCTTCAGTATTTATGAACTTCACTTGAGCACCAAAACCAGTATTTTTATATTAAGAGGGTATTCTAATGGCAATCTTGTGGCAAATGAGTGATGTAGCAAATCCATCTGAGTTGGGGACTGCTGGCTGAAAGCTTATTGTGTGATTTTCCTGATTGGTCTGTAGGCCTTGTTGTTGTAAAATTTATTTTTGATTCTATACAAGTCAAGTGTTTGTGTGGGCTCAGAGCTGCTCATGGTTTGGCTACTTCATCCAGCAGTAGCAGAGAATCTGCTGCATCTAAAGCCACCTGCTACTAAAAGAACGAAAGTAAATATCATGTTGCTGATTAATTGTACTGTGTTTCTTAAGAACCCTGTATTGTTACACTTCTCACACTTTAGTAGAGTTTGCTGAATTGGTTCCACTATTCCTGTAGTACTTAGATTGTATCTGCTGCTAGTTTTACAGGACAGTAGTGTGGTTTCCCTGCATTTGAGCTATACAACCTGCTTTTTACAGTAAGAGGGTTTTCTGACTGCACTCTTGTGGCAGAAGTGTGCTGCAGCAAACCTATCTGAGTTGAGGGCTGCTGGCTGAAAGCTTGTCTGTTTTCCTGATTGGTCTGGAGGCTTTGCTGTTGTAAAATGTGTTTTTCTGATTCTATACACGTTCAATGTTTGCACTAGGCTGCACTACATACAGCAGTATTTAACAGTGCCGTGTATAGAAGCAAGTGCTAACAAGGTAAAAATTCCCTTAGAATAACTATTGCTGCAACCTTCATCAGCCCCCTGCTGGTCTAGCAGCATCTGAGTTGTGCACACAGAAGCATCATCTTGTTGGATAGCTGTGCTTCACACTGAGTACAGCGCCCATTCTTCATCCGTGAGCTATTTTCATGGTCCAGTTAAAGCTACCCACTCTTCCTCCTGGTTAAACCCATAGTAAAAAACCTGAAACCATGGATAACCACTTTCATGCTATCTCTTTGGCCAGCCTGGTGGACATGGGCATCCTGAGGCAATGTAGCAATTGTCTCATGTATACTGACCACCACTTAATCCTGAAACAAACAAACACAGTATGTGAGAGATGTAGCTACACTCTAAAAACTGACACAAGACTCTCACACACTGACAAATCAGATGACAAACAGGTTGTCAGCACACTTACATCATTTCCGCTCACTAAATAAGGTCTTGACACATAAACCCATATAAGTGTAGGCACTCACAAGTAACAAACCAAAACCTCATATGCCTTCCGTGACACTGCCCTCAGATGCCACATGCAAACAAAACCAAGTCAACACTAACTACTAAACATAAAAATACACTTCACAGTGTCTCCACAAGCAAGACCTTAAGGCAAAACAACACACATTCAAACATCTTGGTCATGGGAGACTCCATCGTGAGACACACGCATGCCCCTTTCACCAGGTTGGATAAAGACTGGGTTACAGTCAGTTGCCTATCAGGGGCCAGGATTTGCCAGATCATGCAGGCATTTAGGTCACTCAACCACAAGTGCCAGTATGACTCAGTCATAGCCCATGTGGATGTGAATGAGCCGAGATGTACCTCCCTGGTCTATATGAAGAAAGACATGAAGGACCTTTCTGAATACATGTTGCAGGCTGGTATAAGCCTTGCACTGAACAGCATTCTACCCTCACCAAGAATGATACCACAATACAAGCAGAAAATGACTGACTTCAGTAATTGGATTAGCTACTGGTGTCATTCCAAGGGGATCCTGTATTTGTCAGGATGGGGATGACATGATCGACAAACCACACTGCTTTACCAAAGATGGCCTGCACCTGTCATCGCTAGGCTTGCATACTGGCCAAGACATTAGCACCCTCATAGTTCCTTTTTAGGCTGTGCCAAACCAACAGACCTACCAACACAACAAATTCTTCTAATGCCAAGCTGAAGGTACTACTGCTCAATGCCAGGAGTCTTAACAAGAAGATGCACTCCCTGGAAGCTCTCCTCACCCTGGGGAATGCTGATGTGTGTGCAGTTATACAGCTGTGGTACAAGGCTGCAGAAAGCACCACAGCAGTGCAAGGCTACAATGTCTATCACACATTCAGACCACACTCTGAAAGGAAAAACTAAAATGAGGTGTTTCCTTTTACATAAAAAAACAATCACACCTCTAAAGTAATCAAGCAGGATGACTTGCTTGAGCTACTCCATGTCCAGCTGACCATAAGTAAAATCCCTGACCATATCATTGCTAGCTACAGCTTCCCAAACATGAACCATGAAAACCACTCCCCATACCTGAAATTACTAGAATCACTTACCATTCAGTCCAACACACTATTCGTGGGTGATTTTAACCAACCCTCCATAAACTGGGAAACACATATGACCAATTAACATGCAGGCTCAGAGATTCCTGGACATTGTCAATGCAAATGTTCTGGAACAGCTAGTTCCGCACAGAGGCGTCGGAAGCTGTTGAAGACTGGGAGGGGGGGGGCGGAGGGTGACAGGGGCACTTAGTGATCTAAAAAGGGCAAGTGTTTAAAACAATTTACTACCACAACATAGGTTCACTTGGAGGACATTTTAAGTTTAGCCAGTTTCCATTTTGGTGCTTGAATTTACATTTCCTTATTGGTCTTACCTATCCCATGGCTGATAATTGTATATTAGCCCTAGTGAAAATAAATGTGATCACACTGTAGATATTTTGAGGGGACCCATGTAAGGGATACAGCATTTAGGAACTGCCTCTATCCATTAGTGGCACGAGGGGTAATCCTGGCGTACATTTTCTATTACTCAGCCTTAGATCCAAGTTGCATTTGAATATGGACAGGGATGAGTTTTGTTTTGCTTGAATGGACAGCCTGTTCTGGATATATATCCATCTCTTCATAACATTCAGTTTAGATACCTGGACTAAATATTTCTGATGCCATTTGACTTGCTGATGTTCAGTAGGTCCATCTGTATTAGGTCAGATGATGCCTTGTATGCCAGACACGTCACCTCTAAGCACTCTGTAGGATACTGAGTATAGTGATAAATCTTTGAGGTGGTCCATGCAAGACCTACTGTTTAGAACTTGTATCCTTTTAGTAAGGTATCTCTGTGGGTATTCCAATTGTTGCATGGGTCTGGAGAGATACATGCCAAAGTGGGCATTATACAAAATGATGGACCTAATAAGGGCTTTGTAAAGGGGGACAATAACATCTCAAGATCTAGTCACAAGCAATTTGTTTATAAGCTGTGCAATATAGAAAGACTTTCTTATGACTCTGAGCACATGTTGGTCAAAATGTAGGTCACTGTACACACAAGTTCCCAAATGCCAAACAGCTGGGTCCATTCTCAGGGGCATTGTCAATTTGGCAGTTCCCTGGAGTAGATGACTTCTCAAAGGATACGATAATGTATTTCTTGGAGTTTGGTTTCAATTCCTGATTCTGGCACCAGTTACTGTTTGGGACAAACCTTCCTGCATAATGGTTAAGCCATTTGGGGATTCAATAACTGCTCCTAGTTTGCAGTCATCTCAAACTTAGTCGGCCAAAGGCATTTGGTATTAACTGCTCCTAGCTTGCAGTCATCTCAAACTTAGTCAGCCAAAGGCCTTTGGTATTTCCTTTTTCTTTTGAGATGTATATGCCAAACAGAAAAAGTCAGCACTAAACCCTGCGGGACAGCATTGGTGACTGGTTTCTTCTCCTATTTTGATCTCCTGCATCCTGTGAGCAAGTATACACATATACATTCTTTGATTTGCCTTCCTCAGTGTATTAACCTGATTGTATTAAATTATATTCCTTGTATATTACAGCACCACTTGTTAGAATGTGTTTTAAATTTGTAGTTTGGAACAGTCTTCTAGTGAGCAATGAAACAAAATGTATGAACCAGTAATGATAAAAATACCCATTTCAGAAAAGTTCAGCTATAAAAGGCTACTCAAACTTCTGTCATTACAATCCACCAATATCAGTAAATATGCCAAATCAATCTCTGCAGAAGTAAGCCATCTAAATAATTCCACATTAAAGGGATCTGTAACTAATGAAGAGGTTGCTGATGGCAAACAACTTTATATTTCATTGTTTCATTTACAAATAAAGTGCCTGTTGCCGTTGAAGAATAAATTGCCTATGCTACATTGAATAATGATAAGCTAGTAATTTTGCCTGGGGAATGGATGGCAAACTGATAATGGGTTCATAGTTACTAAGTAACTCCTTCAAAGGAGGACATTCATAGGACTGCAGCATCCACTCCCATTAAAGCACAACACAGTACAGTATCAGTGATCCATCTGCATACTGTGGGAGTAGTACCCACAGCCTTCTGCATCAAAAGCAAGTATACTACCTGCAGAAGCGGCCTCAGGTCAGATGGTGCCCTAGGCAAAAGGGCTCCACGGCACCCCCACCATACCACCCGGTGCCCCCATCCTGTCTACCTACACCAAATAAATACTGGAAAAGCACGCCTGCTAGAGTGATGCCCTTTGAGGCCGCCGAGTTGGCCTATGGCTAAGGCCGGCTATGATTACCTGTTGTGGTAGTAACAATGCAAACAACTTGGCATAAGTAGCATTAAACTTGTCTTCCCCTGAAGGTCTCAGTTCCTTGTAAAATCCACTTGATGATCAACTAAATCTCTCAACTTCGCAGCACAAGTAATCTGGAAAAAGCCAAAAGTTATTTGGGGCAAAGGCCCAAAACCAGGGACATATTTGAAATATTGCTTGTATAATCTTAGAAAGCTGCTAAAATAAAGTGTTTTGTGTTACCATGTGTTTCCTGAAAGATAGGAAGACTGAAACTTAAAGAGCTATCATTATTTAGTGAATTCAGTTCTCACTGATTTGCCAGAAAAACACAAATTTTAAGAGGAACAGACCAAAGGTATGAGCCAAATATTCTGTGAAAATCTGGACAGTGGAGAGCTATGGACTCAATTCCCTGAATCACAAGTCGTAGTATGGGTAGAGAAATAAGGCTCTTGTTATTTGAGTCTAACACTAACCACCAGGTATACCTAACTGGGGCATTTTACACAGACATACACACGCGGGAGCAGCATAACTCCTGCAAATAAAAGAACAAAACTCTCCTAACCTGCATGACTCTGGCAGCACCAACAGAACAGTGGCAGCATAACTCCTGTAACACAGAGCAATAAGAGAACAAGAACAGCTAGTTTAGTTAGTTTAACTTCCCCGCGTGAATCCACGTTAAAGTGAAAACTCCATTTCATTAATTTTTCCGGGCAGGTCTTACAGCTGTAAAAGTGTGTGTGTGTGTGGGGGGGGGGCTCCACCTCCCCCTGGCTCTATGGTTCCAGCACCCAACTTCCGCACACCCAATAGGGGCTCAAATATCCTTGACATAGTACTCACAAACATGGGGAAGTGTTGCACCCACCAAATATCTCAATGGTAAGATCGGATCATAAACTGGTCTCTTTTGAAATAAATGTAACAGTAGACCCCCATCATACCCTAAAATCTTAAAGAATTTTTCCAAGCTAAATTACCTTCTGTTAAGTGATAGTATAGGTAATATTAAAGCCCCACCTAACCCCAAACATGGAGGCCTATGCAGAAGTATACATGAATGTCCTGTACAAGCACTTAAACAACTACATAAAATGGCAGTACCTGACTGAACTAAACTTTGGTCTAGCTGGAAAGACAAGTCAGAATAAATGGAAAACCTGCTGGCTGATGAATTCAGCTCAAATTTCACCCCCTTCATCACCTCTGGTTACTTCTCATGAAATACCCACTACCACTCCCTTGCCTGTTATCAGACAAAAAAAAAGGTCATCACTGCATTCTCTAAAGCTAGAAATTCGACATCAATGGGCCATGACCTGGCAGACCCACTCGGATCTCTATTTAACCAGAGTCTCCAGACAAGCTTTGTCCCACCAGACTGGAGGACAGTGACAGTCATCCCTCTGCATAAGGGGAGACCATCAACTGACCCAGGAAACTACCAACCCATAAGTTTGACTAGCCTCATATGTACGCTATGGAAAGGATAATCATGGATCTGATTAACAACAACATAGGACATTTCCAGACCCTATACTCAACCCAGTTTGTCTTTGTCAAGGGCAGGTCCTGCTTGGTCAATCTGGTGGACTTCTTTGAGATGGTCACCAAGACCATGGATGGAGGTAAGACAGTGCACACCACCTGCCTTGACCTAGCAAAGGCATCTGACACAATACCACACTTGGATATTATAGATAAACTCACAAAACTGGGAATAAACCTCTACATCACCAGATGGATAGCCAAATGGCTCACGGACAGGACACATGTTGTTAGACTACAGCAGTTCACTTCTAGCAAGAACCAGTCACCAGTGGAGTACCACAGGGCTCAGTGCTGGGCCCACTCCAGTTTGGGATATACTTCTCAGATGTCAAGGCAAATGTAAATGGTCTTTGGCTGACCAAGTTTGCTGATGACTGCAAGTTGGGGTAATCACTGACTCTCCAAATGATACTGATATACTACAGAAAGCTTTGACACAGACTAATGACTGGTATCAGAGCCATGGCACAAAGTAAATGCAATGAAGTGCATAATACCCTTTGGAAAACCAAATACCCCTGCAAATTACAACACCGAGAACATCCCCTAAGAATGGACCCAGTAGTGAGAGATTACTCAGATAGATAGTAATCTGAACTTTGACCACCATGTGTCCATGGTGGTGAGGAAATACTTTTACGTAAGGGCATGGCATTCAGATCTAGGGATGTCATAGTACCAATGTACCTGGCCCTCATCAGACCAATAATCGAGTGCAGTGCATCCTTTGGCATGTACCTCGCCAAGCACCTGCAACAGTTGGAGCATCCTCAGAGGTTTCACAACAGCAAAATACAGGGTATAACCAACATGTCATATGCAGACCGATTAAAAACCCTATCACTGTATTCAGTTACCTACTGATTACTATGGGGTGATCTGTGCCTGACCTACAAGGCAGTCTTTGACCCAGCCCTGATGGAAATGTGTATTTGCAGAACTAACTGCACGAGGGTTACTCACTCCAGAGATCTAAACCTGATCTCTGACATGAATAGATCATGCTGGAGAGACAGATATGTGTCCCAGAGATTGTCCCTCCTGTGGAATAGGCCTCTTATTCATGTGAAGCACAGCCCTTCCTAACCATCTTCAAGTGCAACCTGGACCAATGGTTAGGAAATTACAAATTCACTCCTGGGGTGGAGCTCATGTCCCGTATGGACAGATGAAGTCTGTAAAAATTGTCAGAACCCCACTTGCTGACCCTTATTACCTTTCCCCTAGAGACAGAAAATTGGGTAAAATCTAGGTAAAACTGGCTAGGCTTGTAAGGGCTCTTGAGCCACTAGCCTAATGTCCTATGAACCTATGGAAGACTATTAAGCTATACATCTAATGACTGAATATAAACCTCAACTAAAAAGCCGTTAAATGACTACCGGGTTAAAACCAACTCTTCCTTACACAGAATGCACTGCAGTCAAAGATAGTATTTCAAAGTTGACACCCCCAAAAAGAAAGATGCCGAGGCTGATACATCTCTGGTGGAATAAGCTTTAATGGGTCCTTGAAAAAATCTGCCCACAGAGTCACATTAGAAATGAATACAAACAGTAATCTGAATGGAAAACGTTTACATTTCTAAAACAGTGCTGCGTACGCTCTTATTGTATTTTATCATCTTTACTAAATCCCGTTTTATACAGTTACACGGGTACACATAAAATAACAGAAGAGAAAATAAACCATAGTAACATTTTCTATGTAGTACATGCATATGTCTTGTTTTTAAAAATTATCATTCAATCCAACATTACATAAAATGCTTAATTCCTGCCATCCTTTAAACCTTACTCCTCCTTCTAAATATTATTCCGCATGAATTGTCTGATTGTTTTTATTTCTTAGGCATTGAACAAAAACATTTTCATGGTTAAAATCAGGATAAAGCTGCAATCTATGCAAGGGGTAAAAAAGACCTGGTGGCTGGGGTCGCCATATGAACACCTCAATGGCCTTTATTTCTTAGGCAATGTAAAAGCAAATTTTTCCACCACACACTTAAGTTGGCTTGGCACATAAAACCTTCCCAGGCTTCAGCTCCTCCCTTTCAGCCATGATGCATCTCACTCCAAATACTTTCTAAATCAAAGTGTACTGCCCAAGAATGAAGTGTGAATAAGAAAAAGAACTAAAAAAAAAATGAAAAACATTAAACCTGATGAAGTCTTTACAGCACATATGGAAGCACTTATTCCTGGCACCAGTCAATAAAGTTTTTGACTGTGTTAACTTGGTGTGTTTTTATTACAGTAAGTAAGTAAGTGACCTATATATTTAGGATGATTCCTTCCATCCTCTTCCAATCCTTAGGCCAAAGTCCTAGCTCATACCCCAAGTGGTATCGTATTCCACATATGACAGCAGTCCTAAAGAAGGGCATATATTATGAGATCGTATCCAATTAAAGTGTTTTGTGAAGGTACCCAAAGAATCCCCTGTAGCAGCTATGCAGATATTTGTTCATGAATGTGTTTTGAAAAATATTTTAGATATAGCCACTTTCCTTGTAGAAGATGCACTAAGAGTACATATTCAAGGATTCACTGCACTTTGCATAACAACATTTAATACTCAAAAAGCCATCTGGAAAGGGTGACTTTTAGAGACAACTGAACTCAATTTGCTGGCAGCATAACATACAATCTGAGAATCTTTTCTGATTGACTTTGTTCTATCAAGGTAAAACAATTAGTTATGTACTCACCATAACGCTAGATATATGTAGTCCATCTCGCCTCACATTCTTCACTTGTGGGTTCGGAGCCGAATGTCGGCTCCGACTCAGCCTATCTACTAGCTCAAAAGTCTTTGATTGGCTGGGCTAAGATGGTATCCCACAATACACTGCTCCACATCCCCAGATCTAGTTTGCTGCCAACAGAAAAATCATATCTATCACTCAAACACACACACATACTCATGAAAACGAGGTCCAACAAATTGTCCAAAGGGACTAGTGACATGAGGTATACCAGGGGATCCTCCAAATCCTCCAGGCGTGGGGGATGGTGGGTGAGTAATGAAGAATGTGAGGCAAGATGGACTACATACATCTAGTGTTATGGCGAGTACATAACTAATTGATGTAATGTAGTCCTATCTCGCCTACATTCTTCACTTGTGGGACAGCATCTCTAGCACCTACATCCTGGGTGGCTCAATGGAAAATACTCCTGAGTACTGTGGAGCCAAAAGATGACCTGCCCCTGGACACCACATCCAATTTGTAATGGGAAACAAACGTATGAGGAGAAGCCCATGTTGCAGCCGCACATATATCATCCATGGATAACCTAGCCTGAAAGGCCGTGGAAGTGGAAACTGCTCTGGTAGAGTGTGCTCTGACTGGAAAAGGCAGGCTCTTTCCCCCTGCCTGGTAAATAAAGGAGATGCAACCAGCTATCCACCTAGCAATGGTGACTTTGGAGACCGCAGACCCCAAGCGATTTTCCGAGAACGAAACGAAGAGCTGGTCTGACTTATGCCATTCTGTAGTCCTGTGTAGATAAAAGTGTAGTTGCCTATGAACATCCAACAGGTGAAACTGGTACTCTGCCTTATTAGAGAAGTTGGGGAAGAAAACCGGCAGCTCAATGGACTGATTAATATTAGATAAGGAAGCCACCTTGGGAAGAAAGGACGGGTTTGGTCTGAGAGAGACTTTATCTTTATGTAATATCAAATATGGGGGCTTGACTGATAGGGCCTGGAGTTCTGATACACTTCTGGCCGATGTAATAGCTATCAGAAAGGCAGATTTCCATGTAAGGAATTTTAAATCGCAGGAAACCACGGGCTCAAAAGGTGGGAGAGTGAGGGCCTGCAGAACAAAATTGAGGTCCAAGGGCATAACAGGTTGAGATACCGTGGGACGAAGGAGAAGAGTACCTTTCATGAAAGCTCTACACAGCCTGTGTGCCATTAAGCTAGGTTCATAAGCCGCATGATAATTAGAAATAGCCGCTAGCTGAACTTTGATGGTGGC
Organism: Protopterus annectens; assembly: GCF_019279795.1. Classification (NCBI taxonomy): domain Eukaryota; kingdom Metazoa; phylum Chordata; order Ceratodontiformes; family Protopteridae; genus Protopterus; species Protopterus annectens. Next base: position 97,985,477 of record NC_056729.1, on the reverse strand, counting down.
TAAGGCAGACCCTTGGTAGAATAAATGAGACAAAAATTCCAAAACAGAGTCAATGGGAGCCGTGAAGGGGTCAATACCTTTGACTGGGCCCATATTGAAAACCTTTTCCACTTGCTAGAGTAGATCTTCCTAGTGGACGGCTTATGAGAGGGCGAAGAATATGGACTACATCAGGAGAAAAATCATGACACCTGACTACGGATGGAAGTGGAGTAGCCAGGCGGTCAGCCGGAGTGTCTCAAGGAAGAGTGGAGCTGTCCCGACATATGTGTCAGTAAGTCGGACAAAGGTCCAGAGTCCAAGGAGCATCCACGATGTAAGGTTGAAGGAAAGAGAACCATACTTGTCGAGGCCAGTGTGGCGCGATCAGAATCAAGCTGCTTCCCAAGGAAAGTGCTTTCTGGATCACCCTCGAGATAAGGGGAAACGGAGGAAAGCATACAGCAGACCCGAGGGCCAATTGTGCACCAGAGCGTCCCTTGGAGATCCCCCCGGTGGGGGGATCAGCGAGAAGTAGTCATTACATTTCGCATTGAGAGGGCTGGCAAAAAGGTCGCAGCAAGGTTGACCCCATTTGCTGAATATGCTGTCCGCCACCTGGCGGTTCAGGGACCACTCGTAGGGCATGAGGATCGCCCTGCTTAGCCTATCTGCGATCACATTGGTTTTCCCCGAGATGTGCGTTGCCACCAAGTCCCGCTAGGAAGCTGTCACCCAATTCCACACTCTGATGGCCTCCTTGCACAGTGGGTACGATCTGGTTCCTCCTTGTTTGTTGAGATACCACACTACTGACATATTGTCCGAGTGTATCACAATAGTCCCTAAGGGGAGGACATCTTGAAGCGCCTGCAATGCTAGGAGCACTGCCCTTATCTCCAGGACATTTATTTGCAAGTCTATCTCGTGCTCCTTCCACGTGCCTTGGATTATCCTGCCGAGATAATGCCCCCTATCCGGGAGGCGTCCGTGGTCACTGTGGCCACGGGTTGGGTGAAACAAAGGGTTTCCCTACGTCTAAATTGTTGGTGCATAGCCACCAACTGAGGTCCTGCTTGCATTTGCCTGTGATTAAGATTGGATGGGATAGTGGTAGTCTTTGAAAGAACCATTGGGTGAATAGGAGCCACTGTAGGATACTCATATGCAACCTCACTAACGGGAGATTCGACCCCTGACTGGCTATGGAGAAGCACAGCCGGGCACACCCTCAGGAATGAGAGTATGGGGAACCGCGGAAGGAATCACAGTCCCCCGAATTGCGGGGGCCCCCTCTGCCTCTGGGGTGACGTCTGCCTGAATACAACTCCCTCCCCTGCCTCGGGGGGGGGGGTCTCACCCTGTGCGGTAGGAAAGGACCTTTGCGATTTTTTGAACCACATCTTTCCCCCTCTCTGAGCCTTGGGATAAGGCCTCGACAGGAGGGAAAAATGGACTCCCACGGCAGACAAGGTCTTTCCCTCTTGCTCGCACCTGGTGAGCGTGTCTTTGACTTTGGTCCCGAACAAGGAGGAACCATCGAAGGGGGCATCAGTAAAGGAAGACTTAAAGGCCTCTGCAAAATGACACAGGCATAACCAGGCTTGCCTCCTGAGGGCCACCCCTGAACTAGAGTTACCCGTTAGGGTATCTCCTAACTCCTTAAGGAGATCTCTCTGGAGCCGTGCGAAATGAGACAAATAATTCAGCAACTGCAAAGTAAAGGTCGTTGAAGACAGTGTACGCTTCCCGTACTGATCCATCATCCTAGACTCCTTGTTAGGGGGATGGACCGAAGAGGAAGACTCAGCAACTTCCTTCTGTGTGGCAGCCGCCACCACCATAGCATCTACCGGGACTCCCTTTGTCAAAAATTCTTTCCCTTGGGGAGCAGACAAAAATTTGTTGGGGCGTCGAGGAACCGGCTCCACAGAGTCAGGAGTCTCCCACACCCTTCAACAGATAAGGTCCAGGAGCTCGTCGAAGGGTGGAGACACCCAGGAGGCAGATGGCTGGGCGCCAAAGGCCTTTAGGAATACTGACTCCTCCTCGGAGGGTTTGGAAGGCCAGTTTCCTCTTTGTTTCAAGATCTCCAGGATATCGGAGAACGAAACATCCTCAGAGGAAGACTTAGGGGACCCCTCCAACTCCTCGAGGTCAGTATCGGAAGTAAGGGACTCGTCCTGGGAGTCTATGTGCTTCCTCTTGCAAGCTTTCTTTCTGGGGGGTTCCTCAGGTACAGACTCTGAGGGCCTCTCAGAAAGAAGGGGACCACTCATGGGGATGTCCTTAGGCCCTTGCGCCCTGCTGTCCAAGGATAGGTGGATGTCAGAAGCTCTCGCCGGTGTCGTAGGGGATGGAAGGACCGATCCGAGAGAAGTAGCTAACCTAGCCAGCGCGCTCTGCATAGCCTCGAAGGCGGGACCTCCCGAATAGTACAGTTTTGTACCTACCATAAATGTAGATGTCCGATAGGTATGCATCTGCAGTCCTTACATATGGGTTGTCCTGCCTCAGGCAGCCCTTCGGTCGGCCGGATTCCAAAGTCTGGGTCCGGCGTCGGCTGATGTCGCCCCTTCCCCAACGTCAGAGCGCCTGGGGTATAAAAGTGTCAGCCGACGCCATCTTCCTCAGTTTTTCTTGCCCCAGATGCCAGGTGCCCTCTAAGGAAGGCTAAATTTGGTAGAAATACAAAATATTGCAAACATGCACAGTAATATAAAACAAATACACCATAATAGATAACCCCAGCTAGCTATAAGAGGGATAAGTACCCAAGAAGTACCACAGAGGGGAAGGAGGGAGGGTAAACCTGACTGCAGATGCATACCTATCGGACATCTACATTTATGGTAGGTACAAAACTGTACTATGTCCTTCAAGGATGCATCTGCAGTCCTTACATATGGGTAGAATACCATAGCCAAGCTGGGGTGGTAGGCTCTAAGAAAATGATGGTGTAGCTAAAATGCCCTGCAGGACTGCCGTAGCAAAGCCTGCTCTGGATCTGGAATATAAGGGTAAATTGTAATGCTTGGAAAATGTATGCACGGAGCTCCATGTAGCAGCTTCTAAAATGTCCTTGGTAGCCACCCTCTTAAGAAGGCTGTGGAGGTGGCTGTAGCTCTGGTGGAATGAGGTCTGATGTTAGCTGGCACAGCTTTTCCATGATAAGAGTAGCAGAAGCGAATGCAATTTCCTATCCATTTTGAAATTGTCTGTTTGGAAATTGCTTTTCCTTGAATGCCTGCAGCATATGCTACCAACAGCTGGTCAATTTTTCTGAAAGTCTTAGTTCTGTCCAAGTAGTAGCGTAACTGTCTGTGAATGTCCAGGGTATGCAGAAGTTTCTCTCCCTTGTTTTGTGGGTTTGGAAAGAAGGTAGGCAGGTGAATAGCTTGGTTCAATGAGACCCTGGATACCACCTTTGGCATGAATGAAGGATTGGTTCTCAAAGAGGCTCTGTCCTTATGGAAAATGAGAAATGGTTGTACTGCCATGAGGGCCTGTAACTCGGATACTCTTCTTGCTGAGGTTATGGCCAGAAGGAAGGCAGTCTTCCAAGACAGGAATTGTAGTTCTGAAGATGCTGCTGGTTCAAATGGAGGTAGAGTTAATTTTTCCAACATGAAGTTAAGGTCCCATGTAGGCACTGGTGGTTTCCTTGGAGGGTTGATGTTTTTTATCCCTCTTAGAAACTGCCTTAGCAGAGGATGAGAAAATACAGGTGGATCAGTGTTGTACTCTGCTGAAATAGCTGAAGCATGAATTTTTATGGATGAGTAAGAAAGGCCATTATGGAGCATTTCAGCCAAGTATTCAAGGATATGTGGAATGCTCATCACTGTCGGATCCTGACCCTGTGCGGTGCTCCAGGTTCGAAATCTTTTCCATTTTCTGAATATGCCTTTCTTGTGGAAGGCCGCCGAGCTTCCATGATGATATCCTTTACCCTCTTGGATAGTTTATCCTGGCGAGGAGTCAAGGTATTTTCCAGGCTGTCAGCTGCAAGGTTTTCAGGCTGGAGTGCAGAGTTTTGTAATTGTGCTGTGTCAGAAGAAGTGGCCATTGTGGTAGAGGCTACGGGTTCGTGCGTGACATGCTCTTTAACAGTGGGTACCAGTGTTGTCTTGGCCAGTCCGGAGCTATCAGAATCACTTTTGGTTGCTCTGTCCTGATCTTCAGTAAGACCTTGGTCATTAACGGAAGAGGTGGGAATGCATATACTGTTAGAGCATTCCAGCTGAAGGATAGGGCGTCCACTTTCCATGCTTGAGGATGGTATGTCCTTGTGCAGAATTTCTTCAGTTGATGGTTGTGGGGGGAGGCAAAAAGATCTATGTCCGGCCTTCCCCATGATTGTGCTATCTGAAGAAAAATGTCTGGATGCAACATCCATTTGTGTGGATCCATGGTGTTTCTGCTTAGGCTGTCCGCCAGTACATTGTCCTTTCCTGGTACGAACTGGGAATGCAGCTCTATATTGAGTTTTAGGGAAAGTTCCCAAAGATTCATTGCCAGCCTGCAAAGAGGGTAGGAATGGGTACCTCCTTGCTTGTTTATGTACCACATAACTGTGGTATTGTCTGTCTTTATTAGCAGGTGACCTTGATTAAGGAAATGTTCGAAGGCCTCGATTGAATGTATCACTGCCAGCATTTCCTTTTGGTTGATGTGCAGGCGCAATTCCTTTTGAGTCCACTGCCCTTGAATACATCTACCCTTCATGTGCGCTCCCCATCCATGGTCTGAGGCGTCCGTTGCAATGGTTTGGCTGATATGAGGCTTGCTGAAAGGCAGACCCATGTTTGACTGACTTGCTTGTGTCCACCACAGAAATTTCTTTTGAAGGCATGGAATGAGGGGGATCAAAGCTTCTAGGCTGTGACTGTGTTGAGACCATAGACTCCTTAGGTACCATTGTAGTTTCCTCATATGCAGCCTTGCTTGTGGAATCAGAAGAATGCAAGATGCCATGAAACCCAGGGCCTGCAGGATTTTCCTTGCAGTCAGCTGGGTTTGTGTTGTCAGATTTCTGAAATAATCCGGTAATTGTTTTTGTTTTTCTTCTGTGAGAAAAGCCATTTGGGTGTTTGTATCCAGCTTTGCACCCAGAAAAATTATTGTTTGGGATGGAACAAGTCTTGATTTCTGAATGTTGACTGTGTATCCCAAGGCCTGTAGTAGGCGAATGGCATAGTTCAAGTGTTTTAACAATGTCTGTTGGCTGTCCGCTTGTATAAGGCAGTCATCCAGGTATGGGTATATTTGAATCCCCTGAAGTCTGCAGTGTGCAATTACTGATGCCAGGCATTTCGTGAATACTCTGGGCACAGTAGATAAGCCAAAGGGCAATGCTGAGAATTGATAATGCTCTGAACCTGCAAGAAATCTGAGGTGTCTTCTGCAACTTTGTCTGATAGGGACATGCAGGTATGCCTCCTTGAGGTCTAGAGTTACCAGCCAGGACCCCTTGCCCAGCATGGGAAGGAGTTGCTGTAAGGTCAGCATTTTGAATTTTGGCAGGATGAGATAAGTATTCAGTGTGGACAAGTCCAGAATAGGCCTCCATTGCTTTTCTTTTCTTGGAACAAGGAATAGTCTGGAATAAAATCCTTGGCCTTGTTCTGTGTAAGGAACCTTTTCTATTGCCTTCATTTGTAGTAGTTTGGAAATTTGCTTGAAAGTCTCTGCCCTTTGATTTGGTGGCAGGTTTGGCATGCCTTGTCTTTTTGGTAATGTATGAAAATGGAATCTGTATCCTTTGTCTGTTATTTGCAGTATCCATTTGTCCTTTGTAATACTGTGCCAATTTTCTGAAAATAAAGATAGCTTTCCGCCCAAAGGTGCTTCCAATTGAGCCCTGGTTGGCGGTGTCAAAGTCAAGTCATTGAGTTTGTCCTTGTGCAGTAGATGTAGGTCCTGCACTACCTCTCTGGTTAGGAGGCTGCCACTGACGTCCTCTGTAGGAGCCTCGAGCTTTCCCTCTACCTCTGCCACGCCTGTTTTTGCCTCTTTGAAATCTGTCTGTGTCCGGAAAGGACCAATTCTTAGAAGGCCAATTTCTGCTGAATCTTGCTGGTTGGACCTGGAGGAAATCTTTGACTGTTTGAACTGATTTAGCCTTTTCCTCAAATTTCTTTAAGACCTCTTGAGCCATGTAACCAAATAATTTTTGTTTTTCCAGTGGTGCATCCAGAAGCTTTGCTTTAACATGATCTGGCAGTGTTTGTTCCTTCAGCCAAGCATGTCTACGTATGACTGCACCTGTCATTGCTGACCTACATGAAGCTTCCAATGCATCATAACCACACTGTAAGAAATGGTTGCTAACCTGTTGAGAGTTATGCACCAGATCCTGAAGCGCCTTGCGGTCTAGGGGTTCAGGCGAGGATAGTTTTTTATGCAATTCATCTAACAGATACTCTTGATACTGTATCATATGGAACTGACAATTTAATGCTCTCATAGAAAGAGTGGAAGAAGTATACACTTTTTTACCCCATCTCTCTAAAGCCCTGGATTCCCTTTCAGAAGGAAGTGGATTCTTGGCAGTGGTGGTTGTAACCCCTTTAGGGCCCTGGGAAATAGTTTCTGGGTCAGCAGAGTGGCCCTTGTAAAGGTATAGATGTGAGTCCGGGACCCTGTAGTACCTGTCAGGTTTGACAGGAGCCGGAGGAAGGGAGTCAGGGGAAATACTAGACTCTGAGTACACATCTTCTATAACATTTAAAACAGGAGGGATAGCCAAAGGTCTATGCTGAGGTAAATGTAAAAAAGTCCTTAACCTCTTCCTGGAATCAGAGAATTCCTGGCCTTGCCATTTGAAATGCTCTCTCATGGAGTGAAGGGTCTCCCCAAAGGAAAACTCTTCAGGGGGAGAGGCCGAGGGAATAGATTCCTCTGCATCAGAATCCTCGTAGGCCGGAAGGGCCTCCTCCTGGTAGTCTGAAAGGGCAGAGTCATCTGAGGCCTCATCAGAAGACTGGGGATCTGTCTGCTCAACCCTGGGCCTTTTGCCTGGAGGAGGTTGAGAGCCCCTGTCTGGATGTGGCTGAGAGCCCCTGATTAAGGAAATAAGGTCCTCAGCCAAACTTAAAATTTGTGAACCGGTAGTGGATCCCTGAGGAATAGCCTTGGGAGGGAGAGATTTTGGCTGTTTAGCAGCTTTAGCCCGTGTAAAGGCCTTAATGGACATGGATACAGGAGGCTGCCCCACGTGCTGGGGTAGTTTTATCAACAGAAATGGTGTCGGAAATTTCCTGAGCACCGGTTTCAGATGGAAATTCTATGACCGACTCAGTGATGGCCTCCGGTACCGAAGTTACCGGTTGTGCGGTGTCGTCGGTCAGAAGCGGTAGAGATTCGGCTTCAGTAGAGACCGAGACACTCGCGGTAGGCCTAGGCGTGGAGTCGGCCGAAACCGCGGACCGCGTGTGTCGGTCCTTATCCTTTCGTTTTTTGAGTAAATGTGCTGTCGGAAGCTCCGACGGCATGATATAACAGAAATTTTCCCCAAAAAATTCCTCTGCAAACTCTGCCCGACGCCTAAGAGTGCATTTATTGAAGGAAGCACAGGCTGAACAGGCCGAGACGTCGTGGTCTGGGCCTAGGCAGGGTAAGCAGTAAGAGTGGAAATCCTTATGAGGTATTTGTTTCCCACAAGATAAACAATTATTAACTTTAACCGTTTGATCTGACATCGGCTGAGGCAAGAAAGAGTCCCCAACGGGGTACTTAGCTTTTTTGAAGTCTTCGTTAGCTGAATTCACAGGAGCTGGCCGACCAGCACTTGCGAACTGCTTCTGCTTCGGGCACCTCGCGGCAAGAAAGACTGGGGAACATGGCGTCGGCTGACGCTTTTGTACCCCAGGCGCTCTAACGTCGGGGAAAAGGGCGACATCAGCCGACGCCGGACCCAGACTTTGGAATCCGGCCAACCGAAGGGCTGCCTGAGGCAGGACAACCCATATGTAAGGACTGCAGATGCATCCTTGAAGGACATGGTGAGAGAGTACAGCAGTTGGCAATGTCTAGAGCTTACCATCTGGTGCTTCTAGCCATAGCCCATGATATTCCCTTTGCAGGTCATATGGGCATAAAACGTACAAAGGGGCATATTATGCAAAACTTCTATTGGCCTGGAATTTCCAGAGATGTAACAGGGTACTGCAGGACCTGTGAGCAGTGCCAAAAGGCAGGCAAGGCAGGAGACAAGGTGAGAGCTCCTTTGATGGCTTTGCCTGTGATTGAGGAGCCATTTCAGAAGGTAGCTATGGATATTGTGGGTCCTCTGAGTACCCCAAGTTCCACAGGGAAAAAGTATATCCTAGTGATTGTAGAATATGCTACAGGATACCCTGACGCAGTGGCTCTGTCCTCCATTGGGGCCGAGAAGGTGGCAAATGCTTTGCTAGAGATTTTCAGCAGGGTAGGTTTCCCAAAGGAAATACTGACTGACAGAGGTGCCAATTTTATGTCAGACCTGCGGCTTTGTCTGTGGAAGTCCTGTGGGGTGAAGCACATGAAGACCACCCCCTACCACCCCCAGACTAATGGTCTTGTTTAGAGGTTAAAGTCTACAATCAAGTCCATGCTACAGGCATTTGCAGATCAGTTTAAGAGGGAGTGGGACAAATATTTGCCCCATCTGTTGTTTGCTTGCAGAGAGGTTCCCCAGGAATCTACAGGTTTTTCATCCTTTGAGTTGCTGCATGGGCATAGGGTGAGGGACCTCTAGATTTAATTCGAAATGAGTGGGAAGTTGAGTGTGAGTCTCAGAAGGAGTCTGTTGTGGCATATGTCCTGAACCTCAGGGCCTGGCCCATGAGAACCTGGCAGAAGCCCAACAACAGAAAAAAATGTGGTATGACAGGAATGCTCGAGCTAGAGAGTATGCTGTAGGGCAGCAGGTCATGGTTCTCATTCCTGTCAGACACAAGGTGGTAAGAAAGGTAAGTGATGTTAACCACATGGTGGAAGTGCTAGGCAGACTGTAGGGGCACAAATTGTACAATGTTAACATGATGAAACCTTACCATGATAGGGAGGCCCTTGTGCTGAGTATTTGCAGTGGATTGCAGGAGGAGTCTAAGAGAGATTTTGTGACATATCTCCTCAGTGAGGCTCGGGCTGACACCTCAGTGGAAGGGGTAGCAATGTCCCAGCAGCTATCTCCTACCCAGGTTCGAGAAATCCAAGCCGTGTTGTAGGAGTTTGGGGGCATGTTCACCAAGAAACTAGGTAGCACCCACCTGGTGCAGCACCTCGTGGATACAGGACCCCAAAGGCCTATCAGGCAGGTCCGTTATAGGGTGCCTGAGAGAGTCAAACAGACTCTGAAGGAGGAGGAGGTACAGGAGATGTTGGAACTAGGGGTGATTCAAGAGTTCAACAGTCCCTGGGCCTTGCCAGTGATGTTTGTGCCAAAGAAGGATGGCAGCACCAGGTTTTGTGTGGATTACAGGAAATTAAATAGTCACACAGAGTCAGATGCTTACCCCATGCCTAGGACAGATGACGCACTAGAGCAGTTGGGTGGGGCTAAGTATCTTACAACCATTGATCTTACCAAGGGTTACTGGCAGGTGCCCTTGACTCCCAGTGCTAGAGGGAAGTCAGCCTTTGTGACTCCTTTTGGCTTGTATGAGTTCAGAAAGATATCCTTTGGGATGAAGAATGCCCCAGTGACTTTCCAGAGGCTGGTAGATCATATCTTAGCAGGAGGATTTGCCCTTGCTTACATGGATGATATTGCTATCTACAGCCATTCCTGGCAAGAGCACCTTCAGCATGTCAGGGAGGTGCTGGGCAGACTACAGAGGGCAGGGTTGACCATTAAGCCGAGCAAATGTCAGGTGGGTATGGCGGAGGTCGCCTACCTAGGACATAGATTGGGGAGTGGTAAGATAAGGCCAGAACCTGCCAAAGTGGAAGCTATTCAGGCATGGCCTGCAACTGTTACCAAAATGCAGGTGAGGGCATTCTTAGGGACAGCAGGGTACTACAGAAAGTTCGTTCCTAGTTATAGTACCATAGCTGCTCCCCTCACAGACCTGATAAGGAAGAACAGGCCAGATAAGGTAGTGTGGACCCCAGCATGTGAGCAGGCATTTCAGAAGCTTAAGGAAGCTTTAGGAGGACCTCCTGTGTTAGCCAGTCCAGATTACAGCAACACATTTGTTGTGCAGGTGGATGCTTCAAACTATGGGGTAGGGGCTGTACTTAGCCAGATTTCTTCAGAGGGAGAAGAACACCCAGTGGTTTATCTCAGTCATAGGCTCCAACCCAGGGAGGAATGCTATGCAGCGGAAGAAAAGGAATGTCTAGCCATAGTGTGGGCACTACAAAAACTTCAGCCTTATCTGTATGGAAGAAAATTCACTGTGATGACAGATCACAGCCCTCTAACATGTTTAAACAGAGCCAGTCAGCAAAATGCCAAGTTGCTAAGATGGAGTCTGGGGTTGCAAGCATATATGTCAGTGCAGCACCGCAGTGGGAGTAGCAATGGCAATGCAGATGGGCTCCCAAGACAGGGAATGGGGTGAGGTACACCCAGACAGACCTGACATTCTTAAGCGACATTACTCAAGCGGCACTTGAAAAACTTGCTTGTGTTCCCGGGTGATGACTGGGGAGAGATGGTCGAAGGCTGCCAGCCTAGTCAAATAGAATTTAATATATAATTCTATCAACTGTATAAATAAATGTAAAATACAGGCTTGTGTTTTTAAATGTAAGAAAACACTGTGAAATGTGGAACTGCAAAATATGTGACAACATTGCACTCTACTGGCACAGTGAAGCATGTTGTATCCTTTCATGTTAGAATTTGACCCGAGGGTGGCTTGATGAAGATTTCATGCCCATTGTTTTAAGGCTAAAGTTTATGACTAGAATTTAGATGTGGAAGGTGCTTTAGTTTTTGTTAGTATATATGTGAAATGTCTTCTATTGTTTTAAGTTTCTGTGCAGGTGTTAGATTGCTAAATAATGCAGTTTGTGGCCTGAGAACTCAGACCAAGTGTTAAGATGATGCAATATAAATACTGGGAAAACCTAAGTGTCAAAAATGATGAAATTTTGGGATGGACTTAGAGACATGTTTGTTAGTAATGTTAAAATACTATTTCTCACAAGAGACCAGGGGCATTTTGATCTGGACATCTAATGTATCAGCACTCTGCTTATGCTCACATGTAAGTTTTTAGCACTGTGATACCTTGTAGGAATAGTTAAAGCTAGTAAAGATTAATTAGGTATTTTTCTTTGAAACCAGGCCTGTCCTACTGTATTATTATAAGTTTCTGTGTGATCTGTGAACTCTTAGATATCTCTGTGGTGTAGTAGATTTGTCCTGTGTTTTAATTACTTATTATTAAATATTTTTAAAACCTTCTACCTGTGGCTGGTTTGTGTAGAGATTAAATATGCTTTAGATTACATTATATATCTAAGCCCTTCCAATAAGCCATAGACTGTATAGTCACATTACCATTGGATATTAATATTGCACAGTAATAACTGGACACCCTTTTAAGGGCCTTTTAGTAGCTGATATTATTAATGGGTGGTGGCAGTAATTACTACCGTATAGTCTGGGTAAAGGGGCACAGCTGGAGAATCTGTGTCAGCCTTCCCCAGGAGTGTCTGTGAAGTTGTATAAATATTTATCTCAAAGTGTGTGTGTGTGTGTGTGTGTGTGTGTGTGTGTGTGTGTGTGTGTGTGTGTGTGTGTTGTGCCAGCTACTTGGGCAGGGGCATGAAGCGCTGGTTGGACAGAGAGGGTACTGGAGGTCATAGCTTGCCCAGCTAGGCTGAGACCTGGACCCTATAGCTGTGCCAGTGGGGAGTTTTATTGGGGACCTGGTGAGCAAGGGAGCAGCCAGCCCCAGACTGACTGTGATCTCTGAGTGCACTTAAGGGAAATTGTACTTTACTGTGTGTATTAGTTATCCTTTCCTCCTCTAGGAGACGACCTCCCTGGTGTTAGTAGTGAGGATTGAGGCTCCTTGATTGCTGGGCCAGGACACGGTCGTCACATCATGTTTCAGAATCCCCTATAAAAATGTCAGTGAATTTTTTGCAGTGACTCCTACATATTTGTTTCCTGCATATATGTTATACTAGGTGTGAAAACATTTTGCAAAAGGTTACATAAATAATTGGGATAATGAAGTATTTTAAAAGGCAATATTTTGTGATTGTTCAGGCCCTGTCTTCCTTCTACTTTCTTTCCCTTCATCAGTCAGAACGCCACACCTTCTGGCTTGCATATCTCAGCTAATTGGTGAAGTTGCCGTCAGTAGTTATTTGGTTTATTCACCTTCAGAGTAAAAAACAGGTTTACAGCAACAGGGAAGGGAAATAATGTAGATTTGTATAACAGTAAAACATTGAAAGTTGTGAATTTTGAGCATGAATATCTATGACCCCAGTGGGTGTGAAACAATAAAAAAAAGAGCTAAATGTACCTTGCTGTCTGTATTTTCCTTGCAAAAGACTTTCAGATGTGACAGGTGACATTTGAGCAATGGAGACAAATTCCAGAAAAAATATGCCCCAATGTGAAATACAGTGAAAAAGCAGACTAGGATAGGGATGCCACAGGGGGAGAAACTGCCGAGTCATGCGTTCTTACAAGTATCATCCTTTGGGGAAAGGAAATGTGTTTAGGGCACAGCTGCCCTTTAAAGAAGACAACCAGGAAAGTGGGAGGTAGAACAGCGTATGTGCTAAAACAACAGTCTCTCCCTTAAAGAATACAGAGTTGTGTAAGGTATTCACCATAACAGTAGATCTACAGCTCTCATGTATCTTTATAATAGATGTAGGATTTTATAATACAGCTCCTTTAAGGGAGCTGGCTCCTGACAAGTTTTATGCTAAGCAGTAAATCCTTTCTCCTAAATAGTTGCCCATGTTGACATTCAGTGGAGTGAAGAGGGGTGTCAGACAGCTGCACATCAGAATTCTTAAGGAAAACCCATGTGTTCTATACATACATAAAGAAAAGCTGTCCCTTGTCAGTCAAACAGCAGCATGTTTCTCATAAGTCCCAGTCAAGTCAGTATGCCAAACAGAAAATTTGCTTCCCTCAGGAATTGTCTACTATGTAAACTCAGTTACCATTCCAGACCATAGCACTGTATCTTAAACACAAATACTTCACAGAAACAGCAAAACTACACAAAATCATAACAAAGATTACAAGAGTTGTCTCATTACAGCCTAGTGACACCTTCAGGTGTTTCTGTAGTTACAACCTACTGACACCACTAGGTGTCAAATATTGTTTTCTAATATTTACATTAATTCTAAACCCATCTTATATATAAGGTATTAAAATTTTTCATTTTAAAGCTTAGCCACTGGCAAATACAACTGTATTGATTTTTTTTCCATAATAAATCTTTATTGTTATATTATTTTCATACACAATTAAAAACAAACACAAAATTTTTAGAGAAAAAAATACAAAACAAAAAACTACTAACTAATATCACTAACCATCACACCAAACAAATATACAATATTTACAAGAATGCTTCCATGTAAAACATTAAGAATAGAGGAAAAACAAAAAGTAATTAATAACATTTACAGTAATATACAGTTTAAATACAAAATTCTCTCCAAGCAAATAAATAAATGTGAATACCTTCAAGTTAAAAGTATTATGCTAATATAATATTAAATATCTGTTCCCAAATTTTTGGGTTATTAATATTTTTATTATGCAGACTTAAAAGTAGTTTATGAGCTAATATATGCCTTTTTGCCAAAACTCTAAAGTTTTCCCAAGATGTTTTAGATGGGTCTAACCAATTAGTGGCTATATAAAGCTTCATTAACAGAAAAATATTAATATATATAGTACTTTGTGATCTAGGGAGTTCTTTCGGGGGAATATGTAAAATAACTGTATTGATATTTGACCTTTGTCTAGTGCAGACAAAGAGATATTGAATATTGTTTGTATACTATTTATAGTATTGTAACAATTTTCATGCATCTCTCAACAATCAGGTGAGAGAGACATGAGTATTTATCCTCATAAAAAACCCCAAAGATGAATGAAGAAAATGCGTCTGTTAGTATGTGTGCATTGCTTGAATAGTTACTGAGATAGTGTGATGCCCACCACTGCAACCAATATGTGATGGCCACCAATATGTGATGTCATCATGCTTGGGTAGTAATCAAGGAGCCTGAATCCTCACCACTGACACTGGAGAGGGATGTGCACTTGGAATACAAATGTATACACTCAGTATTTCCAGATGCAGACCTCTCTGCATCAAGTACAATTTCCCTTAAGAGCACACAGGGAACACACACAGCCTGGAGTCTGGATGTCTCTATATCTATCTGCCTCCAGGTCCCTAATAAGACTCCCCACTGGTACAGCTATAGGGGTTAGGTCCTCAGCCGTGTATCCAAGCTAAGTCCACCAGCACCCTCTCTGTGAACCCAGTGCTTTGTGTCCCTGCCTCAAGTAGCTGACACACACACTCTAAGATTTGATTCTTCACACACACACACACACACACACACACACACACACACACACACACACACACACACACACACACACACACACCTGGGAAAGGCTGGCACAGATTTACCCGCTAGCTGACACACACACTCTTGATTCTTCACACACACACACACACACACACACACACACACACACACACACACACACACACACACACACACACACACACACACACACCTGGGAAAGGCTGGCACAGATTTACCCGCTGTGTTCCCTTTCTGCCCAGAGTACAAGGTAGTTAACACAGACACCAGACACTCCACAATCAGCTACCCTAAGGCCCTTAACAAAGGGTGTCCAATTATATGTGCAATATTAATACTAATACAAATGACAGTAGTTGACCAAGACGGCTAGGCCTTCTGAAGTGGCCCACACAGTGTCACCAAAAAATATAAGTACTCTCAAAGGTTAGATACTTTCTACAAGGACCAGTCACAATAAAAGTTTTAAATATGTTTAATAATAAATAATAAAAGAGCATGAAAATACTGAATATATAGTAACAGTAAACCATAGAGTTCATATCACGTGAAATATTGAAAAGAACATTGATTGACAGACAGACAAAAAAAAAAAAGAAAAACAATATTTAACCTAAGCTTCACTACATTCTTGACTAATCTACTGCTCCCTAGTTAAATTACTTGCTACCGCATGGCAAGATGCTGTGGGTGAGGATCTTTCTAGTCAGGTTCCCATAACAGAATACTTAATAGTCTGAGACTTCTCTTTGTAATATCTAAAATATAATTTCCAAGAGGGTTGGCTGAATGACCTCATCTAGTCACCTGACTAAGTTCTCACAACATTCCACTTTGAAGCTGAGACAAGAATTTAGCATAGACAGCTACAATACTCATCCAAATGTTTATGGCAGTGCCTGGGGCCTCCCTCTTTTACTGAGCTAATGATCAAAGGCTTTTTCCCACACCTAGCATCTCCAGTCCTATTCAGCAATGTGGGGTGCCACCTCATTTAATTTCCCTTGTTTTTCTTAAAGCAAGCCAGCTGGTTAACCATTGCTGTCCCCAGAATCCTCTATTAAAACATATACATTTAATTCAGCTACAATAATACATGTACATTTCTCATTTCAGCAGGGTGCACTGTTGATACAGTTTAACACAATTAACACAAGCAAAGCTCATAAATGCATTTTCAGCACAAGCTTCTGTACAAATCAGGTTGATATACAAATGTCATACAGCTATAATATATTTGTAACACAAGCATCTTGTATAAATCAGTTTGATATTGAAAGGACATATCATCCTTTACAAAACTCCAGATCGCTATGTTGGCATTTGACCATATAATCATAGATAGCATAAGCTGTTTATACAACATTACATAATTCATATTCTCTGTGGTTATTTTGGCTTTAAAATCCAGTTTAGTACCCAGGTTTAAATCGTGCAACCATTGTCAAGGTTACTTTGTGCTGCATAATTTGTCATTTACTGTTTTCTAGCAAGAGTTATTATTCTAGAGATATGAACATTAGTCTGAACTGTGAGGTGATAACTTCATTTTCTAAAGGCTCAGGCCATGCCCACTGGGGGGGGGGGGGTTAGAATACAAGCTCAAAAGAGCTCCACTGGTGAGAATGAGATAACCATCCAAGTTAGCAACTGTACAACAGGCTAAAACATCAGTAAGGTTATGTTGTATTGCATCCTACAGACTACCTGAATACCACAGCAACGCACTATGAATAGACTATAAACATCAACCAATGTGAATGGAAGGAAGGAGCTAATATTGTGAAGAAATATATGGATTCATACATGCACTTTTATGGTTAGCACTTCAAAAAATGTACTACCCAACTTCAGCCATTTATGTGTTCACTCCAGCCTTCAGTATTTATGAACTTCACTTGAGCACCAAAACCAGTATTTTTATATTAAGAGGGTATTCTAATGGCAATCTTGTGGCAAATGAGTGATGTAGCAAATCCATCTGAGTTGGGGACTGCTGGCTGAAAGCTTATTGTGTGATTTTCCTGATTGGTCTGTAGGCCTTGTTGTTGTAAAATTTATTTTTGATTCTATACAAGTCAAGTGTTTGTGTGGGCTCAGAGCTGCTCATGGTTTGGCTACTTCATCCAGCAGTAGCAGAGAATCTGCTGCATCTAAAGCCACCTGCTACTAAAAGAACGAAAGTAAATATCATGTTGCTGATTAATTGTACTGTGTTTCTTAAGAACCCTGTATTGTTACACTTCTCACACTTTAGTAGAGTTTGCTGAATTGGTTCCACTATTCCTGTAGTACTTAGATTGTATCTGCTGCTAGTTTTACAGGACAGTAGTGTGGTTTCCCTGCATTTGAGCTATACAACCTGCTTTTACAGTAAGAGGGTTTTCTGACTGCACTCTTGTGGCAGAAGTGTGCTGCAGCAAACCTATCTGAGTTGAGGGCTGCTGGCTGAAAGCTTGTCTGTTTTCCTGATTGGTCTGGAGGCTTTGCTGTTGTAAAATGTGTTTTTCTGATTCTATACACGTTCAATGTTTGCACTAGGCTGCACTACATACAGCAGTATTTAACAGTGCCGTGTATAGAAGCAAGTGCTAACAAGGTAAAAATTCCCTTAGAATAACTATTGCTGCAACCTTCATCAGCCCCCTGCTGGTCTAGCAGCATCTGAGTTGTGCACACAGAAGCATCATCTTGTTGGATAGCTGTGCTTCACACTGAGTACAGCGCCCATTCTTCATCCGTGAGCTATTTTCATGGTCCAGTTAAAGCTACCCACTCTTCCTCCTGGTTAAACCCATAGTAAAAAACCTGAAACCATGGATAACCACTTTCATGCTATCTCTTTGGCCAGCCTGGTGGACATGGGCATCCTGAGGCAATGTAGCAATTGTCTCATGTATACTGACCACCACTTAATCCTGAAACAAACAAACACAGTATGTGAGAGATGTAGCTACACTCTAAAAACTGACACAAGACTCTCACACACTGACAAATCAGATGACAAACAGGTTGTCAGCACACTTACATCATTTCCGCTCACTAAATAAGGTCTTGACACATAAACCCATATAAGTGTAGGCACTCACAAGTAACAAACCAAAACCTCATATGCCTTCCGTACACTGCCCTCAGATGCCACATGCAAACAAAACCAAGTCAACACTAACTACTAAACATAAAAATACACTTCACAGTGTCTCCACAAGCAAGACCTTAAGGCAAAACAACACACATTCAAACATCTTGGTCATGGGAGACTCCATCGTGAGACACACGCATGCCCCTTTCACCAGGTTGGATAAAGACTGGGTTACAGTCAGTTGCCTATCAGGGGCCAGGATTTGCCAGATCATGCAGGCATTTAGGTCACTCAACCACAAGTGCCAGTATGACTCAGTCATAGCCCATGTGGATGTGAATGAGCCGAGATGTACCTCCCTGGTCTATATGAAGAAAGACATGAAGGACCTTTCTGAATACATGTTGCAGGCTGGTATAAGCCTTGCACTGAACAGCATTCTACCCTCACCAAGAATGATACCACAATACAAGCAGAAAATGACTGACTTCAGTAATTGGATTAGCTACTGGTGTCATTCCAAGGGGATCCTGTATTTGTCAGGATGGGGATGACATGATCGACAAACCACACTGCTTTACCAAAGATGGCCTGCACCTGTCATCGCTAGGCTTGCATACTGGCCAAGACATTAGCACCCTCATAGTTCCTTTTTAGGCTGTGCCAAACCAACAGACCTACCAACACAACAAATTCTTCTAATGCCAAGCTGAAGGTACTACTGCTCAATGCCAGGAGTCTTAACAAGAAGATGCACTCCCTGGAAGCTCTCCTCACCCTGGGGAATGCTGATGTGTGTGCAGTTATACAGCTGTGGTACAAGGCTGCAGAAAGCACCACAGCAGTGCAAGGCTACAATGTCTATCACACATTCAGACCACACTCTGAAAGGAAAAACTAAAATGAGGTGTTTCCTTTTACATAAAAACAATCACACCTCTAAAGTAATCAAGCAGGATGACTTGCTTGAGCTACTCCATGTCCAGCTGACCATAAGTAAAATCCCTGACCATATCATTGCTAGCTACAGCTTCCCAAACATGAACCATGAAAACCACTCCCCATACCTGAAATTACTAGAATCACTTACCATTCAGTCCAACACACTATTCGTGGGTGATTTTAACCAACCCTCCATAAACTGGGAAACACATATGACCAATTAACATGCAGGCTCAGAGATTCCTGGACATTGTCAATGCAAATGTTCTGGAACAGCTAGTTCCGCACAGAGGCGTCGGAAGCTGTTGAAGACTGGGAGGGGGGGCGGAGGGTGACAGGGGCACTTAGTGATCTAAAAAGGGCAAGTGTTTAAAACAATTTACTACCACAACATAGGTTCACTTGGAGGACATTTTAAGTTTAGCCAGTTTCCATTTTGGTGCTTGAATTTACATTTCCTTATTGGTCTTACCTATCCCATGGCTGATAATTGTATATTAGCCCTAGTGAAAATAAATGTGATCACACTGTAGATATTTTGAGGGGACCCATGTAAGGGATACAGCATTTAGGAACTGCCTCTATCCATTAGTGGCACGAGGGGTAATCCTGGCATATTTTCTATTACTCAGCCTTAGATCCAAGTTGCATTTGAATATGGACAGGGATGAGTTTTGTTTTGCTTGAATGGACAGCCTGTTCTGGATATATATCCATCTCTTCATAACATTCAGTTTAGATACCTGGACTAAATATTTCTGATGCCATTTGACTTGCTGATGTTCAGTAGGTCCATCTGTATTAGGTCAGATGATGCCTTGTATGCCAGACACGTCACCTCTAAGCACTCTGTAGGATACTGAGTATAGTGATAAATCTTTGAGGTGGTCCATGCAAGACCTACTGTTTAGAACTTGTATCCTTTTAGTAAGGTATCTCTGTGGGTATTCCAATTGTTGCATGGGTCTGGAGAGATACATGCCAAAGTGGGCATTATACAAAATGATGGACCTAATAAGGGCTTTGTAAAGGGGGACAATAACATCTCAAGATCTAGTCACAAGCAATTTGTTTATAAGCTGTGCAATATAGAAAGACTTTCTTATGACTCTGAGCACATGTTGGTCAAAATGTAGGTCACTGTACACACAAGTTCCCAAATGCCAAACAGCTGGGTCCATTCTCAGGGGCATTGTCAATTTGGCAGTTCCCTGGAGTAGATGACTTCTCAAAGGATACGATAATGTATTTCTTGGAGTTTGGTTTCAATTCCTGATTCTGGCACCAGTTACTGTTTGGGACAAACCTTCCTGCATAATGGTTAAGCCATTTGGGGATTCAATAACTGCTCCTAGTTTGCAGTCATCTCAAACTTAGTCGGCCAAAGGCATTTGGTATTAACTGCTCCTAGCTTGCAGTCATCTCAAACTTAGTCAGCCAAAGGCCTTTGGTATTTCCTTTTTCTTTTGAGATGTATATGCCAAACAGAAAAAGTCAGCACTAAACCCTGGGGGACAGCATTGGTGACTGGTTTCTTCCCCTATTTTGATCTCCTGCATCCTGTGAGCAAGTATACACATATACATTCTTTGATTTACCTTCCTCAGTGTATTAACCTGATTGTATTAAATTATATTCCTTGTATATTACAGCACCACTTGTTAGAATGTGTTTTAAATTTGTAGTTTGGAACAGTCTTCTAGTGAGCAATGAAACAAAATGTATGAACCAGTAATGATAAAAATACCCATTTCAGAAAAGTTCAGCTATAAAAGGCTACTCAAACTTCTGTCATTACAATCCACCAATATCAGTAAATATGCCAAATCAATCTCTGCAGAAGTAAGCCATCTAAATAATTCCACATTAAAGGGATCTGTAACTAATGAAGAGGTTGCTGATAGCAAACAACTTTATATTTCATTGTTTCATTTACAAATAAAGTGCCTGTTGCCGTTGAAGAATAAATTGCCTATGCTACATTGAAAAATGATAAGCTAGTAATTTTGCCTGGGGAATGGATGGCAAACTGATAATGGGTTCATAGTTACTAAGTAACTCCTTCAAAGGAGGACATTCATAGGACTGCAGCATCAACTCCCATTAAAGCACAACACAGTACAGTATCAGTGATCCATCTGCATACTGTGGGAGTAGTACCCACAGCCTTCTGCATCAAAAGCAAGTATACTACCTGCAGAAGCGGCCTCAGGTCAGATGGTGCCCTAGGCAAAAGGGCTCCACGGCACCCCCACCACACCACCCGGTGCCCCCATCCTGTCTACCTACACCAAATAAATACTGGAAAAGCACGCCTGCTAGAGTGATGCCCTTTGAGGCCGCCGAGTTGGCCTATGGCTAAGGCCGGCTATGATTACCTGTTGTGGTAGTAACAATGCAAACAACTTGGCATAAGTAGCATTAAACTTGTCTTCCCCTGAAGGTCTCAGTTCCTTGTAAAATCCACTTGATGATCAACTAAATCTCTCAACTTCGCAGCACAAGTAATCTGGAAAAAGCCAAAAGTTATTTGGGGGGGGGGCAAAGGCCCAAAACCAGGGACATATTTGAAATATTGCTTGTATAATCTTAGAAAGCTGCTAAAATAAAGTGTTTTGTGTTACCATGTGTTTCCTGAAAGATAGGAAGACTGAAACTTAAAGAGCTATCATTATTTAGTGAATTCAGTTCTCACTGATTTGCCAGAAAAACACAAATTTTAAGAGGAACAGACCAAAGGTATGAGCCAAATATTCTGTGAAAATCTGGACAGTGGAGAGCTATGGACTCAATTCCCTGAATCACAAGTCGTAGTATGGGTAGAGAAATAAGGCTCTTGTTATTTGAGTCTAACACTAACCACCAGGTATACCTAACTGGGGCATTTTACACAGACATACACACGCGGGAGCAGCATAACTCCTGCAAATAAAAGAACAAAACTCTCCTAACCTGCATGACTCTGGCAGCACCAACAGAACAGTGGCAGCATAACTCCTGTAACACAGAGCAATAAGAGAACAAGAACAGCTAGTTTAGTTAGTTTAACTTCCCCACGTGAATCCACGTTAAAGTGAAAACTCCATTTCATTAATTTTTCCGGGCAGGTCTTACAGCTGTAAAAGTGTGTGTGTGTGTGGGGGGGGGGGGGCTCCACCTCCCCCTGGCTCTATGGTTCCAGCACCCAACTTCCGCACACCCAATAGGGGCTCAGATATCCTTGACATAGTACTCACAAACATGGGGAAGTGTTGCACCCACCAAATATCTCAATGGTAAGATCGGATCATAAACTGGTCTCTTTTGAAATAAATGTAACAGTAGACCCCCATCATACCCTAAAATCTTAAAGAATTTTTCCAAGCTAAATTACCTTCTGTTAAGTGATAGTATAGGTAATATTAAAGCCCCACCTAACCCCAAACATGGAGGCCTATGCAGAAGTATACATGAATGTCCTGTACAAGCACTTAAACAACTACATAAAATGGCAGTACCTGACTGAACTAAACTTTGGTCTAGCTGGAAAGACAAGTCAGAATAAATGGAAAACCTGCTGGCTGATGAATTCAGCTCAAATTTCACCCCCTTCATCACCTCTGGTTACTTCTCATGAAATACCCACTACCACTCCCTTGCCTGTTATCAGACAAAAAAAAAGGTCATCACTGCATTCTCTAAAGCTAGAAATTCGACATCAATGGGCCATGACCTGGCAGACCCACTCGGATCTGTATTTAACCAGAGTCTCCAGACAAGCTTTGTCCCATCAGACTGGAGGACAGTGACAGTCATCCCTCTGCATAAGGGGAGACCATCAACTGACCCAGGAAACTACCAACCCATAAGTTTGACTAGCCTCATATGTACGCTATGGAAAGGATAATCATGGATCTGATTAACAACAACATAGGACATTTCCAGACCCTATACTCAACCCAGTTTGTCTTTGTCAAGGGCAGGTCCTGCTTGGTCAATCTGGTGGACTTCTTTGAGATGGTCACCAAGACCATGGATGGAGGTAAGACAGTGCACACCACCTGCCTTGACCTAGCAAAGGCATCTGACACAATACCACACTTGGATATTATAGATAAACTCACAAAACTGGGAATAAACCTCTACATCACCAGATGGATAGCCAAATGGCTCACAGACAGGACACATGTTGTTAGACTACAGCAGTTCACTTCTAGCAAGAACCAGTCACCAGTGGAGTACCACAGGGCTCAGTGCTGGGCCCACTCCAGTTTGGGATATACTTCTCAGATGTCAAGGCAAATGTAAATGGTCTTTGGCTGACCAAGTTTGCTGATGACTGCAAGTTGGGGTAATCACTGACTCTCCAAATGATACTGATATACTACAGAAAGCTTTGACACAGACTAATGACTGGTATCAGAGCCATGGCACAAAGTAAATGCAATGAAGTGCATAATACCCTTTGGAAAACCAAATACCCCTGCAAATTACAACACCGAGAACATCCCCTAAGAATGGACCCAGTAGTGAGAGATTACTCAGATAGATAGTAATCTGAACTTTGACCACCATGTGTCCATGGTGGTGAGGAAATACTTTTACGTAAGGGCATGGCATTCAGATCTAGGGATGTCATAGTACCAATGTACCTGGCCCTCATCAGACCAATAATCGAGTGCAGTGCATCCTTTGGCATGTACCTCGCCAAGCACCTGCAACAGTTGGAGCATCCTCAGAGGTTTCACAACAGCAAAATACAGGGTATAACCAACATGTCATATGCAGACCGATTAAAAACCCTATCACTGTATTCAGTTACCTACTGATTACTATGGGGTGATCTGTGCCTGACCTACAAGGCAGTCTTTGACCCAGCCCTGATGGAAATGTGTATTTGCAGAACTAACTGCACGAGGGTTACTCACTCCAGAGATCTAAACCTGATCTCTGACATGAATAGATCATGCTGGAGAGACAGATATGTGTCCCAGAGATTGTCCCTCCTGTGGAATAGGCCTCTTATTCATGTGAAGCACAGCCCTTCCCTAACCATCTTCAAGTGCAACCTGGACCAATGGTTAGGAAATTACAAATTCACTCCTGGGGTGGAGCTCATGTCCCGTATGGACAGATGAAGTCTGTAAAAATTGTCAGAACCCCACTTGCTGACCCTTATTACCTTTCCCCTAGAGACAGAAAATTGGGTAAAATCTAGGTAAAACTGGCTAGGCTTGTAAGGGCTCTTGAGCCACTAGCCTAATGTCCTATGAACCTATGGAAGACTATTAAGCTATACATCTAATGACTGAATATAAACCTCAACTAAAAAGCCGTTAAATGACTACCGGGTTAAAACCAACTCTTCCTTACACAGAATGCACTGCAGTCAAAGATAGTATTTCAAAGCTGACACCCCCAAAAAGAAAGATGCCGAGGCTGATACATCTCTGGTGGAATAAGCTTTAATGGGTCCTTGAAAAAATCTGCCCACAGAGTCACATTAGAAATGAATACAAACAGTAATCTGAATGGAAAACGTTTACATTTCTAAAACAGTGCCTGCGTACGCTCTTATTTTATTTTATCATCTTTACTAAATCCCGTTTTATACAGTTACACGGGTACACATAAAATAACAGAAGAGAAAATAAACCATAGTAACATTTTCTATGTAGTACATGCATATGTCTTGTTTTTAAAAATTATCATTCAATCCAACATTACATAAAATGCTTAATTCCTGCCATCCTTTAAACCTTACTCCTCCTTCTAAATATTATTCCGCATGAATTGTCTGATTGTTTTTATTTCTTAGGCATTGAACAAAAACATTTTCATGGTTAAAATCAGGATAAAGCTGCAATCTATGCAAGGGGTAAAAAAGACCTGGTGGCTGGGGTCGCCATATGAACACCTCAATGGCCTTTATTTCTTAGGCAATGTAAAAGCAAATTTTTCCACCACACACTTAAGTTGGCTTGGCACATAAAACCTTCCCAGGCTTCAGCTCCTCCCTTTCAGCCATGATGCATCTCACTCCAAATACTTTCTAAATCAAAGTGTACTGCCCAAGAATGAAGTGTGAATAAGAAAAAGAACTAAAAAAATGAAAAACATTAAACCTGATGAAGTCTTTACAGCACATATGGAAGCACTTATTCCTGGCACCAGTCAATAAAGTTTTTGACTGTGTTAACTTGGTGTGTTTTTATTACAGTAAGTAAGTAAGTGACCTATATATTTAGGATGATTCCTTCCATCCTCTTCCAATCCTTAGGCCAAAGTCCTAGCTCATACCCCAAGTGGTATCGTATTCCACATATGACAGCAGTCCTAAAGAAGGGCATATATTATGAGATCGTATCCAATTAAAGTGTTTTGTGAAGGTACCCAAAGAATCCCCTGTAGCAGCTATGCAGATATTTGTTCATGAATGTGTTTTTGAAAAATATTTTAGATATAGCCACTTTCCTTGTAGAAGATGCACTAAGAGTACATATTCAAGGATTCACTGCACTTTGCATAACAACATTTAATACTCAAAAAGCCATCTGGAAAGGGTGACTTTTAGAGACAACTGAACTCAATTTGCTGGCAGCATAACATACAATCTGAGAATCTTTTCTGATTGACTTTGTTCTATCAAGGTAAAACAATTAGTTATGTACTCACCATAACGCTAGATATATGTAGTCCATCTCGCCTCACATTCTTCACTTGTGGGTTCGGAGCCGAATGTCGGCTCCGACTCGGCCTATCTACTAGCTCAAAAGTCTTTGATTGGCTGGGCTAAGATGGTATCCCACAATACACTGCTCCACATCCCCAGATCTAGTTTGCTGCCAACAGAAAAATCATATCTATCACTCAAACACACACACATACTCATGAAAACGAGGTCCAACAAATTGTCCAAAGGGACTAGTGACATGAGGTATACCAGGGGATCCTCCAAATCCTCCAGGCGTGGGGGATGGTGGGTGGGTAATGAAGAATGTGAGGCAAGATGGACTACATACATCTAGTGTTATGGCGAGTACATAACTAATTGATGTAATGTAGTCCTATCTCGCCTACATTCTTCACTTGTGGGACAGCATCTCTAGCACCTACATCCTGGGTGGCTCAATGGAAAATACTCCTGAGTACTGTGGAGCCAAAAGATGACCTGCCCCTGGACACCACATCCAATTTGTAATGGGAAACAAATGTATGAGGAGAAGCCCATGTTGCAGCCGCACATATATCATCCATGGATAACCTAGCCTGAAAGGCCGTGGAAGTGGAAACTGCTCTGGTAGAGTGTGCTCTGACTGGAAAAGGCAGGCTCTTTCCCCCTGCCTGGTAAATAAAGGAGATGCAACCAGCTATCCACCTAGCAATGGTGACTTTGGAGACCGCAGACCCCAAGCGATTTTCCGAGAACGAAACGAAGAGCTGGTCTGACTTATGCCATTCTGTAGTCCTGTGTAGATAAAAGTGTAGTTGCCTATGAACATCCAACAGGTGAAACTGGTACTCTGCCTTATTAGAGAAGTTGGGGAAGAAAACCGGCAGCTCAATGGACTGATTAATATTAGATAAGGAAGCCACCTTGGGAAGAAAGGACGGGTTTGGTCTGAGAGAGACTCTATCTTTATGTAATATCAAATATGGGGGCTTGACTGATAGGGCCTGGAGTTCTGATACACTTCTGGCCGATGTAATAGCTATCAGAAAGGCAGATTTCCATGTAAGGAATTTTAAATCGCAGGAAACCACGGACTCAAAAGGTGGGAGAGTGAGGGCCTGCAGAACAAAATTGAGGTCCAAGGGCATAACAGGTTGAGATACCGTGGGACGAAGGAGAAGAGTACCTTTCATGAAAGCTCTACACAGCCTGTGTGCCATTAAGCTAGGTTCATAAGCCGCATGATAATTAGAAATAGCCGCTAGCTGAACTTTGATGGTGGCTAAGGCAGACCCTTGGTAGAATAAATGAGACAAAAATTCCAAAACAGAGTCAATGGGAGCCGTGAAGGGGTCAATACCTTTTGACTGGGCCCATATTGAAAACCTTTTCCACTTGCTAGAGTAGATCTTCCTAGTGGACGGCTTATGAGAGGACGAAAGAATATGGACTACATCAGGAGAAAAATCATGACACCTGACTACGGATGGAAGTGGAGTAGCCAGGCGGTCAGCCGGAGTGTCTCCAAGGAAGAGTGGAGCTGTCCCGACATATGTGTCAGTAAGTCCGGACAAAGGTCCAGAGTCCAAGGAGCATCCACGATGTAAGGTTGAAGGAAAGAGAACCATACTTGTCGAGGCCAGTGTGGCGCGATCAGAATCAAGCTGCTTCCCAAGGAAAGTGCTTTCTGGATCACCCTCGAGATAAGGGGAAACGGAGGGAAAGCATACAGCAGACCCGAGGGCCAATTGTGCACCAGAGCGTCCCTTGGAGATCCCCCCGGTGGGGGGATCAGCGAGAAGTAGTCATTACATTTCGCATTGAGAGGGCTGGCAAAAAGGTCGCAGCAAGGTTGACCCCATTTGCTGAATATGCTGTCCGCCACCTGGCGGTTCAGGGACCACTCGTAGGGCATGAGGATCGCCCTGCTTAGCCTATCTGCGATCACATTGGTTTTCCCCGGGATGTGCGTTGCCACCAAGTCCCGCTAGGAAGCTGTCACCCAATTCCACACTCTGATGGCCTCCTTGCACAGTGGGTACGATCTGGTTCCTCCTTGTTTGTTGAGATACCACACTACTGACATATTGTCCGAGTGTATCACAATAGTCCCTAAGGGGAGGACATCTTGAAGCGCCTGCAATGCTAGGAGCACTGCCCTTATCTCCAGGACATTTATTTGCAAGTCTATCTCGTGCTCCTTCCACGTGCCTTGGATCATCCTGCCGAGATAATGCCCCCCCCCCCTATCCGGGAGGCGTCCGTGGTCACTGTGGCCACCGGGTTGGGTGAAACAAAGGGTTTCCCTACGTCTAAATTGTTGGTGCATAGCCACCAACTGAGGTCCTGCTTGCATTTGCCTGTGATTAAGATTGGATGGGATAGTGGTAGTCTTTGAAAGAACCATTGGGTGAATAGGAGCCACTGTAGGATACTCATATGCAACCTCACTAACGGGAGATTCGACCCCAGACTGGCTCCGGAGAAGCACAGCCGGGCACACCCTCAGGAATGAGAGTATGGGGAACCGCGGAAGGAATCACAGTCCCCCGAATTGCGGGGGCCCCCTCTGCCTCTGGGGTGACGTCTGCCTGAATACAACTCCCTCCCCTGCCTCGGGGGGGGGGTCTCACCCTGTGCGGTAGGAAAGGACCTTTGCGATTTATTGAACCACATCTTTCCCCCTCTCTGAGCCTTGGGATAAGGCCTCGACAGGAGGGAAAAATGGACTCCCACGGCAGACAAGGTCTTTCCCTCTTGCTCGCACCTGGTGAGCGTGTCTTTGACTTTGGTCCCGAACAAGGAGGAACCATCGAAGGGGGCATCAGTAAAGGAAGACTTAAAGGCCTCCGCAAAATGACACAGGCATAACCAGGCTTGCCTCCTGAGGGCCACCCCTGAACTAGAGTTACCCGTTAGGGTATCTCCTAACTCCTTAAGGAGATCTCTCTGGAGCCGTGCGAAATGAGACAAATAATTCAGCAACTGCAAAGTAAAGGTCGTTGAAGACAGTGTACGCTTCCCGTACTGATCCATCGTCCTAGACTCCTTGTTAGGGGGATGGACCGAAGAGGAAGACTCAGCAACTTCCTTCTGTGTGGCAGCCGCCACCACCATAGCATCTACCGGGACTCCCTTTGTCAAAAATTCTTTCCCTTGGGGAGCAGACAAAAATTTGTTGGGGCGTCGAGGAACCGGCTCCACAGAGTCAGGAGTCTCCCACACCCTTCAACAGATAAGGTCCAGGAGCTCGTCGAAGGGTGGAGACACCCAGGAGGCAGATGGCTGGGCGCCAAAGGCCTTTAGGAATACTGACTCCTCCTCGGAGGGGGGTTTGGAAGGCCAGTTTCCTCTTTGTTTCAAGATCTCCAGGATATCGGAGAACGAAACATCCTCAGAGGAAGACTTAGGGGACCCCTCCAACTCCTCGAGGTCAGTATCGGAAGTAAGGGACTCGTCCTGGGAGTCTATGTGCTTCCTCTTGCAAGCTTTCTTTCTGGGGGGTTCCTCAGGTACAGACTCTGAGGGCCTCTCAGAAAGAAGGGGACCACTCATGGGGATGTCCTTAGGCCCTTGCGCCCTGCTGTCCAAGGATAGGTGGATGTCAGAAGCTCTCGCCGGTGTCGTAGGGGATGGAAGGACCGATCCGAGAGAAGTAGCTAACCTAGCCAGCGCGCTCTGCATAGCCTCGAAGGCGGGACCTCCCGAATAGTACAGTTTTGTACCTACCATAAATGTAGATGTCCGATAGGTATGCATCTGCAGTCCTTACATATGGGTTGTCCTGCCTCAGGCAGCCCTTCGGTCGGCCGGATTCCAAAGTCTGGGTCCGGCGTCGGCTGATGTCGCCCTTCCCCAACGTCAGAGCCTGGGGTATAAAAGTGTCAGCCGCCATCTTCCTCAGTTTTTCTTGCCCCAGATGCCAGGTGCCCTCTAAGGAAGGCTAAATTTGGTAGAAATACAAAATATTGCAAACATGCACAGTAATATAAAACAAATACACCATAATAGATAACCCCAGCTAGCTATAAGAGGGATAAGTACCCAAGAAGTACCACAGAGGGAAGGAGGAGGGTAAACCTGACTGCAGATGCATACCTATCGGACATCTACATTTATGGTAGGTACAAAACTGTACTATGTCCTTCAAGGATGCATCTGCAGTCCTTACATATGGGTAGAATACCATAGCCAAGCTGGGGTGGTAGGCTCTAAGAAAATGATGGTGTAGCTAAAATGCCCTGCAGGACTGCCGTAGCAAAGCCTGCTCTGGATCTGGAATATAAGGGTAAATTGTAATGCTTGGAAAATGTATGCACGGAGCTCCATGTAGCAGCTTCTAAAATGTCCTTGGTAGCCACCCCTCTTAAGAAGGCTGTGGAGGTGGCTGTAGCTCTGGTGGAATGAGGTCTGATGTTAGCTGGCACAGCTTTTCCATGATAAGAGTAGCAGAAGCGAATGCAATTTCCTATCCATTTTGAAATTGTCTGTTTGGAAATTGCTTTTCCTTGAATGCCTGCAGCATATGCTACCAACAGCTGGTCAATTTTTCTGAAAGTCTTAGTTCTGTCCAAGTAGTAGCGTAACTGTCTGTGAATGTCCAGGGTATGCAGAAGTTTCTCTCCCTTGTTTTGTGGGTTTGGAAAGAAGGTAGGCAGGTGAATAGCTTGGTTCAATGAGACCCTGGATACCACCTTTGGCATGAATGAAGGATTGGTTCTCAAGGAGTCTCTGTCCTGATGAAAAATAAGAAATGGTTGTACTGCCATGGGTGCCTGCAATTCAGATACTCTTCTTGCTGAGGTTATGGCCAGAAGGAAGGACGTCTTCCAAGACAGGAACTGTAACTCTGAAGATGCTGCTGGTTCAAAGGGAGGTAAAGTCAACTTTTCCAACATGAAGTTAAGGTCCCATGTAGGCACTGGTGGTTTTCTTGGAGGATTGATGTTTTTAATTCCTCTCAGAAACTGCCTTAGGAGAGGATGAGAGAAGACAGGTGATTCAGTGTTGTATTCTGCTGAAATTGCTGAAGCATGAATTTTTATGGAAGAGTAATAAAGGCCATTATGGAGCATGTCTGCCAAGTATTCCAGGATATGTGCCATGCTCATCACTGTGGCATCTAGGCCCTTTGCGGTACTCCAAGTGTGGAATCTTTTCCATTTTGCTGAATATGTCTTTCTCGTGGAAGGTCTGCGAGCTTCCATGATGATATCCTTTACTCTCTTGGATAGCTTTTCCTGGTGAGGAGTCAAGGTATTCTCCAGGCTGTCAGCTGCAGGGTTTTCAGGCTGGAGTGCAGAGTTTTGTAATTGTGCTGTGTCAGAAGGAGTGTCCATAGTGGTAGAGGCCACGGTTTAGGTGCGACAGGCTCGTAACAGTGGGTACCAGTGCTGCCTTGGCCAGTCCGGGGCTATTAGAATCACTTTTGGCTGCTCTGTCTTGATTTTCAGTAAGACCTTGGTCATTAGTGGGAGTGGTGGAAATGCATACACTGTTAGAGTATTCCAACTGAAAGAGAGGGCGTCCACTTTCCATGCTTGTGGGTGGTATGTCCTTGTGCAGAATTTCTTCAGCTGATGATTGTGGTGGGAGGCAAAAAGATCTATGTCCGGCCTCCCCCATGATTGTGTTATCTGAAGGAAGATGTCTGGGTGCAGCATCCATTCATGTGGGTCCATGGTATTTCTGCTTAGGCTGTCCTCCAGTATATTGTCTTTTCCTGGCACAAACTGGGATTGCAGCTCTATATTGAGTTTTAGGGAAAGTTTCCAAAGATTCATTGCTAGTCTGCAAAGAGGGTAGGAATGGGTACCTCCTTGCTTGTTTATGTACCACATAACTGTGGTATTGTCAGTCCTTATTAGCAGGTGGCCTTGATGTAGAAAGAGCTTGAAGGCCTCGATTGCATGAATCACTGCCAGCATTTCCTTTTGGTTTATGTGCATGCGCAATTCTTTCTGAGACCATAGGCCTTAGATGCATCTGTCCTCCATATGTGCTCCCCATCCATGGTCTGAAGCGTCCGAGGTAATGGTTTGGCTGGTTACTGGTTTGCTGAAAGGCAGGCCCCTGTTTGACTGGCTTGCTTGGGCCCACCACAGGAATTCCTTTTGAAGGCATGGAATGAGTGGTATCAAAGCTTCTAGGCTGTGATTGTGCTGAGACCATAAACTCCTTAGGTACCATTGTATTTTCTCATATGCAGCCTTGCTTGTGTAATCAGAAGAATGCACAATGCCATGTAACCCAGGGACTGCAGGATTTTCCTTGCAGTCATCTGAGTTTGTTTTGTTAGGTTTTTGAAGTAATCTGGTAGTTGTCTTTGTTTTTCTTCTGTGAGAAAAGCCATTTGGGTGGTTGTATCCAGTTCCGCACCCAGAAAAGTTATTCTTTGGGATGGCACAAGTCTTGACTTGTGAATGTTGACAGTGTATCCCAAGGCCTGCAGTAGGCGGATGGCATAATTCAAATGTTTTTCCAAAGTTTGTTGGCTGTCCGCTTGTATAAGGCAGTCGTCCAGATACCGGTATATTTGAATCCCCTGAAGTCTGCAGTGTGCAATTACTGATGCCAGGCATTTTGTGAATACTCTGGGCGCAGTAGATAAGCTAAAGGGCAATGCTGAGAATTGATAATGCTCTGAACCTGCAAGAAATCTGAGGTGTCTTCTGCAACTTTGTCTGATAGGGACATGCAGGTATGCCTCCTTGAGGTCTAGAGTTACTAGCCAAGACCCCTTGCCCAGCATGGGAAGGAGTTGCTGTAGGGTCAGCATTTTGAATTTTGGCACAATGAGATAAGTATTCAGTGTGGACAAATCGAGAATAGGCCTCCATTGTTTTCTTTTCTTGGGACAAGGAATAGTCTGGAATAAAATCCTTGGCCTTGTTCTGCAAGAGGAACCTTTTCTATAGCTTTCATTTGCAATAGGTTGGCAATTTGTTTTAAAGCCTCTGCCCTCTGATTTGGTGGCAGGTTTGGCATTCCCTTTCTTTCTGGTAATGTATGGAAATGGAACCTGTATCCTTTGTCTATTATTTGCAGTGTCCATTTGTCCCTTGTAATACTGTGCCAATTTTTTGAGAATAAAGACAACTTTCCGCCCAAAGGTGCTTCTAATTGAGCCCTGGTCGGCGGGGTCAAGGTGAAGTCATTGAGTCTGTCCTTGTGCAGCAGTTGTTGGACCTGCACTACCTCTCTGGTTAGGAGGCTGCCATTGACGTCCTCTGTAGGAGCCTCTAGCTTGCCCTCTACCTCTGGCATGCCTGTTCTTGCCTCTTTGAAATCTCTCTTCTGGAAAGGACCAGTTCTTAGAAGGCCAATTTCTGCTAAATCCTGGTGGTTGTACCTGGAGGAAATATTTGACTGTTTGTACAGATTTTGCCTTTTCCTCAAATTTCTTTAAGACCTCTTGGGCAGTGGAGCCAAATAACGTTTGCTTTTCCAGTGGAGCATCCAGAAGCTTAGCCTTAACATGATCTGGCAGAGATTGTTCCTTCAGCCAGGCATGTCTACGTATGACTGCACCTGTCATTGCTGACCAACATGAAGCTTCCAATGCATCATAACCACACTGCAAGAAATTGTTGCTAACCTGTTGTGAATTATGTACCAGATCCTGAAGTGACTTACGATCTAGGGGTTCAGGCGAAGACAGTTTTTTCTGCAATTCATCTAACAAATACTCTTGGTACTATATCATATGAAATTGACAATTTAAAGCCCTCATAGACAGAGTGGAAGAAGTGCACACTTTTTTACCCCATCTCTCTAAAGCCCTGGACTCCCTTTCAGAGGGGAGTGGATTTTTAGAAGTGGCAGCTGCAACCCCTTTAGGACCCTGGGAAATAGTTTCTGGGTCAGCAGAGTGGGCCTTGTAAAGGAAATGATGCGAGTCCGGGACCCTGTAGTACCTATTGGGTTTAACAGGAGCCGGAGGAAGGGTGTCAGGGGTAGTGCTAGACTCAGAATACACATCATCAATGACACTTAAAACAGGAGGGATAGCCAAAGTCTATGCTGAGGTAAATGAAGAAAAGTCCTTAATCTCTTCCTGGAATCGGAGAATTCCTGGCCCTGCCATTGGAAATGCTCTCTCATGGAGTGAAGGGTCTCCCCAAAGGACAGCTCTTCAGGAGGGGAGGCAGAGGG
This sequence comes from Protopterus annectens, assembly GCF_019279795.1. Classification (NCBI taxonomy): domain Eukaryota; kingdom Metazoa; phylum Chordata; order Ceratodontiformes; family Protopteridae; genus Protopterus; species Protopterus annectens. The sequence goes on along the minus strand of NC_056729.1, from coordinate 97,952,121 downwards.
AATAGATTCCTCTGCATCAGAATCCTCGTAGGCCGTGAAGGCCTCCTCCTGGTAGTCTGATAGAGCAGAGCCATCAGAGGCCTCATCAGAGGACTGAGGTTCAGCAGACTCAACCCTGGGCCTTTTGTCTAGTGGGGATTGAGAGCCCCTGTCCGGATGAGGCTGAGAGCCCCTAATTAAGGAAATAAGGTCCTCAGCCAAACTTAGTATCTGAGAACCTGTAGTGGATCCCTGAGAAATAGACTTGGGAGGCAGAGTTTTTTGCTGCTTAGCAGCTTTAGCCCTTAATAAATTTCCTAAACCATACATAACTAAGGAACTCTCTCCTATTTCTACCACTTATTGTATGTCTCCTATGGATTGCCTTATGGATGGATACATTCTGCTCTGTCTGGTATTACCATGTATGTCCTGTAATTGAAATTATTGTACTATCTACTTTTTCTTTTTGTACTCACTTTTACTTAATGTTATTTACCCAATATTTGTTATATTTCTAAATTGTTGTATGTCTGGAGCTTTTCTCCCCGGGACTCCGCTGAAAACGGATATGTATCCAGTCGGACCATCCCGGTCAACAAATGTAAAATAAAAATAAATAAATAGTGAAAGGCTTTTATGGACATGGATGCAGGGGGCCTGGCTGCCCCACGTGCTGGAGTAGTTTTGTCTAGGGGAATGGTGTCGGTAGGTTCCTGAACATCGATTTCCGAGGGTAATTCAATAACCGACTCAGAAAAGGCCTCCGGGACCGAGGCTGTTGGTTGAGCGGTTTCTACGGACGGAAGTACCAAGGGCTCAGTTTCAGCCGAGACCGAGACACTCGCAGCAGGCCTAGGAGCGGCTTCAGCCGAAACCGCGGTCCGTGAGTGTCGGTCCTTGTCCTTCCGTTTCTTGGTTAAATGAGAAGTCGGAGTCTCCGACGGCATTTTATAAGAGAAACTAGCCCCCAAAAATTCCTCTGCAAACTCCGACCGACGCCTAAGAGTGCGTCAATTAAAGGAGGCACAGGCAGTACAGGCCGAGACGTCGTGGTCTGGGCCTAGGCAGGGGAGGCAGTAGGAATGGAAATCCTTATGAGGTATTTGTTTCCCACAAGTCAAGCAATTATTAACTTTAAGCGTTTGATCTGACATCGGCTGAGGCAAGAAAGAGTCCCCAACGGGGTACTTAGCTTTTTGAAATCTTCGGTAGCTGAAGTTACAGGAGCTGGCCGACCGGCACTTGCGAACTGCTTCTGCTTCGGGCACCACGCGGCAAGAAAGACGGAGGAAGATGGCGTCGGCTGACGCTTTTATACCCCACGCGCTCGGACGTCGGGGAAGGGGCAACATCAGCCGACGCCGGACCCAGACTTTGGAATCTGGCCAACCGAAGGGCTGCCTGAGGCAGGACAACCCATTTGTAAGGACTGCAGATGCATCCTTGAAGGACATTGGAGGACCGACCACCTTCCAAGGCCATGACTGGGGCCGGATTCCCCACCGCCGAGGTGCCCAGGGGAAGGCTCGGCACCGACTGGTGCTCCGCGACATCTCCCTCGGGCCCGATGGAGGAGACCCAAGTCTCGAACCCTGTGGACGGAGCTGACACGGTCGGAGCCAATGCTGGCGCCGATAAACCCCGCTGGGGAATTGGCACAGGAACATCCCTCAGAGCGGAACCTACCGGCTCCGACGACAAGGATGCGCTCAGAGGAGGCATAGCACGTACAACCAACAGAGCTGGCTCCGGAGCCGACTGGGTCGGAGCCGAGAAAAGTTTGGCCAACACCGGCGACTGTAGGAGCCTCTGCACCACCCTATCTACATCCAAATAGGAAATCCTGGAGGATTTGGAGGAAATGGATGGAGAAGCAGACCTCCTATCTGGAGAAGCTTGCCTTAAACTTGGCGACCGGCTCCGAATCGGTTCCAAAATTATCGGAGCGGCCACAGAGTCAGTCGATACAGTTACTTCCTGTGGCCCCAAAGTCGGTGGAGCCGAGGAAGCAGATTCCACAATGGAAATTTTAGAAGGTGGCTCCGAAACAATAGATGGAGCCGGCGACCTCTTCTTGGATTTGGAGGATTTAGACTTCGACTGGGAGCTGGGAGCCAAAGCTAAATCCTCCTCAAAGGACGGTTTTAGCAGTCCCTTTAGGATCAATTTGTTTTGCCTCTCTTGGAGCACCCGAGGACTAAAGGCGTGGCAGAAACTGCACGACTCCTGAAGGTGGATGGCTCCAAGACAGTAAACACAGACCGAGTGCCCGTCTGTGATAGACATTTTATAGGCACACTTAGTACACTTATAGCTTCATAGGTTCATACTAGGCTATCTGCCCTAGGGCATTTTTAAGCCTAGCCAGAGTGTGTTTGGCTTTCGCCACCCATTTTAAATGAATTTTGCTATGCCCTTTTTCGAGGTTAGTATACTGTGCCTCTGTCTAACAGTGACACAGAAGTGATACCCGGGGTAAACCTACTATCTCCCATCCACTCATCAAGATTCCTCTTGAAGAGAGTCAATGAGGGACTCTGCCTAACCTGGACTGGGATTTTATTCCAGAGTGAAGGGAGCTTCTGGGTTATGAATCTGTCCCTCCAGCATGTCCTATTTATTTCAGTGCTGAGGTTCAAGTCTCTCGAGCGCGTAGCTCGATGGGATTTGGATTTTCTGAGGTGCAGCATGTCCATTAATTCCGGGTTGGACATGGCTTTATACGTCAGGAACAGATCGCCTCTGAGCAGACGGTATGCCACTGAGTAGAGCTGGAGTTTCTTTAACCGGGCACCATATGGCATCTGTTTGAGCCCTTTGATCCTCTTGGTGAGGTATTTTTGGGGTCTTTCCAGTTGCTGCAGGTGTCTGGTAAAGTACATCCCAAAAGGGGCATTGTACTCAATTATGGGCCTGATGAGGGATGAGTAAAGAGGCACGATGACCTCCCCTGGTCTAGATGTGAATCCCTTCATGATTAGGTGGGCTATATAAAATGTTTTTCTAACCACTTTGGCCACGTGGTTGTCAAATGAGAGATTGCTATCAACTTGGGTCCCCAGGTCCCTAATTACTTCTCCCAAAACAAATTACTTGTGGAGGAAATGAGGCAAAACAAGTTCTTCTTTTACTACTTTAATGGTCCAAAAAGACACAGCAACACGCCAACCAGGAACACAGCAAAAACCACAGGAAAATCAAAAGCACATGAACGCCAGACCTCTCCACTGCGTTTTCGTTTTAGTCACTTCCTCGGATGTAACAGAGTACATACTGAGGTTTCTGATCACCTTAAATACATACATAAATTGTCCTAATGGACAATGGCAGTGGAGAGGTCTGGCGTTCATGTGCTTTTGATTTTCCTGTGGATTTTGCTGTGTTCCTGGTTGGCGTGTTGCTGTGTCTTTTTGGACCATTAAAGTAGTAAAAAGTACAGTTTTGTACCTACCATAAATGTAGATGTTCGAGGATCCCCATTGCTGCAGTCCTTACTATTGGGTATAGTCCGCGTCCAGTCGGCCCGAATACCAGAGTATAAGGCTGACGTCGGTCAGGGCGCATTAGACTGACGTCAGTACGTCAGGGTACTAATGCGCATGACCGACGTCATATCCTCAGTCTTTTCTTGCCCCAGATGTCAGAAGACCCTAAAAAGACAAGGCCCAAAATACCTGCACCAAAAATATGTACAATATATACAAGAATATATATAAAAATATAAGCATGTAACCTCACCTACACAACCACCCCTAAACACAGAGGGGAAGGAGGGAGGGTAAATTGGACTGCAGCAATGGGGATCCTCGAACATCTACATTTATGGTAGGTACAAAACTGTACTATGTTCTTCGCTTCCCCATTGCAGCAGTCCTTACTATTGGGTAGAATCCCAAAGCAGAGGTAAGGGAGGCTGGCAAATCATAAAGAAGCAGGAGCTGACAACATGCCTTGCAAAACAGCTGTGGCAAAACCAGCCCTAGACTTAGAGTAGATAGGAAGGTGATAATGCTTAGAGAAAGTATGCACTGAACTCCAAGTAGCTGCTTCCAAAATATCCTTAGTTGCCACCCCTTAGAAAAGCTGTTGAAGTGGCAGTAGCCCTAGTGGAATGAGGCCTAATCCCAGCTGGAATCTCCTTGCCATGATGGGAATAACAAAATGCAATGCAAAAGCCAATCCACCTAGAAATAGTTTGTTTTGACACAGGCTTGCCCTGTGAACTCAAAGCAAAAGAAACAAACAACTGCTGAGACTGCCTGAAATCCTTAGTCCTGCTTAAATAATAACGCAATTGCCTGTGTACATCTAAAGTGTGCAAAATCTGTTCCCCTTTATTTTGGGGGTCTGCATAAAAAGTAGGCAAATGAATAGTTTGGTTTAAAGCCACACTAGAAACCACCTTAGGCATAAAGGAAGGATTAGTACGTAATGATACCCTATCCTTATGGAAAATCAAAATGGCTCTACTGCCATAAGGGCCTGCAACTCAGACACCCTTCTTGCAGAAGTAATAGCCAACAGAAAAGCAGTCTTCCATGACAAGTATTTCAATTCAGCAGTAGCCGCAGGCTCAAAAGGTTGTAGAGTAAGTTTTTCCAACACAAAATTGAGATCCCAAGCAGGAGTAGGAGCTCTACGTGGGGGTCTTATATTCTTTGCCTCTCTAAGAAACTGCTTGAACAAAGGGTGCGAAAACAATGGTGGGTCACAATCATAGTGAGCTGAAATTGCTGCAGCATGAATCTTAATGGAAGAGAAGGACAAACCTTTGTCCAATAACTCAGTAAGATATTGAAGAGCCACACTCAAATTAGGCTCAGAAACCTGCAAATTCTTTGCTGTACTCCAAAATAAAAATCTTTTCCATTTTTCTGCGTACACTTTCCTTGTACTAGGTCTTCTAGCTTCCATAATCACATTTAAAACTTGTTGAGGAAGTTGAGACCTGCTGTGTTTCAACACAGAATATGCCAGGCTGTTAGATGAAGAGAGTGAAGCTTGACATTGAGCAGATGACCATCCTTCTGAGATAACAGATGAGGAATCAGAGGTAAAGACCATGGAGGCTTCCTTACCAGACTCCGTAGTAGTGGGTACCAGTGTTGCCGAGGCCAATCTGGAGCTATCAAAATCATCCTTGGCCTGTCTTGTCTGACCTTTAATAGTACCTTTGGAAGAAGAGGCAGAGGAGGAAAGGCATACACATGAAGGTTTTTCCAACTGAAAGACAGAGCATCCACTTTCCAAGCTGTGTGATGAAACCCCTTTGTGCAATACTGTGGCAGCTGGTGGTTTAGTGGAGAAGCGAACAGATCTATGTCTGGAGTCCCCATGACACTGTCAATTTTGAAATACATGAAGATCCAGTTTCCACTGTGGGGATCCATGATTTGTCTGCTTAACACATCTGCTAAGGAGTTCTGTGCTCCTGGCAGAAACCTTGCCTGAAGAGTTAGTTGCAAGCTTAGAGCAGTCTCCCATAAAATCATTGCTTGCCTGCATAGAGGATAAGAATGTGTTCCCCCTTGTTTGTTGATGTACCACATGACAGTTGTGTTGTCTGTTAGAATCAACACCTGCCCTGGAAGAAGTAACTCCTTGAAAGCCATTAATGCAAACTGGACTGCTAACATCTCCTTCATGTTGATATGTAGATGCTGTAGTCTGGCAGGCCACTTGTCTTGTATCCATTTTCCATTTAGATGAGCTCCCCAAGCAATGTCCGAGGCATCTGTCGTTAAAATCTGACTCGCCTCTGGCCGGGTCACAGAGAGTCCCTTGTTTAGGTGACATTCCTGAGCCCACCACAAAAATTCTTTTTGAAGGCAAGGTATTATTTGAATGACAGTGTCCAAATCCTGGCAGTGCTGTGTCCATACATTTTGAGATACCATTGTAGCTTCCTCATATGCAGTTTGGCATTGGGAAGCACCAGAATACAAGATGCCATGAACCCTAATGCTTGAAGGACTGTCCTTGCAGTCAGCACGGACTGATGAGATAGTTGATGGAAGTAAAGTGACAGACTCTTTTGTTTGTCCGGGGTTAAAAAGGTCATCTGGGCTGCTGTATTCAGTCTCACACCCAGAAAGCACATGTCTTGAGAGGGTACTAGACTGGACTTTATTTCGTTCACAGAATACCCTAGGCATCTTAGCACTGCTATAACATATTCCAGATGTTGTAGAAGGTCTTCCTTTTCTTGAGCCAGAATCAGGCAGTCGTCCAAGTAAGGATAGATTTGAATTCCTTGAAGCCTGAAGTAAGCTATCACTGGAGCCAGAACCTTTGTGAATACTCTGGCAGTAGATAAGCCAAAGGGCAATGCAGAGAACTGATAATGAGAATTTCCAGCTCGAAACCGCAGATACTTCCTGCAACTTAGCCTTATAGGCACATGAAGGTAAGCTTCCTTGAGATCTAAAGTTACCATCCAGTGATCTTTGCCCAGCAGAGGTAAAAGCTGTTGTAACGTCAACATCTTGAACTTGGGAATGTCCAGAAAAGTGTTGAGGAGAGATAAATCCAAAATTGGTCTCCACGTGTTCCCCTTCTTTGGTACTAGGAACAGGCGAGAATAAAATCCTAGGCCCCTTTCTGATACAGGGACTGGCTGAATGGCCCCCATCCGGAGTAACTGAGAAACTTGCTTGTGAGCCTCCTTTCTTTGTGGAGGAGGAACGTCTGGCATGCCTTTGAAAGGGGGCATTGTATGGAAATAAAATCTGTAACCGTGGTGAATGATATCCAACCCCCATTTGTCTTGAGTAATTAAATCCCAATTTTCTTTGAAAAGAGACAGTCTTCCTCCCAAAGGAGCTGCCAGACGAGAATCTACTGGCAGCTGAAAAGACAGGTCATTGGGTCTGTTTACGAAAGGACTGACCCCTGCCCTCACCAGAAGTCTGAGCAGGTGAACTCCCTGTTCTAGGCCTAAAAGAACCTTGCGCCCTGGCCCTACCACGTCTAGACCTACCCCTAGACTGGGAATCATAAGCAGGATATGTCCACCCCTTAGCAGGCCAATTTCTACTAAACTTCGGTGGCTGCACCTGCAAAAAATCTTTAACAGTTTGCATAGACTTAGCTTTGTCTTCCATTTTCTTTAAAACTGCTTCCACAGGTGATCCAAACAACACATCAGACTGTAAAGGAGCATCCAAAATCCTTGTCTTAACATGCTCAGCTAAATTCTGATCCTTCAACCAGGCATGCCTGCGAAGAACAGAACTAGTAGCAGCCACCCTCGAGGAGGCCTGTACAGCATCAAAACCACATTGCAAAGAATGCTTACCCACTTGTTCAGACACATGAACCAAATCCAGCAACTCTTTACACTCAATACCTTCCGCCAAAGCATCCACCTTAGATTTTAATTGTGAAAGGAGATAATTCTGATATTTTAGCATGTGAAACTGACAATTCAACGCCTCATGGCTAGAGTGGAAGAAGTATACACTTTCTTTCCCCACCTATCCAAAGCCCTTGCCTCTTTATCAGTGGGAACAGGATTTTTAACCACAGAGGCCTTAACACCTTTAGGCCCTTGAGAAATAGTTTCTGGGTCCGCCCTAGGACTCTTAAACAAATACTTATGAGCTTCGGGCACCCTATAATACCTATCAGGCTTAACAGGAGCAGGAGGCAAAGAGTCAGGGTTCAGTGAAGCCTCTGCAAAAACATCTTCCACCACATTCAACACAGGAGGAATAGCTAAGGGCCTATGCTGGGGTAAAAACAAGAATTCCCTAAGCCTTTTCCTGGATTCAGAGTAATCCTGGCCTTCCCATTTAAAGTGCTCCCTCATGGAATGCAGAGTCTCTGAAAATGAGAAATCCTCAGGAGGAGAAGCTGTAGGAGTGGAATCATCCACATCAGAATCAGAATAAGTAGGATACTCCTGCAAGTCTTCTGCAGAAGACTCTGAAGCCTCTGAACACTGTTCAAAACTATCAAACTCCGGTTCCACCCTAGGCCTCTTATCAGGTGGGGGCATAGAACCTCTAATCATAGTAATCAAATCTTCTGCCATTTTAAGCATATGTTTCTTAGGTACAGAACCCGAAATGCTAGGAGAAGCCCCAACTGAAGCTGAACTAGGCCTACCTCTCAAAGAAGTTTTGGCAACAGAAGGAGAGGCTCTAACTACCTTGGGAAGAGAGGGAAGAACAGTTACCTGAGAAGCCCCTCAGCCTGGCCTACCTCCTGAGAAGGCACATCCTGTAACAGTAAAGTTTCTGCCTGAGACTCCATGGAAACTCCTGGCAAAACCTCTGGCTCCACTGAGCCTTCTAAAGAACCGACGTCCGGGACTGCCGGTTCATCAACCCTAGGCTTCGCTGTTTTGTCCTTGCGCTTCTTGGGCGAAGCGGGCGTCGGAGCATCCGTCGGCATTTTATAATTGCAACGCTTCCCAAACACTAACCTGGCACAGTCTAACCTCCTCTTAATAGTGCGTTTGTTAAACCTAGCACAAGAGCGGCAACCAACAACGTCGTGCTCAGGCCCTAAACAAGGTATACACAAGGTATGGTAATCCCTATGAGGTATCTGTTTCCCACAAGAAATACAGTTATTCACTTTTTCTGACATCCGGTTAAATACTGAGGCAAGAAAAAGCCAAAATGTTCCCCAACGGGGTACTTAGCCAACTCTGTTTCGGTCTGAAACTCCGGTTTCGGAAATATTTCAGAACGCCAACCTGCACTCGCAAAACTGCTTCTGCATCGGACCATGCGGCAAAAAAGACTGAGGATATGACGTCGGTCATGCGCATTAGTACCCTGACGTACTGGCGTCAGTCTAATGCGCCCTGACCGACGTCAGCCTTATACTCTGGTATTCGGGCCGACTGGACGCGGACTATACCCAATAGTAAGGACTGCAGCAATGGGGAACGAAGAACATCAAGAACTTGTTTTGCCTCATTTCCTCCGCAAGTAATTTGTTTTGGGTGAAGTACTATTTTTTACTTGTCTCCGTTTTTTCATTTCCCTAATTACTTCTTCCGTACTTAATGGATTACCACCCATGTGGTAATTTGTGGGCACTTTGTTTTTGCCAAAGGGGATGACTATACACTTTTGGCGTTTAGCTTGAGGCCATGGCTCTGGCACCAGTTGTCTGTTTCTATGAGGCCCTTTTGTAGGATGCTTGTGTCTGCTGGAGAGTCGATTATGGCGCCCAGTTTGCAGTCATCTGCGAACTTGGTCAGCCACAGTCCTTCCGTGTTAGCCTGTACCTCCAAGAAATATATACCGAACAAGAGAGGTCCCAGGACTGAGCCTTGCGGGATGCCACTTGTAACTGGTTTGGAGTCTGACATGGCTCCAGCAATTCTAACCATTTGGGTTCTGTCCTTGAGCCCGTTTGCAACCCATCTAGTGACATAGGGGTTTATATTTAAGTTGGTGAGCCCGAGGGCTTATGCTCTTTTTGTTCTTTAGACATTCTAACAAATAGTAGCAGCCGTTACCAAAAGGGCAGGAAACCGCTAACACAGAAGCAGAAACACGAAACAACACACACAGGCACAGGGGAGAACCTCTAATTAAAATGGTTCTCAACTTAAAATAAGAAAAAACTAACCAAGCAAGCACACGAGGAGGACTAGGTCCTCTAACTTAAACGGGCCTAGCCCGAGGGTGTAAGGGATACCACACACAACACACTCGTACACTACAAAAACAATGCAGCAACACCACTAAGAACCACTCTAGTTATTTTAGCCAAGAATTAGCAAAACATTTTCCACAAAAAAAATACTTTTTTAATACTTAGCCACAGCCAAGTCGAGACCACGTCCGAGCTCTACAAGCTGCAAACGAGATCTGGGGATGTGGAGCAGTGTATTGTGGGATACCATCTTAGCCCAGCCAATCAAAGACTTTTGAGCTAGCAGATAGGCCGAGTTGGAGCCAACATTCGGCTCCGAACCCACAAGTGAAGAATGTAGGCAAGATAGGACTACATAACATCCTTAATTGCCTCTGCACATCTACACATTGTAAAATGTACACCTCCCTCTGTTAATACACTGGAAAAAATTAGCAGCTTAATAGTGTGGTTCAAACTGAAGTCTGTGGGTACCTTTCACCTACAAACAGGACTTCTTTTTAAAGTCACTGTATCTCTGCAAAAGACCTAGTACAGAGGATCAACACGTAAAGCCTGAATGTCTGAAATTGCTAATAGAATGGTAGTCTTTCAAGTACTTCAAAATCTGCACAAGAAGCAAGCTGAAATGGGTGCAGTGTCAGCAAAGATGCTTCAACAAAGTATTAGTTTAAGGGTGTGCACACGTATGCAACCAGCTTATTGTACATTTTTTATTTTTTATATTTTTCCCCTAACAGATTTGTTTGTTTTTTATTTGAATTGTACAGGTTATAGGTCACATTAAAGACTCATCTACCCCTTCTCAAAGCATCAACCTATATCAATTCACACAGCTAATCAAAACCCCTACTAGACCAAATAAAGATTACAACACAGGTAGCATCCTTGACTGGATACTAGTCTCCCACCCAAACCAAGTTTCTGATACTGGTACTCTCGCAGACTCCCTTAGTGACCATCTCCCTGCCTACATATGCCATTCCCCCTCCACCATCCTCTTTCAACACACATTACCACCCACAACATGCAAAACTTCAACCCCCTAATTTTCTCTAATACCTTAAAACAGATAGACTGGAACCATCTAAAGGCCCTCCCTTTAGATGCCGCAGTCTCACATTTCTATAGAATTTTCACTGATATACTTAACCACTTTGACCCAGTAGAACCCAAAGACTCAGATCCAAAACAGTCCCCTGGCTAACTAAAGACACAAAACTACTTATGCATCACAGAGATAAAATCTGGAAATGCTACCAAAAATGCAAAACTTCCAACACTCTTGCCGAATACAAGCAACTGCGAAATCAAGTAAAAAAACAAATAGCCACTGACTGCAAATCCTGCTACCTTAAACTTCAAAATAATCATAAAACCAACCCCAGAAAATTTTGGAATAGTATTTCATCAATATTATCCCCAGGCAAAAAAGAGAACCCTTGCCCTGACCCAGACACACCAGACCTCCATCTAGCTACCCAGTTTAACTCCTTTTTCATTGACTCCATAGGCAAACTCACCTCTTCTTTCCCTAACAACATCCCCCCCAACTTAACTGATAACAAAAACTTAACATCCATGAACCCTAAGTCCTCCCCTTTTACTCTCAAATCCATTCCTACCCACACTATAAAAAAGCTCCTACAAAAGTTAAAACCTTGCTCTAGTGCCCCAGATGACATTCCATCCAACTTTCTCCAACTAGCTGCTGACGGCATAGCCCTTCCAGTCAGCATGCTAATCAATCGCTCCATTCAGGAGTCCTATGTACCATACCTCTGGAATAAAGCCTTCATCATCCCCCTTCATAAAGGAGGTACAAACTGTTCAATCTCCAACTTTCGCCCTATTGCTATCCTATCCCCTAACTCTAAGATACTCGAAAAAATGTATTCACCTCCAACTATTACCCTACCTATTGGACAACAAACTCCTAACTCCTACCCAACACGGGTTTATACCAGGACATAGCACCACCACTGCCCTTCTTTCCTTCTTTGAAATCATCAACTCTGCTCGTGACTCTGGGAACATAGTTTCTACGCTCCTCCTCAACTTATCTAAAGCTTTTGACACTGTCTCTCATGTGCTTCTACTTTCTAAACTCTCCCATCTTAATCTCTCCTCTTCGTCTATCAAATGGTTCTCCAGCTATCTCTCAGCCAGGGAACAAGCTGTAAAATGGAACTGCTGCACTTCCTTTTTCCCTCACACCCCAACAGGTGTACCCCAAGGCTCTATTTTGGGTCCTTTACTATTTAACATTTTCATCAATGATTTCCACCAAAAGATCCCCAATGCTAAACTGATGCAATACGCAGACGACTCCACTATCATCTGCTCAGCCAAAACTCTTCCTTTACTAATAAACCTTACGCAAGAAGCCTTTTCCTCCACTGCATCCTGGAAGCTTGACAATCACCTAGCCCTAAATGCCTCCAAATCTAAAATAATGATCTTTACCCCTTCTAGACATACTGCTGCTGACAAAGCATCCTTCTCTATACTTAGCCTAAACAAAACAACTACTGAAATAGTTCCCCATACAAAACTTCTGGGTGTTCTTATCGATGACCAGCTAAAATTTGATATACACCTACAAACCAATATTAAAAAGACTCATCAAAAACTTGGTATGCTTTATCGACACAGGCGCTACCTTTCTGTTTTCTAGACAACTCCTATCTACCACCTACCTCCTACCCTCCCTTTTGTATGGAGCTCCACTACTCTTTAACCTCCAATCATCCCTAAAATCTAAACTTTCCTCATGTTATAACAAAATTTCAAAGTTTGCCACAGGATCCAAATCCTCTACTCACCACTGCAACTCCCTACATGCTCTAAATTGGTTGGAACTCAAAAGCTACCTTAATTTCATTCAACTAACTACAGCACACAAACTAATTTTCAAACCTTCTAACTGTCCATCATTCTCCTCTTCCCTAAAACTTCACCAGTCACATAGAACACTCAGATCCACAAATCAGAACCTCTTAGAACTTTACAAGCCTTTACACTCACCAGGGCAACTTCTACCATCATTCTCCCTTGCCAGATTATGGAACTCTCTTCCCCCTTACATTAGAACTACCATCCTTTAAAACCCTACTCCACTCTCACCTCTAATCCCTCTGGGAGTGCTCCTGTACCCATCCTACCTGATTCCTGATACCTATCCTGTTCTACTCTAATCTCTGCCATTTCTTCAATTCATCTCTCTAAAATTATTTTGCCTAAATACATGTAGTGTATTAAATGAACATAAATGTATTGTTTTTGCTAATATCTTATAAGTGATTGACTCAGCTCATATATTTAAAGATATGTAAAATCTTGCCTTGCTGTATATTGAATGTTAAACTGTTGTTCTCATATGCTGTACTGATACAGTGTATATTGTATTTCTGTCTGGAGCTTTTCTCCTCGGGCCTCCATTGAAAACAGCCTACTTTGGCCCAATGGACTTTCCCGGTTAACAAACTGAAATAAATAAATAAAATAAATTGTGGTCTCATTTTTTTATATCACGAAAACCTGGCATTTTAACAGGGGTGTCTACACTTTTTATATCTACTGTATATATGCGTGTGTGTATGTATATCCAGCATGCCCTGTTACATTTGAAGTACAGATCACTGGATCTAGTGTTTCTGGTGCTGTTTGTTTTGCACATGTGCAACAGATCCAATAGGGCTGTTTCTGACAAAGCCCTCTAAACCAGGTAAAGTTCCTCTATCAGGTTCCCCTTTCCCACAGATTCCATTTATTTCTATGTAACTTGCTCCTTCCATGTTTTAAAAATATCACTTCCACTTCTTTTCTCTCTTTAACAATACTCAATACTTCAATTACAGTTGGTTTAGATTTTGATTACCATTTTCTAGTAACTGCTTTTTCGGCAGCAAATAGCATTAAGCTTAATAAGGCTTTACTGTGTCTAGGCAATCCAGATCCTGTGTTCCAGCTCAAAAGAATAACGTCCTTAGTTACAGCCATTTATACCTCAGTATTTTTGACTGAGTACTCTGCATAGTAGTTTTAAAATCTGCCAACTCATTACATTCCCAGAAAACATGCTCCCAGTTATGTCGCTCTCTTTTCCATCATACCCCCGGCATTTGTTATCTTCCTGAATAAAATTATTTGAAGTTTACTTTGGGTATAAAAATACATACGAAAACACTTCCAAGCAAAAATCCTAAATATTCTGTACTTTGTTGCATGTTTGGGAGCTGTACATATATCCTTCCATTGTTCCTTTGTAAATTGCTTTTCCAGTCTCTATTTCCAATCTATTCTAACCTCCTCTGATTGATTATTACTGTTATCATGCAATATAAAGTACAGTTTTGTACCTACCATAAATGTAGATGTTCGAGTGTTCACCCTGCTGCAGTGATTACACTTGGGTTATCCTGCTGTCAGGAGGTCCCGCAGTCGGCCTGAGTTCCAAAGTCTTGGTCTGGCGTTGGTTGCTGTCGCTTCTTCCCTGACATCAGTGCGCCAGGGGTATATAAGAGGCATCCGACGCCATTTTCTTCAGTTTTTCTTGCCCCAGATGTCAGGTGCCCCCAATAGGTAGGCAAAATATATATATTGCTATATAAAAAAGTACATATAAAAATAAAACAATACCTTCAGGCACAAGCAAATACACCACAGAGGTTGTATAGGATAGAGTGGTATAGATAAGTCCAGCTAGTTCAGAGGGGATGGAGGGAGGGTAACCTGGACTGCAGCAGGGTGAACACTCGAACATCTACATTTAAGGTAGGTACAAAACTGTACTATGTTCATCATGTTACCCTGCTGCAGTCATCACACTTGGGTTGAATCCCAAAGCTAAGGATGGGTGGTGGAGTTAAACAGGGTTAGAAAAAGCTAGTAGGCCCTGCAAAACTGCAGTGGCAAAACCAGCTCTAGTCTTAGAATATAGAGGTAAGTGATTGTGTTTGGTGAAGGTGTGCACTGAACTCCAAGTTGCAGCTTCCAGAATATCCTTGGTTGGCACCCCCCTGAGAAAGGCTGCTGATGTAGCTGTAGCCCTGGTGGAGTGGGACCTAATGTTAGCAGGTACCGGTTTCCCATGATGTGTGTAGCAGAAACGTATGCAATGTCCTATCCATTTTGAAATGGTCTGTTTTGAGATAGCTTTTCCTTGTCATCCTGCAGCATAGGCTACAAAGAGCTGGTCAGATTTTATGAAAGCCTTAGTTTTATCCAAGTAGTAACGTAATTGCCTGTGAATGCCCAAAGAGTGCAGGAGTCTTTCTCCTTTGTTCTGGGGATTTGTGAAAAAGGTGGGCAAATGAATGTTTTGGTTTAGGTCCACACTGGATACCACCTTTGGCATAAAGGAAGGGTTAGTTCGTACAGAGACTCTGTCTTGATGAAAAATGAGGAAAGGCTCCACTGCCATTAGTGCCTGTAGCTCTGAGACTCTTCTAGCTGAAGTTATTGCTAGTAGCAGGGCAGTTATCCATGAAAGAAATTTTAAATCAGCTGAAAAAGCTGGTTCAAAGGGCGGCAGTGTAAGCTTTTCCAGAACAAAGTTGAGATCCCAAGTAGGTGTTGGTGCTCTTCTGGGCGGTCTTATGTTCTTAGCTCCTCTGAGGTACTGTCTTAGGAGTGGATGTGAAAATAAAGGAGGATCTGTGTTGTAATGAGCTGAAATTGCTGAGGCGTGGATCTTAATAGATGAAAAGGAAATTCCTTTGTGCAACATCTCAGTTAAATATTGTAGAATCTGAGGAATGTTTGGATCAAGGGGATTTTGGCCTTTAGCCTGGGTTCCAGGCGCAAAATCTTTTCCATTTGTCTGAATAGGTTTTCCTGGTGCTGGGCCTCCTGGCCTCCATAATGACATCCATAACAGCTTTGGATAGAGGTGTTGGCTGGTTGTTTAGGTAATTTGCCATGCAGCCAGGTTTAAAGTCTTGAGCTGGCTGTGTAGAATCTGATTGTCTCGCCGGGTGAGCAGGTGAGGAATTTGTGGTAAAATCCATGGTGGGCCATGGGCCATGTTCCTTAGAATTGGATACCAGTGCTGGCGTGGCCAGTCTGGTGCAATGAGTATCATTTGTGGCCTCTCTAATCTGACTTTCAGCAGTACCTTTGCTAGAAGAGGCAGTGGACGAAAGGCATACACTGTTAATGTTTTCTAACTGAATGAGAGGGTGTCCACTTTCCAAGCTTGTGGATGGAATGTCCTTGTGCAAAATTTTTGAAGTTGGTAGTTTGGGGGTTGGCAAACAGATCTATGTCTGGACGTCCCCATTTTTGAGTTATCATTGCAAATACTTGTGGATCTAGTTTCCACTCGTGGGGATCCATGATGTTTCTGCTTAGGTCGTCTGCCAATGTGTTTTACTTTCCTGGCAGGAATTGCGCTTGTAATTGAACCTGGTAAGACAGTGCTGTGTTCCACAAGGTCATTGCTTGCCTGCATAGAGGGTAGGAATGTGTGCCCCCTTGCTTGTTTATGTACCACATTACTGTGGTATTGTCCGTCTTTATTATTAGTTGTCCTGGGTGTAAGAGGTCCTTGAAAGCTGTTAGGGAATTCTGTACTGCTAGCATTTCTTTTTGATTGATATGCAGATGCCCTTGATCTGTAGTCCATTTGCCCTGAATGCACTATCCTGCCATGTGTGCTCCCCAGACATATTCCGATGCATCTGTTGTCATTGTTTGCCTGGCTGTGGGTAAGGTGAAAGGCTGACCCTTGTTGAGGTGACATGCCTGTGCCCACCATAGAAACTCCTGTTGAAGGCAGGGAATGAGTGGTATCATTGTTTCCAACCTGTGGCTGTGCTGAGTCCATATGCTTTTCAGGTACCATTGTAATTTCCTCATATGCAGTTTTGCAAATGGTATTAGTAGTATGCAAGATGCCATGAAGCCCAAGGCCTGCAGAATTTTTCTTGCAGGGAGTTGGGTCTTTGTTGCCATTATTATGAAGTATTGAGTCAGCTGTTGTTGCTTGTCTGGCGTGAGATAAGCCATCTGGGCTGTTCTATTCAAGCTGGCACTCAGGAATATTATGTTTTGTGAGGGCACTAGTTTTGATTTCTTTTCGTTTACTGTGTACCCTATGCAACTTAGAAGGTGTTTGACAAATGCCAGATGCTTTAAAAGAATGTCCTTGCTTTCTGCTTGAATAAGGCAGTCGTCCAGGTATGGGTATATTTGAATTCCTCTTTGTCTGCAGTATACAATTATTGGTGCCAGGCATTTTGTGAAGACCCTGGGTGCAGTAGATAAGCCAAAGGGCAGTGCAGAGAATTGATAATGGGTTGAACCTGCAATGAAGCGGAGGCATCTTCTGCAATTTTGTCTGATAGGGTCATGCAAGTATGCCTCCTTGAGGTCCAATGTTACTAGCCAAGCATTATTGCCCAGCATGGGAAGAAGCTGCTGTAGTGTTAGCATCTTGAATTTTGGTACTTGTAGATAGGTGTTCAGAACTGAAAGATCCAGAATGGGTCTCCATGCTTTGTCTTTTCTTGGGACTAGAAAGAGTCTTGAGTAAAATCCTTGTCCTTGCTCCTGTGTAGGTACCTGTTGAATGGCTCTCATGTCCATGAGAGCTGCAATTTGTTTTTGTGCCTCTGCCCTTTGATTTGGTGGCAGGTTTGGCATGCCTTTTATCCTTGGCAAGGTATGAAAGTGGAATCTGTATCCTTGTGAGACAATGTTTAGGACTCATTTGTCTTTTGTGATGATGTGCCAGTTGTCTGCAAAAAGTGCTAATTTTCCTCCCAAGGGAGCTGCCAAGAGAGATTTGCTTGGTAGTTTGAGGATTGAGTCATTGTGTTTGTCTTCTGCTAGCTTAGGGCCTGTCTTCTCCTCCTTTCTGGGTAGCAGTACCCCATTGGCGAGGTTTGTAAGGGCCTTGTGACTGACCTCTGCCCCTTGGCCGTCTGTATTTGCCCCTCCGTGATCTGTCAGAAGCTGGAAAGGACCAGTTTTTTGTTGGCCAATTTCTGCTGAAACGAGGGGGTTGTACCTGTAAAAAATCATTGACCATCTGCATAGACTTTGCCTTATCCTCCATTTTCTTTAAAACCTCTTCTGCTTTGACACCAACATCCTGCTGTAAAGGTGCATCCAATAATTTTGCTTTAACATGATCAGGTAGGGTTTGTTCTTTTAACCAAGCATGTCTACGTATGACAGACCCAGTAACAGCTGCTCTACAGGAAGCTTCCAATGAATCAAATCACATTGTAAAGTATGTTTGCCCACCTGTTCAGCTGCATGCAACAGATCCTGCATTTCCTTGAATTCAGACTGTTCAGAGTGTGTGCTCATTTTTTGTTTTAATTGAGACATTAGGAATTGCTGATATTTCAGCATGTGAAACTGACAATTTAATGCTCTCATAGCCAGAGTAGCTGAGGTGTATATCTTCTTTCCCCATCTATCTAGGGCTCTGGAATCCCTTTCAGAGGGCACAGGACTTTTAGCCATAGAAGCTTTAGCCCCTTTGGGACCCTGGGAAATTGTTTCTGGGTCAGCCACAGAGCTTTTATAAAGGAATTTGTGTGAGTCAGGTACTCTGTAGTACCTGTCTGGTTTGGCTGGAGCAGGAGGTAGAGAGTCTGGATTTAGACTAGACTCCAAGTAAACATCATCCACAATGTCTAAAACTGGAGGGCTAGCAAGTGGTCTGTGCTGGGGTAGTAAAAGGAACTCTCGGAGCCTTTTCTTAGAATCAGAGTAGTCCTGGCCTTCCCAGTGGAAATGTTCCCTCATGGTATGTAAAATTTCCCCAAAGAAGTAGTCTTCAGGGGGAGATGCTGAGGGAATAGAGTCTTCAGCATCAGAGTCTTCATAAGGGGGAAAAGTGTAACCCTGTTCCTCAGAAAAATCTGAGGAAACTGAAACCTGGTCAGAGGAAGCATAATCCTCCTCTTGTCTTGGTCTTTTATCTGGAGGGGGATGGGAACCCCTGATTAGGGTAATCAAATCTTCAGCCATCTTAAGCATCTGTTTCTTAGGCATGGGGCCTTGAACTGTAGACTGATGTACAGTCTTTTTTGGTTTTAATGGAGTTTTAAGCTTAGCATAAGATTTAATGGTGAGTGTAGTCGGTCTGAAGACACCTTCTGCAACCGAAGGTGTTTCTACTGCACCGGGATCTCCTTCTGCTCCGGTGTCGGAAGGGCCTAATAAAAATGGCTGCGACGGCCTAGTACACTCCACTTGAGAATCCGCAGCTGTCTGGGGTTCCAATTCTGCGGTTGTCAGGGGCTGCGTAGGCGCCTCACTGAAAACCGGAGAACCGGCGACAGGCCCAGCAGAGGCCTCAGAGTCTGGCTTGTTCCTAGGCTGCCTGTCCTTATCCTTGCATTTTTTATGCATGCCAGTCGTCGGCTGCTCTGACGGCATGATATAATTAAATTTCCTACCAAAGCAATGTCGTGCGAAGTCAAAACGGCATTTGATAGTTTGTTTATTAAACCGAGCACAAAACCGACAACCTGTGACGTCATGGTCTGGGCCTAGGCAAGGAATACAATAAGAATGGAAGTCCTTATGAGGTATTTGCTTCCCACAAGAAATGCAATTGTTAACTTTTTCTGACATCAGACTGTGGCAAGAAAAGGTTCCCCAATGGGGTACTTAGCTTTATTGAAGACTTCGGACTGAAATTCGATTCGAAAATCTCAGGTGTCGGCCGACCGGCACTTGCGAACTGCTTTTGCTTCGGGCACCGCGCGGCAAGAAAGACTGGAGAAAATGGCGTCGGATGCCTCGCCTCTTATATACCCCTGGCACACTGATGTTAGGGAAGAAGTGACAGCAACCGACGCGGGACCAAGACTTTGGAACTCAGGCTGACTGCGAGACCGCCTGACGGCAGGATGACCCAATTGTGATGACTGCAGCAGGGTAACACGATGAACATTATATCCCCTACAAATTATTCCTCTTTTAACAGCAGTGTCTGCTCTAGATTCAACTAAAAACTCTACTACAGCAGATCTTTCATTTAGGACTCCCCTATACCTTTCTATTTGTGTGTACTCTAGGGATCCGGACACATGCTCGACTAGCATATGTCCGAATCACAGAACATCGAACACACATACATGAAAGCTCAACATCAAAAAGCGCTTCCCTGTATGTGTGCCTGTTTTGTAGATTGGACTACAGTGCGGGTAAGGGAAAATTCCCTTTTCCCCACTGTAGTGCGATCTCGGAGTGAGAATATTAAAGTGGAGGGGGGTGTGGGGGTGCAGGGGGACTCCGAAACGTATATATTTTTTTGAACTACACATACACGGAAGCGCTTTTGTGTATGTGTGTTCAATGTTCTGTGATTCGGACATATGCTAGTTGAGCATGTGTCCTAGACCCGTACTCTAATATCAATCCTTGGTAGGGAAGGCAATTTCTGATGTGCAATCCAAACTTCTTCATGGCCTCATCTCACTCTATTACCTTTCCCTCTCTAGTTATTTGCTCTCAGTATCTTTGTTCCTTTGCCAGTTTTCTCCAGTAAATTCCAGACCCCCTTGCCTGTTATCTGTACCCTTACTTGCAGTCATCCCTATCTGCAAACTCTCTTTTTTCCTTTCTTATGATGACTTAGGTCTTAGAATACTTTCTGAATGTAATATTTTGTACAGTTATTAGTCTCCTCAAGAGTTTGCATCCAAAAACTTACTCTCTCATTTCTTGACACCCCCACTTCACCATCATCATCATCATCCCTGCATGTTTTTCTGGTACTGTGCTTCTAGGCAGAGATAACAATATGAGGTGTTGCTAGGTAGGTATGCAGTGCCTACTCCTTCACTTTAGCTGGGTATCGGGTTTTAAGTTTAGGTATGCAGTCTCCCTGACCATTAAGGTCCAGCTGAGGCTTGCCAGATGGGCAAATAACGAGAGTCCTGAAGGGCCTCATCTGCATATAGCACAGACAGCCACAATGGAGGTATGAGATTGACTTTGGACTTTTTGTTCTCCATTTTCTGAAACAAATTTGGAATAAAGATACATGGGCGACCAATGGGGGGATAAATGTATATCTCCCAAATATGCAAAACATCTAGAAGATTTAAGATATTTGCCTGGAAGTGTTTACATAGGTATTTTTATGCCCCAAGCAGACTCAAAAAATGTTTCCTCAGGTGGATAGCAAATGTTGGAGAGTGACAGGCCAGAAAGAGGTAGCTGCAAAGTGCAGTTGTGTACACTTACTATAAATGTAGATGTTCGAGTGTATTCACTGTTGCAGTCATTACACTTGGGTTATCCTGAATTCCAAAGTCTAGGTCCGGCGTCGGTTGCTGTCGCCTCTTCCCGGACGTCAGTGCGCCAGAGATATAAATGATGCAGCCGATGCCATTTTCTTCAGTTTTTCTTGCCCCAGATGTCAGGTGCCCCCAAAAGGGTAGGCTAAAAAATATGCCAATAAAACATGCATGCACCAAAATATGTTATAACTTAATCTACAAGCAAATGCACCACATAGGTTGTACAGAGTAGAGAAATGCAGATAAGTTCCAGCAAAGATATGGGGGATGGTGGGTGGGTAACCTGGACTGCAACAGTGAATACACTCAAACATCTACATTTATGGTAAGTGTACACAACTGTACTATGTTCTTCATGTTTCACTGTTGCAGTCATTACACTTGGGTTGAATCCTAAAGCTATGGTTGGGAGGCTGGAGATAATATAGCATTAGGAGCAGCTATGAGGCCCTGCAGAACTGCAGTGGCAAAGCCTGCCCTGGATTTAGAGTAGAGTGGTAAATTATAGTGCTTTGTAAAGGTGTGCACTGAACTCCAGGTAGCAGCCTCTAAAATGTCTTTGGTTGGTACTCCCCTGAGGAAGGCTGCTAAAGTGGCTGCTGCTCCCTTAGGCACTGGCTTGCCATGTTGTGAATAGCAGAAACGAATGCAGTGGCGTATCCACTTAGAAATAGTCTGCTTTGAGATACCTTTCTTTGTGATCCTGCAGCATATGCCACTAGTAGTTGCTCTGTCTTTCTGAAAGTTTTGGTTCTGTTCAAGTAGAAGCGTAGCTGTCTGTGTATGTCCAAAGAATGCAGAATTCTCTCCCCTTTATTCTGTGGGTTTGGATAAAAAGTAGGCAGATGAATAGCTTGGTTAAGAGCCACACTGGAGACTACCTTAGGCATAAATGTTGGGTTTGTCCTCAGAGAAACCTGTCTGGATAAAAAATGATAAAAGGTTCCACAGCCATGAGTGCCTGTAGCTTTGAGACTTATCTTGCAGAGGTTATTGCTAGAAGCAGAGCTGTTTTCCAAGATAAAAATTTTATATCAGCAGTAGCGGCTGGCTCAAAAGGAGGCAGGGTGAGTTTTTCCAAGACATAATTGAGGTCCTATGCAGGTATTGGTGATCTCCTTGGAGGCCTTAAGTTTTTGGCTCCTCTGAGGTACTGCCTTAATAAAGGATGAGAAAAGATTGGTGGCTCTGTATTGTAATGAGCCGAAATTGCAGAGGCAGGAATTTTAATTGATGAAAAGGATAGGCCTTTGTCCAGCATCTCAGTTAAATATTGCAAAATCTGAGGAATATTTGGTATAGCTGTGTCAATTCCTTGTGTCTGGTTCCAAGCACAGAACCTCTTTCATTTTCCAGCGTAAGATTTTCTGGTACTAGGCCTTCTGGCCTCCAAAATGACATCCATCACAGCTATAGTGAGAGGTGCATTTTGTATGACTACAATATCCGCCATGCAGCCAGATTTAAGGTCTTTAGCTAGCTGTGCAGGATCTGATTGTTTTGCTGGAATAGTAGATGAGGTATCTGAGGCAAGGGCCAAGCCGGGCATTGAGACAAGTTCCTTAGGATTGGATACCGGTACTGGCGGGGCCAGTCTGGGGCAATTGGTATCATCTTTGGCTTCTCTTGTCTGACCTTTAGGAGTACCTTGGGGAGGAGAGGCAGTGGAGGAAAGGCATATACTGCTAAGCTTTTCCAGCTGAAAGATAGGGCGTCCACTTTCCATGCTTGTCTGTGATAAGTCCTTGTGCAGAATCTTTTTAGTTGGTAGTTGTGAGGAGAGGCAAATAGATGCATCTCCAGGCATCCCCATTTCCTTGTTATCATGCTGAAGACTTGTGGATCCAATTTCCACTCGTGGGGATCTATGAGGTTTCTGCTTAGTTCGTCTGCCACAGTATTTATCTTTCCTGGCAGGAATTGTGCCTGCAGATGTACTTGGTAAGTCAATGCTGTGTCCCACAAAGTCATGGCTAGTCTGCAAAGGGGATAAGAATGAGTGCCTCCCTGCTTGTTTATATACCACATGACCGTGGTGTTGTCTGTCTTTATCAGTAATTGTCCCGGATGAAGTAGGTCCTTGAAGGCTGTCAGGGCATTCTGAACAGCTAGCATCTCTTTTTGATTGATATGTAAATGCATTTGGTTTGCGGACCATGTGCCTTGAATACACCTTCCTGCCTTCCTGCCATGTGGGCCCCCCAGGCATAATCTGATGCATCCGTTGTTAATGTCTGCCTGGCTGGGGGTAAAGTGAATGGCTGTCACTTGTTCTGGTGACAAGCCTTCGCCCACCATCGAAACGGCTGTTGCAGGCGGGGAATGAGGGTAATTATTGTTTCCAGGCTGTGGCAATGTTGAGTCCAAACACTTTTTAGGTACCACTGAAGTTTCCTCATATGAAGTCTCACATATGGAATTAGTAGAATGCAGGATGCCATGAAGCCCAAAGCCTGCAGAATTTTTCTTGCAGATAACTGGGCCTTTGTTGCCAACAGGGTGAAATAGGTAGTCAGTTGTTTTTGTTTGGCATGAGATAAGCCATCTGGGCAGTTGTATTTAAGCTTGCACCCAGGAATATTATCTCTTGAGAGGGTACTAGTTTTGATTTCTTTTCCTTGACTGTGTACCCTAGGCCTGTTAGAAATCTCTTTACAAATGCCAGATGCTGTAGTAGAATGTCCTTGTTCTCTGCTTGAATGAGGCAGTCGTCCAAGTAAGGATATATTTGTATTCCACTTTGTCTGCAGAATGCAATTACTGGTGCCAGGCACTTTGTGAAGACCCTGGGCGCAGTAGATAAGCCAAAGGGCAGTGCAGAGAATTGGTAGTGCATTGAGCCAGCTTTGAATCCGAGGTATCTTCTGCATGTTTGTCTGATTGGAACATGCAGGTATGCTTCTTTTAGGTCTAAAGTGACAAGCCAAGCCTTCTTGCCCAGCATGGGCAGAAGTTGCTGTAGAGTCAACATTTTGAATTTTGGAATATCCAGGAATGTGTTTAGAATAGATAGGTCCAGTATTGGTCTCCAGGTCTTGTCCTTTCTTGGTACCAAGAACAGTCTTGAATAAAAACCTTCTCCCTGCTCTTACTCTGGTACTTGTTGAATTGCCCTCATGTCCATGAGGGATGAGACTTGCTTTTGTACCTCTGCCCAGTGATTTTTTGGCAGGTATGGCCAACCGTTTGTCCTTGGTAGGGTATGGAAGTGAAACTTGTAGCCTTGTGACACTATGTTTAGGACCCATTTGTCCTGGGTTATTATGTGCCAATTTTGAGAAAAAAGTGCTGGTTTTCCACCTAAAGGTGCCGCCAGAAGATAAGTGTTTGGTGCAGGCAGGGGGAAGTCATTGGGACTGTTTCCTGTATGGCTGTGATTTGTCTTCTCTACTTTTGGAGGTAGAAGCACCCCATTGTTTAGGCCTGTACGAACTTTGGGGCTGGGATTTGCCTCTTGGGCATCTGTATCTGCCCCTTTGTGGTCTGTGTGACACTGGAAAGGACCAATTCTTGGTAGGCCAGTGTCTGCTAAATCTAGGAGGCTATACCTGTAAGAAATCCTTAACTGTTTGCATAGATTTAGCTTTGTCCTCCATTTTCTTTAACACCTCTTCTGCTTTAACATCAAACAAAGTATCATGCTGTAATGGAGCATCTAATAATTTTGCTTTGACATGATCAGGCAGATTTTGCTCCTTTAACCAAGCATGCCTCCTGATAACAGAACCCATAACAGCGGCCCTGCAGGAGGCCTCCAAAGAATCAAAACCACATTGCAAAGTATGCTTTCCAACTTGTTCAGCTGCATGTTATAAATCCTGCATTTCTTTGTTTTCTGCACATTCAGAATTTATCAACATTTTCTGTTTAAGCAGCGACATAATATATTGCTGATATCTGAGCATATGAAACTGACAATTTAAAGCCCTTATAGCCAAGGTAGCACAAGTATAAATATTTTCCCCTCATCTGTCCAATGCCCTAGAATCCCTGTCTGAGGGGGTAGGGTTTTTTGCAGTGGAAGCCTTGACTCCTTTGGGACCCTGACAGATAGTTTCTGGGTCAGCAGCAGGGTCTTTGAAAAGAAATTTATGAGAGTCAGGAACCCTGTAGTACCTGTCTGGCTTAACAGGAGCTGGAGGTAAGGAGTCAGGGGTCAGACTGGACTCTGAGAATACATCATCTACAATGTCTAACACAGGGAAAATAGCTAGGGGCCTGTGTTGTGGTAGTAAAAGGAAGTCTCTGAGTCTTTTCTTAGATTCTGCAAAATCTTGGCTCTCCCAGTGGAAATGCTCCCTCATGGTGTGCAAGGTTTCCCTAAAAGAGTAATCCTCAGGAGGAGAGCCTGAAGGGATAGATTCTTCAGCGTCAGAATCCTCATAGGGAGGAAGAGAGTATTCCTGATCATAAGAGGAATCAGAAGAAATGGAAACCTGATCTGAAGATTCATATTCTGTCTCTTGCCTAGGCCTTTTATCAGGAGGGGGATGGGAACCCCTGATCAAAGTAATGAAGTCTTCTGCCATTTTGAGCATCTGTTTTTTGGGCATGGAGGCCTGTCCATGAGGCTGTTGTACTTATTTCTTTGTCTTTAAAGGTGCTTTAGTCCTTGCCTTTGAAGCTTAAG
Source organism: Protopterus annectens (assembly GCF_019279795.1). Taxonomy (NCBI): domain Eukaryota; kingdom Metazoa; phylum Chordata; order Ceratodontiformes; family Protopteridae; genus Protopterus; species Protopterus annectens. Next base: position 97,926,618 of record NC_056729.1, on the reverse strand, counting down.
TCATTTTAATGTATAATTGAGTAGGTCTGTAAACACCCTCAGAAGCCGATGCCTGCTCAGCGGCTCTGGACCCATCTGAGGGAATAGTCTCCGAAGGTCCAATACCTTGAGCTTCCAGCAGCCTAGTCGACTCCACGTGGGAGTCGGTTGCAGCCTGCGGGTCTAAGGTAGCGGGTGTCAGGGGCTGCGAAGGCGCCTCACTGAGAACCGGCGACTGGCTTACAAGAAGCCTCGTCATCGGTTTTGGACCTTGGATGCCTGTCCTTTTCTTTTTCCTTTTGTTTCTTGTGAATTCCGGTAGTCGGATGGCTATCTGACGACATTGTATAATTAAATCTTCTGCCAAAGTAATGTAATGCAAAATCGTACCGACGCTTAATAGTGCATTGGTTACATCTACCACAAAACCGACAACTAGCAACGTCGTGGTCAGGGCCTAGGCAAGGAATACAGTAAGAATGAAAGTCTTTATGAGGTATTTGCTTCCCACAAGAAATACAATTATTAACTTTTTCTGACATCGGTCTGGAGCAAGAAAAAAGTTTCCTCAACGGGGTACTTAGCTTTTAATGAAGACTTCGGATCTGAAATTCGAACACGAAAATCTCAGGAGTTGGCCGACCGGCACTTATGAACTGCTTATGCTTTGGGCACCATGCGGCAAGAAAGACTGAAGAAAATGGAGTCGGCTGCATCATTTATATCCCTGGCACACTGACGTCAGGGAAAAGGTGACAGCAACCGACGCCGGACCTAGACTTTGGAATTCAGGCCTACTGAGGGTAGCCTGCCAGCAGGATAACCCAAGTGTAATGACTGCAACAGTGAAACACGAAGAACATCATATTTTTTGGGACTATAATGAGCTGGCAGACTTTAGGGATTCCCTGCAGACCACTCTGTCGGAGATGCTGGGTGAGCAGATTGGACTGACTGGGGAGATGATTTTTTTTAAGTTAAGCTACAGAATCAGAATTGCCTAGACTTAGTAAAGCATTGCTGAATCTAATTATGGTGGCTGCCAAAAAAGTAATTACTAGAAAATGGAAATCAAAGTCTAAACCAACTTTACTAGAAGTAGTAACAGAGATAAAACAACTGGAATTGGGATCTTTAGAAAAGGGAAGGCGCAAACTACATAGGAAAAAATGGGAATTGTGGGAACAATATACGTAGAGCAGGAAGGAGGTTTAAGACCCAGGATTTGAATGAGCCATATAGTGCTTAACTGACAATGACTGGATGGTTTATAAGTGATGTATAATGTTTGCAACTACAGTTGTTTCAATGATGTCTCTGATGTAAACTGTTTGCAACTAAAGTGGTATCATTTTGTATGTTTTTCATTTATATAAATGTAAGATTGCCTTTGTCATATGTGAAAATGTAATAAAGATGTTTGGAGAGAAAAAAAGATACATGGACAAAAAGCACAGATCAAGTTCTGGTGGCCATTTCTGTCCTGTAATATCCCTGGGACATTATTTCAGAAGGGAATATGAGGGAATAGAAATTGCTGTACTTGGCTGAGAATGCAAAAAGGTCACAGCAAGGCCTCCCCAGAGATGAAACAGCTTGTGTTTTACAGATGTCTTAAGGCGCCAATCATGGGAATTCAGCAAGCAATGTCTGGGCCTGTCTGCCAACAAGCTGACCTCCACAGAAATGTGATTAGTTATCAGAAAACAATCTGGGACACAGCCCATTTCCATACTGTCATGGTGTCTTGACACAGAAGTTATGAATGTATTCTACTGTTTATATACCACACCACAGTTACACTGTTAGTGTGCAGAGTAATGGTACTATGGGGGGGGGGGGTGCTAGAAGGTTTGTAAAGCAGCAGAACTGTTGTCATATCCAGTGCAATAATGTTCAGACTGGCCTTTCCTCTGGCTGACCATATACCCTAGACTGTCCACCTTTGAAAGTGTCCCTCCCCTTTCAGGGAGTAGGCATCCATGGTGACCATCACCACAGGGATGGAGATCTATAAGGAGCTGACCAGTGTTAGAGACTGGAGGTATGTAGCCATCAGATTGCTCTCACAAGCTCTGGAGATCTTGATGAGATCCAAGGACTGATATCATTGGGTTCTGATATTTGATTATAGAATTTGTATATGACAGCTGGAATAAGGGACTAGAAAGACTGAGGTCACCAGAAACAATAGTGTCTTCACTCAAAGATATGCTGGTACAGAGTCTAGGAAAAGAAGGTGGGATCCATTCTGGGAAAAGGACAATCTTGCAAGATAATGCATCTAGCCAGCAAATGATAAATATGAAGGTCTATGCTGCCTTCATCTGAGATTTCATAATGTTCACTGTGACACCTAAAGACTGGAGCAAGCACCGAAGAGACTACAGAGTGGAAACAAGACTCTGGAGTGTTACAGCAGCTAGGAGCCAAACATCTACGAAGAGAAACACACTGACATTTTGCAGCCTCTGGTTCACTGCTACCATGGCCATGTACTTGCTAAACACCCTCAGGACTGAATTGAGATCAAACATATGAGCCTGAAACTGGAACAGACTAGCTGTTATCCATAAGTATAGGAACTTCCCTGACTACTTTATGGTCTTTATATGCAAGGAAGCTTCCTGAAGGCCCAAAAAGAAAAGAAAAAAAAGAAAAGAAAAGGAGAAATGTTTGCATCCAGATCATCCAGAATTTCTCTCCCTCTGGAAAAATTAATTTAAGCCACTGAGATCCCGAATGAGTGCCTTTTGTCTTCTTTGTTGCCAAAAAGAATCTTGAATAATAACCAAACCCTCTCTGGTCTGGTGGGACCTCCTGGATATTTCTTTTTTGAAAGAGACTAAGAACCTCATTTCTTTCTGTAATTTTTGATGGAGTTGGCCACTGGGAAATGAAAGACACTGCAGATTCAGGGTGCGTAGAAGAGTACTTTGTAGCCTCTAGAAATGATAGTCCATATCCCTCTGTCCTTCCTGATGGTCATCAGTGCTAGCAAATAACCCACTCACTGTCTCAAGAGTGTGAAGGTGCAGCATGTTCTCAGGGATTCTGCTAAAGTGAACCCTTGGAGAAGAAGCCAAAATAGCATTCATTTGGTCAGGAATTTCTACCTTTGACACACTGGTGGCACAGAGGGATAAAACCCTGACTACGACACAGTTGACCTAGATTCAATTAGTGGCTTGGCCAATTGACAGAACTGCAGGGAGGGATGAGCATGCCCCTCCCAGGTGGGATGCCATTCACCAACAGTCCTCCCTTAAGGGAGGAGTGGTTCAAAAAGAGGAGCTGCCCTTGGACATGATCAACAAGTGAAACGTATGGAAATTGAGAAATGAAAATGATAATGTTAGTGTCCACCCTGAAACCTAAAATAACACCTATGGGGTCTGAACACTGGAGTATGGCAATAACATCTTTCAAGTCCAAGGCCACACTCGAAGACCTGTGAAGGAGCACAATAATCGGGGTCTGATAGCTGCCATCTTGAACTTCTTCATCTTGACATGTTAAGCTGAGTACTCAAAGATTCAAAAAGGATATGGAATAATAATCCCTTTTTAAATAAAAGCAGGATGTATTTTTTTTTTCTTAACAGTTTCTTCAGCAGAGAGCCAAGTCCAGGAAGAAGATGCTAACATATATTCAGAATTAACTGACAGCGGAACTGATTAGGTAAAAATTCTACTCTGTGCCCCTCCAACTCAAAATCTGTGACAATGTTTTGACAAACACAGAATGAATCTACTGTGTATCTGGCAAAGTTTGCTGCTAGGAGTAGGGGAGTGCACTGTGAAGTTATTTAATAAAATTGCCCTGATCTGATGCAGAGGGCTCCCCTGTGCTACTGGCTTACAAACCATTCACACCCATGGGGTCTACTCCTGAAAGAAAAACACTGTGCACAGAGATCTTGCGACAAAATACTAACTCTGCCCCATAGTAACACAGGAAACTGCTGACATATGAATAACACATGGATGACATCTCTTTTATTTTTACCATCATTCATTCACAAGCCCGAATCATGCTATTATCATCAAAGTGATAAAAAAATACTACTCAATATAATCAGGTTTCCAAGTTTAGTCATAATGTTATAATCACTGAAGCTTGCACAAACTAGTAAAAACAAAAAAACGATAAGGCGGTTTTAAAACTGATACTCCGATTTATTAATTACACAACAGGTACAAAAACTTAAAGCGCTTTTCGTCTGGTTATACTCAGACTTCCTCAGAAGATAAAATGACATTAAAAAATACTTGTTTAAATACTCAACAGCTGAAAATATGCGGGAAATTAAATACAATCAATTAATTCATCAATATGTACTCAAACTTTAACCAGAATCCTTAAAGTAAAAGTACTGTTCACCTACTTTAAACAGTATCAAGTACATGCACACTAAGTTAAAACCTTTGTAGGATGAAAACAAATAAAATTGCTATTAATATTAATAATAAATCTCAAAACAAACGCTCTTATGCGCTGTGTCTTAAAAATAGACGACTGTCTTTGCAAACTTTTTAGTTTTAAAATGCTCATGATTGAGCATGATTCATTCAGACCTGGATAACAGAATGCATTTAATTTTAGCTGCCACAACAGTTCAAGTTCTTCTAGTTTAAAAGAAACTGGGCCACCCTTGTTGTCATTCACAAACTGGTCTATTACCATGAATTTGAATTGATGCTGAGGATTCAAATGGGCATGTTTAAGCTAGAGCATTATCAGTTTTGTTGCATTTTATAGCATAAATGTGTTCATAAATTCTCTCATGGAATCTACGTTCCGTTTTGCCCACGTAAAATACTGGGCACACTACACATCTAGCTAGGTAAACACTAAACTTGGTGTTACAGTTAAATTTAGATCTAACCTTGTAATTATATCCATCAATCTCAAAACAGTTACTAGTATAATAAATTTACAGTAGTTACAATTTTCACACTTAAAGGTACCCAAAAGTCTAGGCATTTTTGATTGACGTCTCTCAAGGAGTGATTTTAAATTACTTCCTCTCTTGTATACTAGATGGTTTATTGCCAAAACATTCAACAAAATCATGGTTTATTTTAAATAAGTCCCAGTTTTTATATAAAATTCTAACAATGTGGCTACTTTGAACATTAAAGGTTGTTGTAAAAATGTGTTCATAGATCCTCCGGATCTTCATGTGGTACCTTGCTAGCAGTACGAGATGAAAGTACAATCATTGAATCATTTGATTCTATATCTAAAGAAGTTATACTATTATTAAACAGAGATTTAACTGTTAACATAGGTTTCAATGAAGATGTTTCTCTTTTTCGTGTGACTTCATCTATTAAAGATTCTAAAAGGTCTTCTGGATAACCTCGGTGTTTAAACATATTTTTCAAAAAGTCACATTCCTCAAAAAAGTCTGTATTTAGACTTGAGATGCGTGAAGCTCTTACCAACTGTCCTTTAACTATGGACCTTTTTTGATGAAAGGGGTGGCAACTTGTAAAATGCAAAAAAGAGTTAGAATAAGTTGGTTTTCGAAAAAATTTGGCTGTATAAGATCGTAACTCTTTACTTTTTACTAACCAAATGTCCAGGTATGAAATGGCATCAGTGTTAAACCTATATGTAAATTGTAAAAATTCTGTTGAAGAATTTAATTTTTGAACCAATTCCATTGCTTTTACTTCATCGCCTTTGAATAAAACAAAGATGTTGTCTAAAAATCTAGTATAATATAAAATATTTCCTGATATAGTCGTGTATTATATATAGAAGGATGGATTGATTTAGCAGTCATCAATTACATGAGCAGTGAACCTGCTGCACTTGTTGACAGGAGATACAAAAAGATTGCAGCACGGTTGGCCCCATAGATGGAAAATCCTGTCCATCACCTTCATGTTGAGAGAGTACTAATGAGACATTACAATAGACCTGTTTAACTTGTCTGCAATTATAGTAGACTTCCCCGGAATGTGCATTACTATCAGAAAGTGACTGGATGAGATCACCTACTGCCATACTCTCATAGCTTCTTGACAAACAGGGTAAGATCTGGTCCCCCCTTGTTTGTTGATATACCAGACCACCAACATACTGTCTGTCTAAATTGCAATAGTCCTGGTTGGGAGAGTGTCTTGGAAGGCCTGCAATGCTAGGAGGGCAGTTCTCATCTCTAGGACATTGATATGCATGTTAGCCTCTTTGGGGAACCATGTGCTTTGGACCGTCCTTCCCAAAAAATCCCCCCTACCCAATCTGAGAGGCATCCGTGGTCACTGTGGCCTTGGTTGAGGGAGAACAAAGGGACGGCCTTCTTGTATTTGACTAGAATGGATCTACCATAGAAGGTAGTTTTTGCAAGCTTGCATTATTTTGACTTGACTAGACCATTCAGTTGCAAGTGTCCATTCAAGGATCTTCATGTGGTACCTTGCTAGCAGTACAAGAGTGATTGCCGCTGATATGAATCCCAATGCTTGGAGTATCAGACGAGCTGAAAGAGAAGAGCTCTGAATGATCTTTTTTGACCTGGAACTGAATTTTCTGAATCCAGGACAGAGGGAGAAAAAACTTCTGAATGACTGTATTGAACAGAGCACCAATGAATTCCAAATTCTGAGATGATTTGAGGTGAGATGTGTTGTAACTGACAGAAATCCCCACACAAGACCACAACTGGAGTAAGAAGTCCTGAGCTCAAATTAGTTGATGCCTGTTTGCACCGGTTAGGAGCCAGTCATCCAGATATGTAAACACTTGGAATTCCCACAGTCTCAAGTGAGCTTCAGCTACTGCCATACACTTGGTAAGCACCTTGGGGGCTGTGATGAAACCAATGGGAAGAACTCTGAATTGGTAATGACCGACTGCCAGCCAGCCAGAAATGTAGGTATCTTCTGGATTGTCTGTTCATTTTTATTTGATAGTACACATCCTGAAGATCTACTGAGCACATCCAGTCATCCTTGTGCAGAAACAGCAAAATGGACTGAACTGTGACCAAACAAAACTTTGTATGTTGAACCGAATGATTACATTTGCTGACATCCAATACTGGTCTCCAGTCTTGTGTCTTTTTTGGCACTAAAGAATCTTGAATAAGTTCTGGATTATATCTGGTTTGGGAGGACCTCTTGGATGACTCTTTTGCTAGCAGCTTGTTTATTTCTAGGGCTACTGCTTCCCTCTGACTTGGTGGAACATCGGAGATTTTCTTTCACATTTCAGGAGGTGTATGGTAAAATGGCACTGTATAACCTCTGGAGATTATCCTCCGGATCCATGAATTTTCTGTAATTTCCAGCCAGGCTCTGTTGTGCAGGGACAAACAACCTCTGACTGTCTCCAGAGATGGACAGTCAGGCCTCCTTTCAAGAGTGCTGATAGGATCTGTTAGAGAGGGCATCTCTGGATCCTTGGTTATACAGACCACTTCTGCCACAGGGATGGCATCTTCCATTTGAGTCCCCCCCCTGCCTCTGGGAGAACTGTCTCCATAAGGATCTTGGAAGGGATTCCTGGGATTTTTTGAACCACATTTTCTGCCCACCTCGCTGGTTCCTAGAAAAGATGTATTGAGGGGTTGAAAATGTATGCCCACAGCAGATAGGGTTTTTCCTTCCTGCTCACCCCTAGACAGCAGGTTTTTTATTCTGGGGCCAAATAAGGAGGTTCCATCAAAAGGAGCATTGACGAAAGATGATTTGAAGGGTTCTGCAAAGTCACATAAGCACATCCAAGCATTTCTTCTGATAGAAATGTGCGAACCCGTTGCCTGTGAGGTACCTTCAGCCTTGTGGAAGATGAGACTCATGGATGAATTTAAAATAGACTGAAGGGTAGCCAGCTGTGAGGAAACAAGAAGTTATGTACTCATCATAACGTTCGATGTATGTAGTCCATCTCGCCTCACATTCTTACCCGTGGGTTCAGAGCCGAATATCGGCTCCGACTCGGCCAAACTTTTCTAGCTCGAAGTCTTCTACTGGCTGGGCTAAGCAGGTATCCCATGCTGCACTGCTCCATATCCCCAGATCTAGTTTGCTGCGAACACTCATTCATACCCCATGCATAACAACATCCAGGTAAAGAAGAAAAAGCTAAAAGTGAAGGGAACTCTGTAAATCAGACCTAACCTCCAGATCCTCCAGGAAGGGGGAAGGTGGGAGGGTAAGTAAGAATGTGAGGCGAGATGAACTACATACATCGAACGTTATGGTGAGTACATAACTTCTTGATGTTATGTAGTCCAATCTCACCTACATTCTTAGCCGTGGGACAACGTCCCTAGCACCTACATCCTGGGAGGCTCATAGGAAGATACTCCTGAGTACTGTGGAACCAAAGGAAGACCTGCCCCTAGATACCATGTCCAACTTGCAATGAGTAACAAATGTGTGAGGAGAAGCCCAAGTGGCTGCCGCACAAATATCATCCATAGACAATCTGGCTTGATAGGCTGTAGATGTAGATACAGCCCGAGTAGAGTGAGCCTTGACCAGAAACAGTAGGTCTTTACCTCCTGCGGAATAACAGAAAGAGATGCAACTGGAAATCCATCTGGATAGGGTGATTTTGGAGACAGGGGACCCAATTTTGTTTTCCGAAAAGGAGACAAATAGTTGATCAGATTTTTCGGAGATCTTTAGTTTGGTGCAGACAGAAACGTAACTATCTGTGTACATCCAATTGATGAAATTTAAATTCTGCCTTGTTTGAAAAATGGGGAAAAAATACTGGCAACTCAATAGATTGATTAAGATTAGATATGGATGCCACTTTAGGAAGAAAGGAAGGGTTTGGTCTAAGAGAAAACCTGTCCTTATGAAAGATCAAGTATGGAGGTTTGATAGAAAGGGCTTGAATTTCTGAAACTCGCCTGGCTGAAGTGATGGCTATTAAAAAGGCAGTTTTCCAGGTCAAGAATTTTAAGTCACAGGTAGCTGCAGGCTCGAAGGGTGATGAAGTAAGGGCTTGCAGGACAAAATTTAGATCCCAGGCCATGATAGGTTCTGAGACCGGAGGACGGAGTAATAGAGTGCCCTTCAGGAAAGCCTTACAGAGTCTGTGAGCCATCAGACTAGGCTCATTAGCAACATGAAAGTTAGAAATTGCTGCCAATTGAACTTTAATGGTAGCTGACGCTGAGCCCGGATGGAAAAGCATAGACAAAAACTCCAAGACTGAAGCAATTGTGGCTGTGTAAGGGTCAATTCCTTGGGTATGAGCCCAAATGGAAAACCTCTTCCATTTGCTAGAATAAATCTTCCTAGTAGAGGGCTTATGAGAGGAAGATAAAATATGAACTACCTCAGGTGAAAAGTGATGAAGCCTAACTAACGACGGAAGTGGACTAGCCAGGCTGTCAACCAGAGGGTCCGCAGAGAGGGGTGGAACTGTCCCGACATGTGTGTCAGTAAATCTGGTTGTGGGTCCAGAATCCAAGGTGTGTCCACAATGTAGGGTGGAGAAAGGGGAACCAGACTTGATGAGGCCAGTGTGGAGCAATCAGAATCATTCTGCTTCCCAAGGATTGCACTTTCTGAATCACTTTTGATAGCAAGGGAAACGGAGGGAAAGCATAAAGCAGACCGGAGGGCCAATCGTGAACTAGAGTGTCCCTGGGTGACTCCCCCTGTGGGGGGATCAGAGTGAAGTAGCTGCTGCATTTGGCATTGTGGGGGCTGGCAAAAAGGTCGCAGCAAGGCTGACTCCATCTGCTGAAGATTTGTTCTGCAACTAGACGATTCAGGGACCACTTGTAAGGCATCAGAATAGCTCTGCTTAGCCTGTCCGCTATCATTTTGGACTTCCCCGGAATGTACGTTGCCACCAGAAACCGTTGGGAAGATACTGCCCACTGCCACACTCGCATGGCCTCTCTGCACAGGGGGTATGATCTGGTTCCCCCCTGCTTGTTCAGATACCACACCACTGACATGTTGTCCGAGTGTATTGCAATAGTCCCTAGAGGTAGAAAGCTCTGAAGAACCTGCAACGCAACTAGCACCGCCCTCATCTCTAGAACATTGATATGCAGATGTATCTTGTGATCTTGCCACATGCCTTAGACTGTCCTGCCGAGATAATGCCCCCCCACCCCATCTGGGAGGCGTCCGTGGTCACTGTGGCAACCGGGGTTGGTGGAACAAATGATTTTCCCCTGTCCAGATTGTTGGTGCAAAGCCACCAACTGAGATCCTGTTTGCATCTGTCTGTGAGCAAAATAGGGTGGGAAGGAGGAAGGAGGAAGTTTTCGGAGAGACCATTGAGCAAAGAGGAGCCATTGAAGGAGCCTCATGTGCAATCTTGCTAGAGGGACCAACATAACTGTTGCTGCCATAGTCCCCAGGAGTTGAAGAACCAATCTTGCCTTCGCTTTCCTCAGGGGAAGCAGGGCATGCACCAGTTGCTGTAAGACTCTTTCCTGCGGTAGAAAGGCTCGCATTTGAACAGTGTCTAACTCTGCACCTATAAAAAAGACACGTTGTGAGGGCAACAAGGCAGATTTTTCTCAATTCAGTGTTATACCCAACTGTTGACAGAGAGTGATGGTAGCGTTCCTGGTTTGGATTAGTAGATGCTGGCAGGGGCAGTAAGGAGCCAGTCGTCCAGGTATGGAAACACTTGGAATCCTAGATATTTCAAGTTTGCTGTCACCACCGCCATACACTTGGTGAACACCCTGGGGCTGTGGTGAGACCAAAGGGCAGGGCTCGAAACTGGAAATGACTGGCTCCCAGCAGGAAGCGTAGGTGACTTCTGGATGCCCTGTCCATTTTGACATGGTAGTAAGCATCCTTGAGGTCGATGGAGCACATCCATACTCCTTCTCCCAACAATGGGAGAATCAATTGTAGTGTGACCATACAGAACTTGGACTTTTGTACATAGTTGTTCAGTTGGCTGAGAACTAATATGGGTCTCAGGTCCCCTGTTCTTTTCGGCATCAAAAAGAATCTTGAGTAAGTTCCTAATCCGATCTGCTCTGAGGGGACATGCTGGATGGCTCCCTTGCCTAGCAGCTTTGAAACCTCTGAAGCTGCGTGATCCCTTTGACTAGGTGGAACATCCGGGATTTTCCTGACTGGAGGGGGGGTCTGACGAAAAGGGGATGACATAACCTCCGGAAATTATTCGTAATACCCATCGGTCCTGGGTGATGCTTTGCCAGGCTTCCAGGTATAACGATATTCGACCCCAGACTGGCTCCGGAAACGCACAGTTGGGCATCCCATCAGGAACAATGGTAGGGAGAGCTGCGAAAGGAATCGCGGTCTCCCGAATTACGGGGGCCCCCTCTGCCTCTAGGGCGGCGTCTCCCTGAATAACCTCCCACTCCTTTGCCTCTGGAGGGGGACTCACCTTGTGCACCAGGAAAAAACCTCTGTGATTTTTTGAACCACATCTTCCCACCCCACTGGGCCTTGGGGTAAGGCCTAGAGGGAAGAGAAAAATGGACCCCTACAGCAGACAGGGTCTTCCCCTCTTGCTCGCACCTGGTGAGGGTGTCTTTCACTTTGGTTCCGAACAAAGAAGAACCATCAAAGGGGGCGTCAGTGAAAGAAGACTTGAAGGCCTCCGTGAAATGACAAAGGCGCAGCCAGGCTTGCTTTCTAAGGGCGACTCCTGAGCTTGCTGCCCTACTCGCTCCCTCGGCTGCATATGAAATGAGGAGTTAACGATGGTATTGAGAGTAGACACCTGGGCATTAACCGTATGGGCCACCGCCTCAGGCATGTTACCCGCAAGAGTATCTCCTAACTCCTTGAGGAGATCTCTTTGGAGCTGAGTAAAATGAGACAGGTAGTTCAGCAACCGTAAGGTAGAGGTTGCTGACGAGAGGGTATGCTTCTCGTACCGGTCCATGGTCCTAGACTCCTTGTTAGGAGGATGGACGGAGGAAGAAGTCTCTGTTACTTCCTTCTGAGTGGCCGCCGCCACCATCATGGCATCCACAGGGACTCCTTTGGACAAAAACTCCTTACCCGGGGGAGCAGAAAGAAATTTATTGGGTCTCCTGGGTACCGGTTCCACAGAATCAGGGTTCTCCCACACCTCCGACAAATTAAATCCAGGAACTCATCGAAAGGTGGGGACACCCAGGAGGTGGAGGGCTGAGCACCAAAGGCCTTCAGGAAGACCGACTCCTCCTCGGAGGGTGCTTTGGATGGCCAGTCACCTCTTTGCTTCAATATCTCCAGGATGTCGGAGAAAGAAACATCATTAGAGGATGACTTGGGGGACCCCTCCAATTCCTCGAGGTCAGTATCTGAGGTGAGAGACTCATCCTGGGAGTCTATGTGCTTCCTCTTGCATGTTTTCTTTCTAGGGGGCTCCTCAGGCAAAAACTCTGAGGGGCCCTCAGAAAGTTGTGGACCACTCGTGGGGGTATCCCTAGGCCTTGGGGCTCTGCTGTCTACAGATAGGTGGTGATCAGAGGCTCTCACCGGAGTGGTAGGGGACAGAATGACCGACCCGCATGATGTAGCTGAAGATCTGGCCAGTGCACTCCGCATAGCCTCAAAGGCTGCCCCCCCCCCCCGAGTCTGCGGACCGGCCAGCCTCCAAGACCATGACAGAAGTCGGGGTTCCACGAGCCAAGGCACCAAGTGGGAGACTAGGAACCGAAAGGTATCCCGAGGTGTCCCCCTCAGGCCCGACTGAAGAATCCTGAGTCCCGAACCCAGTGGACAGCGCCAACGGGGTTGGAGCTGATGTCGGCACCGATAAGCCCGGAGCCGACCTAGGAACATCACATGGAGCGGAGCATTCCGGCTCCGAAGGCAGAGATGAGCTCGGAGGAGGAATAATCAAAGAAGGTATCGGGACTGGCTCCGGAGCCGACTGGGATGGAGCCGAGAACAATTTAGCCAAAACCGGTGACTGAAGGAGCCTCTGCGCAACCCGATCGACATCCACATCTGAAAGTGTCCTGGAGGATTTGGAGGACAGGGAGGGAGATCGGGATCTCCTCTCAGGTGACACTGGTCTAGTACTGGGCGATCGGCTCCGAAGAGGTTCCAATATAATTGGAGCTGATGCCGGTTCCATCAACACCGACACTTCCTGCGGCCCCGAGGACAGTGGAGCCGAGGAGGTCGAAGCTAGTTTCATTACTTTCTCCGGTGGCTCCGAGGAGACTGAAGGAGCCGGAGATCTCTTTTTTGATTTTGATTTTGAACTGGAAGCAGAATCCATGGCCTCTTAGAATGAGGGTTTCAAGAGTCCCTTCAGAATTAACTTATTCTTTCATTCTTGGAGTACCCTGGGACTAAAAGCATGGCAGAAGCTGCAGGACTCCTGCAGGTGGATTGCTCCCACACAATAAACGCATACTGAATGTCCATTGGTGATGGACATCTTGTAACCACACTTAGAGCACTTTTTAAAACCCAAAGGTTTGTGCTCCATGGAATCTTTAGACTTCTTGAAAATTAATCACAAAAACCAATACAACGAGCAGGTCACTGCCTGACCGGAACAACAACTACAGTCACACAAAAACACCACACTAAGCGCGGGAACAAAATTTTTTCCACAACAACAGCACACACAATCCTCAGAAAGGACACACACTAAGACGACTAGGGCTAAAAACCTCTAAAAACCACAAAGCTGAGGGAAGCTGTATGCAACAAAATCCAAACAAAACACAGCTTCAGGGATCGAGCCAATAAATATCCAAGTGCCAATAGATGGAAAACACCGATGTAAAAACTTTCTTTTATTCACACAAAAATAACCAGAGGTTAACGCCGATATTTCCAAATAGTGAAGCATGTTTTCGTTGCTGAAGTGCAACTTCTTCAGACAATGAGAACATCTGAATGTGTAGTTTAAATACACTGATATAGGATAACATGTGATTCCCATTAGGAACTTAAAGGAATACTTCATAAAACACTATGTGCTTAAACTTGTAAACAATTTCAATCATAATAATTAACTTATATACATAAATAGCAACATATTTTTGTTAAAAACATAAAAAATATCTTAAAAAATATCTTAAAAAATACCACTAAATCAGGACAAAATAATTTTGTTATCTTGAAACATAAAATGCTCTAAAAATTGGGATAATAGTGACTACTTTCTACTAGCCTTGAGTTTTAATATGGGCTTGATAGAAATATAGTCATTCAAACCCGGTTTCTTGTTTGATTCCAAGAGAATCTGCCAGTGAGTTTCCCTTTCTTCCAACTTAGCTTGCCATGGTCCTCCCCTAGGGTCCATGTTGATCCTTTCTAAGACAAAGAATCTGTATTTAGCTGTAGGACATGTCTGTGTATGTTTGTATAAGGCATTGTTGGTGTTAGCTTTTTGTACATCATACATATGCTCGTATATCCTGCGTTTGAGAGTACGCTCTGTTTTGCCCACATAATATGCTGGGCATTGTAAACAGATAGCAAGATATACTACTCTAGTGCTATTACAGTTGAAATACTCTCTTGCTTTGACTACTCTATCCAAAGCTGTGATGGTGACTGTTTCATCCTGTATGATGTAGGAACACTGTGGGCAGGTACCACATTTGTATGTGCCTTTACGTACACGTGTTGTTTTGTTCTGAGTGGGGGCATGTTCTAATATACTTTTAATATTTTTGCCCCTGCTGAAAACCATCTTTAATTCTTTTCTTTGCAAATTAGACAGGTCAGTGATGGCCATAAATGCATCCCACTCTTGTGTAATGATGTCTCTGATCTCTGTTGAGTTGGAGCTATACTGTGTGATAAAGGCATGTGAAAAATCTGCCTTGTTGTCACATGTTTTCTGCCCTAATAAATTAATTCCTGTTCCCAATACCGGGGTATATTTATCCTTTCTACCCTTGGCAACTTGTTCCTGAATTTGGTTAATGAACGTAACAGGGTATCCTCTATCCTGAAACATGGACCTCAATTTATAACATTCCGTGAGGAAATCCTCATCCTCTGACGTCATGCGTGAAATCCTTACGTACTGTCCTTTGACAATACCTCTTTTCTGATGGATTGGATGAGAACTATTGAAGTGAATGTAGCTGTTGGAATATGTAGGTTTTCTATATACGTTGGATTTAAAACCCCCTTGTGCTCTCTTACTGAGAAGGACATCTAGATACTCTACCCTATCCTCATATATTTGATGAGTAAAATTTAGAAAATCAGTTGTTGTTGCTAGATAATCCATAAATTCCTTGATTTCACCAATAGACCCTGTCCAAAAAATACAAATATCATCCAAAAACCTGTAGTAGGCTACCCAGTGCTTTTTGAAGGCGCTGTTTGTTACGAATTTGCTTTCCCAAATGGAGAGAATGATGTCTGCATATGTAGGGGCACAGTTTGCCCCCATAGCGACACCAGAGATCTGCTTATAATATTCTCCCCCGAAATGAATGAAATTGTGATGTAATACTAATTTCATTAAATTCATAATGAGAAAGCTGTCCCCATAGTTGGCCTTGGGACAAGATGTGATAGCCTCTTCCAACCAGTGTAGACCTGTTTCATGTGGAATTACAGAAAACAGGTCTACCACGTCTATAGTAAGAAATTTAAGGTTGGGTACTTTCAGGTCTGGGGTAATCTGCTTTAAAAATTCCCAGGAGTCTTTGAGAAGATGAGATGACTTAGGCCATAGTTTCTTAAACTTATAATCCAGGAATTTTGAAATAGTAGAGATCTTTGAACCCTGGGCCGCTACTATGGGTCGCAGAGGGGGGTTTGGTGGATTCTTATGGACCTTGGGAACCCCAAAAATAAAAACCTCTAACTAAAACGGTTTTAGACCAAACTCGCCTACAGAACAAAGAAGACAGACATTAAAACCTCTAATTCAAATGGTTTTAGATTGCAAAAAAACAAACACAGGGACAAGTAAGGGGACGGACTAGGTCCTCTAACTGAAACGGGCCTAACCTGTTGGAACAGCTAGTGGGATACCACAAAAAACAATCACACTCCAGATTATACCCAAAAACACCAAATAGAAATAGCTATTCTTTTGTTTGTAACAAATTCTCTCAAGAAGAAGGAGGAAAAAAGGTACTTAGCCACAGCCAAGAGCGAGACCACGTCCGAGCTACACGAGCGGCAAACGAGATCTGGGGATATGGAGCAGTGCAGCATGGGATACCTGCTTAGCCCAGCCAATAGAAGACTTCAAGCTAGAAAAGTTTGGCCGAGTCGGAGCTGATATTCGGCTCCGAACCCACAGGTAAGAATGTAGGTGAGATTGGACTACATAACATCAGTACTTTCTACTTCAGAGGATATGGTCCAAGTGAGGGATGTGGAAAGTTCTTTGATCAAATTCCTATGGAGTCTCATAAAATGTTACAAATAATTCAGCAACTTAAGGGTGAAGGTCACTGAAGTATAGACAAGCTTACCAAACCTGTCCAGTGCCCTAGATTCCCTGATGGTGGGGTGTGGGGGTGGGGGGGCAGACAGAGGAACTTTGTTCTGCCAGTTCCTTCTTAGTGGCCACTGCTACAACTTCTTTACTACAGTGTGGTCTATTCTTAAGTGGTGCCAGGATCCTATCTGGTCGATTAGGGTTTGGCTCAGTCTTGTCTGGCTCCTTCAAAGCCTGTTTACAGACTAAATCAATGAGTTCACTGGCAGGCGGAGTCACCCAGGAAGTAGATGGGCCAATGCCAAAGGCCTCCAGGAACACTGACTCCACTTGGGAATCTTTATCAGGAGACCAACCAGCCCTTTGTTTTAGGAGTTCTAAGATGTCTACAAAGAAATCATCATCAGGTGGTGATCTGGGGGACCCATCCCCTTCATCAAAGTCAGTGTCCTCAATGACAGACTCCTGAGGACAGTCTAAGTGCCTCGTTTTGTACTTCTCTTCCGAGGAACCTCCTCGGTGGGATACTCTGGGAAGGAATCTGAAGAGATAACTATACCCTGCTGGGTAGTCTGGAGACTGGTTCTGGCTGCCTGTCCCAGTGGAATAGATGGCCAAGACTCTGGAAGCAGAAATGAATGGGATAAGGGAGTCAGAGCCGAAGAGGGTACAGAAGTCTGAACTCTAGGAGTAGAGAACTCTCTTTCCACTACCTCCACTACCTTGAAGGCAGAATGCCTGGGAGAAACAGAAAATGGCAGATCCAACCATGCAGGCTTATGGACCACTATCTCCTGGCACCCCAGGCAAACTACTCGAGGATTCGGAGTCGAACTGTCTAGCTCTGAGGGGTAGAGATGACTCCGACAACTTCTGTGTCAAAGTAACACCCCGGTGCCAGCTTCGATGCTACGACTCTCCGGCTCTGAAGTACTCAGCACCAGATGACAGTTCAAAGACACTATTGGAGTCAAAGATACCAACATCTCCAGATCTGAGGTAGACAACTCCAGGACTTTCAGATCCAATGGCTCTGAAACTGAAGGCTGGATCAGAAAAGGAGCTAATATCTGCTGAGGTATATTACTGACAAGGGTCTCCGGACCCGATGGGGTCACAGCTGGAAGAATTCCCATTTGTATCTGCATCCTGAGAAACTTCTTCATCATTCTATCCACATCTGCTTTGAATATGGCCCTGGAAGACAGAATGGAAGAGGCTGTGGATAAGGGTTTTGAGTGGTCTCCAGCAGATTGTGCTAAAAAGGAGGATGGGAGCCGAGAAGTAATCAGCTCTGTCAGTAAGTGAGGTGAATGGATCCAGGGAGATTTATCAGATCTACATCTCAGATATGAAGCAGTCATATCCAACTTTTTAGTTTGTTTTAGGAGCAGCTCTAAGGGCAGAGATGAAGAAGAAGCTGAAGACTGTTCAGCAGAGCTCTTACAAGATTCTTCTGAAAGAGAATCTCCTTTTTTCTCTAATGTTTTAGGGTTTTGAGATCCAGGGGCAGTAGATGTAGGTTTGGAGGGCAGTAAGCCCCTAAGAATTAGCTTATTTTTACAGTCAATTAAGGCAAGGGAGTTAAATCCCTTACAAATGTCACAGCTGGAATCGAGATGAGAAGACCCTAAACAGTATATGCACTTTGAATGTGCATCTGAATTGGGAATTTTGTGGCCAAAGGCCACACATTTTTTAAACCGTGAAGGTTTATCACACATTTTAATGGAGAAAGGAATAAGGAAGAATTTTTTTCCAGTATGAAGAAAGGAAATTACCAACAATGGTAAAGAAAGAGTACTAACAAGTACTAAAAAGGGGACAGAATACCAGTTATGGTAATGAGGATAATACTGTAACTTTAGATATAAGAGGGTTAAAGGGTAGAAAAGAGAGGAAGGTATAACAACTATAAGAAGTATAAAAAGAAAAGCTAAACTCATAAAAACACTTTAACAGTTCATTCGACAGTTTTGTGACCTACATCCGAATGTTATGGCGGCAAACAAGATCTGACATATTTAAGGTGACTAGGGCATTGTAGGCAAAGGGAGGAGCTTGAGAGTTTAGTGTTGTACAATCTGGAAGAAATGGCCAAGTTGGATCAAAGGATCAGATCCGAACCCAACAGGTGAGGAATGAATGAAAATAACAGCATCACATAGAATGTTATATGGACAGATCAAAAACAGTGAAAGATTTAAAGCTCTAAGAGCTATGGAGCAAAAAGACTACATCATTTTAACTAATAGCGCATAATATTCAGCATCTGCACTAGGATGCAAAACAGCATTAGTCATGCCTTTGTTACGATTTACCTAAGAGCCAAAGGTAGTTTTTGGTTCACCTTTTGCCAAAAATTGAATTTATAAAATTATGATATGAAAATGTATAAAAACACATTTTTATGCGGGGGGGGGGGGGGGGCAGGCCCTCCATGCACCCCCCAAACCCCACATCTCCTAAATTATATATACCAACTCCATAGTTACACAACAGTGGAGAAAAGGGGAAAACATGAAAAGCTCACTGCTAGCTCACACAATACATCACACTGCAGTTAAAACTCACTCAGACATAAAATCTTTACAATGTAAATAGTGATCCAAAAACACAGTGATGACTTATGGGATAGCCCTTTTTTAAGTTGATTTGAATGCAATCAAATTAACATGAACCAAAATGACAGAAGAGAGACATGAACCCATAACTTGAAAGCTCTAGCACTATAAAATCTTTCCAAGCTCTTGAAACTCTTGGGAATAACTTGAGGAGCCATGAAAACTGCTCTCCTCAAAATGTCATAAAATGTGAGGTGGGAAGGAAAATACGAAGAGGCAGAGAGCAATGTTTGAGTTAGTTAAAAGGGAATTCCACCCTGAAACTCTATTTTTTTCATATCTTGATATTCTACGCCACACAAATTCAAAAGAATCACCATGTTTTGTATTATATTTTAATTTTTTTGGACACCAACGTAATCACAAGGCCTGTCACAATGACTTATTTTTATTCTTAAGAGCTTTTATTTCTTCTTCCACAGTACAGTATGCGTCCCCTATATATATCTATAAATATATATATATATATATATAAAAATATATATATATATATATATATATATATATATATATATATATATATATATATATATATATATATATATATATATATATATATCTCATCCTAGACATAATGAAGTGTTCTTATTTAAACACAGTGGAAATACTAAGAGTCAGTGACAACCCACCCTCTAGACTTCACTTCATGTATTTTGTATTTTTTTTTTCTTTTTCAATGAATGACCCTGTTTTATGCTAATTGAAGGCTACCTTATACATTTAAAGCATCCATAAGACAAGCTGACTAAAATAGTATTAGTCGAACCTGCAATCCTTCCTCCATTATTTCAGGGTATCAGTGTTAACAGCCCTGCTAGTCATTTGCAACAGAATACTGTCACTTCAAGTAGATGGTAGTCTGCAGTATTCATTTTCTTTTAATTTTGGACTGTTTTTAAATTAGGCATAACAGCAGCAATAGACAAAATAAGATTATTTGCCAGTTTATGTATGTATATGAACACACGCATACACACACAAACACACACACACACACACATATATAAATATATATATATATATATATATATATATATATATATATATATATAAATATATATATATATATATATATATATATATATATATATATGTAGACATATATATATATATATATATATATATATATATATATATATATATATATATATATATGATTTCAAAGCAACTAACACGTCCTTGTTCTTCACAAACATTTATCCAAAAACTAACTATGGAAAACAGTTTCACTTTGGCTGACAATAAGTGAGCATAACAATCCTCAGCAGGAGAATCTGAAGATGTAAAACTGCAGATAGTGACTAAGAGCTACAGAGAACAGTATGCCTGGCTTAAGAACCTTCATGATGTGAGGCAGGGAAAAATGGAAGCAAAGAATTAAAAGGAACTGAAAGGTTTCTGAGTACTAAGTAATATTTATGTGATATTTTCGGGAGAAAAAATAACAGAGATGAGGTTACCTAAAGCAGAGGTGGAGTTCTTTCAGTTCATAGGTAAGGATTACATAAGTAATTACTATGCCTTTAGGTTCATAGGTTCATAGGTTCATACTAGGCTATCTGCCCTAGGGCATTTAAAAGCCTAGCCAGAGTGTGTGTGGCTTTCATCACCCCTTAGGATGAGAATACTACACCCATTAGTTTGCTGTGCCTCTGTCCAGCAGTGATACAGAGATGATTCCCGGGGTAAACCTACGATCTCCCATCCACTCGTCAAGATTTCTCTTGAACAGAGTCAGTGAGGGGCTCTGCCTCACATGGACTGGGATTCTGTTCCATAGTGTAGGGAGTCTCTGGGTGATAAATCTGTCCCTCCAGCACGTCCTATTTATATCCGTGTTGTGGTTTAAGTCTCTTGCTCTCGTGGCTCTGGTGGATTTGGATTTTTTGAGGTGGAGCATGTCCATTAATTCCGGGTTGGACATGGCCTTGTATGTCAGGCACAGATCACCTCTGAGCAGACGGTATGCGACTGAATAGAGCTGGAGTTTCTTCAGTCGGGCATCGTATGACATATGTTTGAGCCCCTTTATCCTTTTGGTGAGGAACTATTGGGGTCTTTCCAACTGTTGCAGGTGTCAGGTAAGGTACATTCCGAATGGGGCGTTGTACTCAATCATTGGTCTGATAAGTGAAGAGTACAGGGGTACAATGACCTCTCCTGATCTGGATGTGAATCCCTTCATGATCAGGTGGGCAATGTAGAAGGTCTTCCTAACCACTTTGGCAATGTGAGTGTCAAAAGAGAGGTTGCTGTCAACTTGGGTCCCCAGGTCCCTAATAACTTCTTCCGTGTTTAATGGATTACCACCTATGTGGTAATTAGGGGTTACCTTGTTTTTCCCAAAGGGTATGACTATACATTTTTTGGCATTTAGCTTAAGGCCATGGCTCTGGCACCAGTTATCCATTTCTATGAGACCTTTCTGGAGGATGTCTGTGTCTGATGGAGTGTCAATTATGGTGCCCAGTTTGCAGTCATCTGCAAATTTTGTCAGCCACAATCCCCTATGTTTGCCTGCACTTCAGAAAAATAAATGCCGAACAAGAGGGGCCCAGGACTGAGCCCTGTGGGACACCGCCGTGACCGGCTTAGAGTCTGACATGGCACCAGCAACTCTAACCCTGTGTGTTCTGTCCTTGAGCCAGTTTGCAACCCATCTTGTGACATATGGGTTTACATCTAAGCTGGTGAGCTTTTCTATGATGCCCGAGTGGGGTATTGTGTCAACGCTTTTGCTAGGTCAAGGTAGGCTGTGTGAACTGCCTTACCCTCATAAATGGCCTTAGTGACTGTTTCGAAAAAGTCGACCAAGTTCAAGAGGCAAGATCTGCCCTTGACAAAGCCAAATTGGGTAGGATCCAGTGTCTGTAGGTCCCCAATGTCTTTATTTATGAGTTCCATTATGATCCTCTCCATAGCTTTGCAGACAAGGCTCGTCAAGCTTATGGGGCGGTAATTTCCAGGGTCCGAAGAAGCACCGCCTTTGTGGAGTGGGACCACAGTTGCCGTACGCCATTCTTTGGGTACGTATCCTGTAGTAAGGCTAAGATTAAACAGCAGCTTTATGTGTGGGTTTAGTTCCTCATTGAGTTCGTGTAGCACACAGCTGGGGATACCGTCCGGTCCCATTGATGCTGTGTTTTTTGCTTTAGAGAGAGCAGCTCTCACCTGGGCATCTGAGATGTTTGGGAGGCTAGACTCTGGTGGGATAGATATTTCTCCTTTTGGGGGAGGGAGAAATTTGCACTGAACCTGTCTGCCAGTATGTTGGCAATGTCTGTGGGTCCAGTGATTTTTTTTATCATTTTGGACTAATTCTTAGCATATCTGGGAGTTTCCACCCAGGTTTCTAACATAGCTAAAGAAAGCTTTATGATTGTCTTTTGTGTCATTAGCGATTTTTCTCTCAAAGTTGGCCTTGGATGATTTTATGAGTGATCGTAGTTTTTTGCTAGTATTGATCAGAGATGCCTTCCCATTTAGGGATTTTGCTCTGTCATGTAGTAGCTTTCTCCTCTTGTTGTAGAGTTTGTTTATGGCTGAAGTCCACCAGACCGGGCTTTGTCGGCCATTTTAAGCCTAATCAATGCTCCTTAATGGCAACAATCATATCCTGTACCTTGTGTTTGTGAGGTAAACACCTTAACCATTATATCAAACACCAACCCCTAGGCAACTAAGAGTCAGGCAACTAGGCAGCCAGTCGGTACACCATTATAAGCCTAGCTAAAAAAAAAAAAAATCAAAAGTCCCCTTCAGCCTCAAGGAGAGCAGGACAAGATAGACCAGGGAGAACATACAGTTGTGTAAAATCTTATCATAACAGTAAATGCCCTTGCCTTCTTTGCTGCAATATTCTTAACTATATGGGATTTCCTGCTGGAGAAGCTCGATATCTGGCCAGTCTTCCAAAAACTTCTGAATTTGAAAGTTATGCCATACATCACCATATGCACCCTGCGCAACATAGGACATAAAAGTGACGTTCAGGATTACCAAAGATAGAAATTATTGCTCCAGGAGGAACACCGGTCCAAGAAACACAAGAGGTAATGTCTACATTCAGGAAGATAAAGAACTAGGATGATGGAGGGAAGGAATGAATACCGTAGCGGTGAAGGCAAGGACTTCTACCATTAGATTTTACACAACTGTGCTATGCTGCTGCAGGATTACTAACTATATGGGAGAGTGCCAAAGCTCAAGAGGAAATGAGGTAGGAGGAAGGGGTAGAAGAATCCACTAAAAAAAATTAAGAACTGAACTAGCAAAACCAGCCCTAGCTCTAGAGATACCATTCAACTTGTAGTGTTTGGTTAAGGTATGCACAGAAGTCCAGGTAGCGGCTTCAATAACAGAATTAGTATCTATGCCTTTGAAAAAGGCACCAGAAGAAGCTAGAGCTCTAGCAGAATAAGCCTTAATTGATATAGGAAGGCTCTTGCCATGAAACGTTTAACAGAAGTAAATAGCCTTAGAAATCTAAGAAGAAATAGTCTGCTTGGATACAACAAGCCCCAAAGATCTAGGATGAAAAGAAACAAATAACTGATCAGAATTCTGATAGCTTTGGTCACATCCAAATAAACTCAAATTGTCTATGCATGTCCAAAGTATGCAGCACCGTCTCACTGTCACTTTGTGGAGAGGAGAAAAAAGTAAGCAGATTGTGAAGACTGGTAGAGATGGGTGAAGGCTGCCAGCCTAGCCAAGTAGAATTTGATACATAATTCTGGCATTTGTAAATATGAATGTAAAATACAGGCTTGTTTCATAAATGAAAGAAAACACTGTAAAATGTTTAACTTCAAGATTGTAGCAACATTGCCATCTGCTGTAAGGAAAACTAAGTCAAGCATTTCAAATCTTTCTTTTGAAATTATTTCAGATCTATCCTTTGATCTGTAAAGCTCGAAGTCAGCCTGTCTGGGCTAGCACATTCTTTCTATTGTTTTAACGTAAGGAATAATTAATAGAGTGTACATGTGAAATGTCTTTTATTGTTGTAGCTTCCTGAGCAGGTGTTAGCTTGCTAAATAATGTAGCCTGTTGGCCTAGGAACTCCAGGCTAAGTGTCAAAGAAATGATGTAATGGGAACTAAATGAGAATGAAGTAATCTGGGAGGGCCCAGCAGAAATGTTTGTTAGTGATTTTAAAAACTATTGCTCAGAGAGAGACTGTAAGCATTTTGATCTTGGGAATTCAACTCAGCACTGCCTTATGCTCTCTTTATGTAAGTAGTATGTTAGAACTGTGTTTTCACCTAGAAGTAGCCAGGAATTATAAAGATTAGACTAAGTGTTTTTCTGTTATGTCAGAACTGTACTACTGAATTATTTTTAAGTTTCTGTAAGATCTCTGAACTCTTGAATTGCACTGTGGTGTAGTAGTATTGTCTTGTGTTGTTAGTATTTATTATTAAATATTTTAAACCCTTTTCAACTGTGGCTGGTTTATGTAGAGATAATTAAGCTCTAGAGTACATTGTATGCTTATAAGTGATCCTGTAATAAGCCCTTCCAATAAGCCTTGATTGCTTAAGTTACACAACTATTGGATTATAATATTGCACAGTAATAACTGGAAACCCATTTAAGGGCCTTTGGGTAGCTGATAATTATTAGCTGGTGGTGTCAGTAATTACTACTGTATAGTATGGGTAAAGGGGCACAGCTGGAGAATCTGTGTCAGCCTTTCCCAGGAGTGTCTGTGAAGTTGTATAAATACTTATCTCAAAGTATGTGTGTGTGTGTGTGTGTGTGTGTGTGTGTGTGTGTGTGTGTGTGTGTGTGTGTGTGTGTGTGTGTGTCAGCTACTTGGGTAGGGGCACGAAGCACTGGTTGGACAGAGAGGGTACTGGAGGTTAGTTTGCCAGCTAGGCTGACAACTGGACCCTATAGCTGTGCCAGTGGGGAGTCTTATTGGAGACCTGGGGAGCAAGGGAGCAACCAGCCCCGGACTGACTGTGATCTCTGTGTGCTCTTAAGGGAAATTGCACTTTACTGTATTTGTTATCCTTTACTCATATATGAGGTGCCCTCTCTGGTGTTAGTGGTGAGGACTGAGGCTCCTTGATTGCTGGACCAGGGCACGGGCGTCACATTTGTGTTTGGCAGTGGCAGGATATCCACATCACATATTAATTAGTTGGCAAATACTAATTGGCTTGTAGTGGTGTGGGTAAAGTGAATCCTGTAACTTATGTGCAGTGATCTCTGAAGGTGTTTTGTACTCTAAAACAGCCACACAGTGAATACTCAGAGTATAGATCACAATTGTTTTATTTCTTTTGTTAGCTTAGTTAGTCAGGGTGAGCAGGCAGCATGTCAGCAGAGGAGTATGGAAAGCTGACAAGGAGCCAGCTGGTGGAGATGTGCCAGGCTAGGGGACTGGTGCATGGAAACCTGACTAAGGCAGACCTGATTGCAGCCTTGGTTACAGCTGCATCAGAAAACAGCATCCAGAAGGAGAATCAGACTGGCAGTGGAGACACACTATCCTCGGAGAATGGACAGCTCAACCTTTCTGCAGTGGACTTAAAAATCCAGCTGGAGCTAAAAAGACTTGAGTTGGAGGCCAGGCGTTTGGAGACAGACGCTGAAGAAAAGGAGTGTCAGAGGAAGCATGGGAGGGAAATGCTGACTCTTCGCCAGAGTCATGGAGGTAATGGGGAAGCGAGTAACTGGACCCCAGAAGCACAACAGGTTAGTAAATTTCTTCCGCAATTTAAAGAGGGGGATAATTTTGATAGTTTCATTCATATGTTTGAGAGGGTATGCAAACAGTATAGTGTTGACCAAAGGCTCTGGGTATGGTTCCTGACCCCCTTACTCTATGATAAAGCTGTAAATGCATTGGCTAAAATGTCTGACATTGCATGTTTTTATTATACTGCTGTAAAAAATGTATTTTAGAATGTTTTAAGCTAACACCCGAAATGTATAGGAAAACGTTTTGTGAGCATAGACGCAAGGCAGATGAAAGTGTGTGTGAATATGTTGCTGAACTGAGCACTTATTTTCATAGCTGGGTGAGTGGATGTCAGGTCACCACTTTTGAAGGGCTGGCAGACCTTTTGGTGGGGGAACATGCCCTTAGAACTTTGCCTGGGGACATGAAGATCTGGTTAGCTGACAGACAATGTGCTACTTCAGATGAGTTGGAGAAGAAGGGAGACCTATACCTGGCAAGCAGGGGAGCCCCTGCTCAGGACGGGGACCCTCAGTATTGCTCATGGGTCAAAAGGAACCCATGGTGGGCGGCACAGACTGCCACAACAGAATCTGCCAGTAGGCGGGGAACCACTAGTCAAGGTACACATCCAGGAGCTAGGGTTAAATGTTTTGAATGCAACCAGTGGGGCCATGTGGCATACAGGTGTCCACGGAGGCAAGGTGGGGAACCAAAGGTGAGGGAGCCAGTAAGTGGGAAAGACAAAATGCCAATAGGAGGTTGTCTTGAGACCAATAAATAAATAAAGTGCCACCGACTGCTGGAGACAAACTGGATGAAGTTAATAGTTTATTAAATAATCCACAAAGATCACGTCAAACAAGTGGTCTTCTTAAGGTTGTCTTGAGACAACAGAGGTACTAAACTACCATCCTGCAGATGTCCTGAGAGGGAAGGATTTGGATGAGGCAGTACCATGTACTTATGCAGTTAAACACAGTCAGGCTAGGAGACAAGCATGTGGGTCTGGTAGCCTGGGGAGACCCACACAGACTGAATACTTGCAGCCAAGACTGGTGAGGTGGTAACTTCAGGGAGGGGGCTATGCTGTAGCAGTGAGCCTGAAGGTGAGCCACAGCTACTTGTGGGTACTGATGGTCCCTTGGACAGAGTGACTGCCAAAGTAGAGGTGAGTTGCAGTACCCAGGCTGATAGAGAGGCACCACTGTCAGAGGATGCCAGACTTCCTGTGGAAGGGGAGCTGGGAAGGGTTACAAGGAGAGAGTTCAGACAGGCTCAGCTCTCAGACCCTACATTGCAAGGCCTGAGGCAGGTAGCTAGGGAGGCACCTGATTCTCAAGGAAAAGGGGGATCTGTATACTGGGACAAAGGGTTACTATACAGAGAGTGGACCCCTGAGGGAGGGCTAGAAGGTGAGAGAGTACAGCAGTTGGTAGTGCCTAGAGCCTACCATCTGATGCTTCTAGCTGTAGCCCATGATATTCCTCTCTGCAGGTCATATGGGCATAAAACATACAAAGAGACATATTATGCAGAACTTCTATTGGTCTGGAATTTCCAGAGATGTAACAGGGTACTACAGGACCTGTGAGCAGTGCCAAAAGGTAAGCAAGGCAGGAGACATGGTGAGAGCTCCTTTGATGCCTTTGCCTGTAATTGAGGAGCCATTTCAGAGGGTAGCTATGGATATTGTGGGTCTTTTGAGTACCCCAAGTTCCACAGGGAAAACGTATATCCTAGTGGTAGTGGATTATGCTACACGATACCCTGAGGCAGTGGCTTTGTCCTCCATTGAGGCAGAGAAGGTGTAAATGCTTTGTTAGAGATTTTCAGCAGGGTGGGTTTCCCAAAAGAAATATCTGACAGAGGTGCCAATTTCATGTCAGACCTGCTGGCTTGTTTGTGGAAGTCCTGTGTGGTGAAGCACATGAAGACCACCCCCTACCATCCCCAAACTAATGGTCTTATTGAGACACTAGCTGTGCCAGTGGGGAGTCTTATTGGTGACCTGGGGAGCAAGGGAGTGACCAGCCCCGGACTGACTGTGATCTCTGTGTGCTCTTAAGGGAAATTGCACTTTACTGTATCTGTTATCCTTTCCTCATATATGAGACGCCCTTTCTGGTGTTAGTTGTGAGGATTGAGTCCCCTTAATTGCTGGGCTAGGGCACAGGCATCACACAGATTAACAGACCGATTAAGAAATAGCTCATTAACCACCTTCGGCATAAAAGAAGGGTTAGTGCACAAGAACACTCTGTCCTCATGAAAAATCAAAAAAAGGCAATGAAGCTGTAAGGGCCTGCAACTCAGACACCCATCTGGCAGAAGTAAGTTCTAACAAAAGAACAGTCTTCCAGGAACAATGTTGCAAGGAAGCTGAAACAACAGGCTCAAATGGAGCCTGAGTCAACTTCTCCAAAACAAAATTAAGATCCCAGGAAGGAGGAACAGGCTTCCTGGGAGGTTTAGTATTAAGGACCCCTTTAAGAAATTGTTTCACCTCAAACCTAGCAGCTAAAGGAGGAGAAAAAGACAGACAAGCCGAGACAGCTGATATGTGGCCTTAATAGGAGAATAGGCCAAACCAGCATTGAGCAATTCACATAAATAACTGAGAATCAAAGGAGCAGCCAGAGTAAGTGGGTCCAGGTTATGAGAGAGACACCAAAAAGAAAACCTCTTCCATATGAATATGTATGATTTCCTATATGTAGATTTCCTGGCCTCCTGCAGAACTTGCATCATGTCCTCAGAAAAAGGTGTCTATGAGGAATCAAAATCCTATCACCCACAGTGTCAGTTGAAGCTTGGACAGGTGGGGATGGAGAAGAGATCCCTTGTTTTGTGTGATTAGAGCCACCCTGTGAGGTAACTTGTGAAGACTGCCCCTGGCTAAATGCAGAAGAAGAGTGAACCAGTGCTGAAGCGGCCAAAAGGGAGTCACCAAGAAGATTTTGGGAGCATCCTGTTGAATTTTGAACCAGACTTCTGGAACAACAGGAAGGGGAGGGAATGCATAAAGAAACATCCATTTCCAAGAGAATGAGAGGGCATCCACCTTCTATACCAGAGGACCTGGGACTCTGGCACAAAACATTGGAAGTTATTTGTTCAGAGGGGAGGCAAAAAGATCCACTTGAGGAGTATCCCACTGGTGGATAATGATGAGAAATACATCCCTGTGAAGCATCCATGCATGGGACTGAGTTAAGTACTTGCTCGGAATGTCTGCCACAATGTTCTGACCGGAAGGGATATAAACAGCCTGAAGAGTCACTTGACTCTTGACAGCAATTTCCATACCAGAAGTGCCAACTGGGAAAGAAGATAAGATCTCATTCCTCACTGTTTGTTGATATATCACATCACTGTGGTATTGTCTGTGAAAACCTTGACAGACCCTGGAGAAAAAAAGAGACTGAAAGGCCCCAGCAGAAGAGCTCTCACCTCTTTGACATTGATGTGATCCTTCTGCTGACAAGATGATCACACCCCTTGTACCTTTAGGGAGGCAAATGTTGCCCCCCCATCCCATGTCTGAGGCATCTGTGAATAATTCTTGAGTGGGAAGAGGGGGATGAAAAGGGATCCCTGGATTCAGAGACAACTGCTGAATCCACAAGAGAAATTCCTGTCTGAGGCAAGGAAGAAGAGGAGCTACAAATTCTAGAGGATGAGCATGCTGAAGCCACACTGACGTCAGAAACCAGTGAAACTTTCTCATGTCAAGTTTGGCCAGAGGGCAGATCAGAATGGTGGATGCCATGAAACCCAGAACTCTCAGAAACTCCCTGACGGTAATAGAAGCCAGAGGAAGAAGGGTGTGAAAGAAAGAAATGAGAGTTAAGGCCTTTGGAGAGAGTAGTGATGCAACCAATGGCACCATCTGAATCCTGCAACCCAGAAAAACACGATCCTGAGAACTAGTCAGTGAAGACTTTTTGAAATTTATAGTGAACGCCAGGCTCTGAAGAAGGGATATGGCAAAATGAAAACTTTGCAAAAGGTTCTCTAGAGAGGACACCTGAAGCAACAAGTCATCCAAGTAAGGAAATATCTGGATTCCTTGAAGTCTGCAAAAGGCAATCACAGGAGCAAGGCATTTGGTGAGCACCCTTGGGACAGCAGAAAGGCCAAAGGGCAAAGCAGAGAACTGAAAATGCCAGGAAGCAACAGAGAATCGCAAAAATGTCCTGAAAAGAGGATGGCTCAGAATATGGAGATAAGCATCCTTGAGATCCAGAGACACCATATAGGCCTGAGGGAGCAAGAAAGGGAAAGTACAGTTGTGTACACTTACAGCAAATATAGATGTTCAAATGTCTTCACTGTTGCAGTCATTACATTTGGGTTACCGCTGCTGGAGTAGCCCTCGGCCGACCTGAATACCAGAGACTTAGTATTTCTGCGTCGGTTGCTGTCGCTTGAAGACTGACATCAGGTCGTCAGGAGTATAAAGGAAGGCAGCCAATGCCATTACATCAGTTTTTCTTGCCCTAACCGGTCAGGAGCCCGCAAAGTAAGAAGCCAGGCTCTGGTGGTAGGACTCCACCAATGGAAAAAAAAATACCAATATGTCCCTTGTAAGGAAAGGAGAACAACAAGGAAGTAAGGTAACAAAAAGAAAAAGGGAGAAGGAGGAAGGGAAACCAGGACTGCAACAGTGAAGACACTCAAACATCTACATTTATGGTAAGTGTGCACAACTGTACTATGTTCTTCGTGTTTCACTGTTGCAGTCATCACATTTGGCTAGATTCCCAAAGCTGAGGAAATGGGTGGAGGCAGTCAATGACGCTAGGGGCTGGCTAGCATGCCCTGCAAGACTGCAGAGGCAAAGCCTTCCCTGGATTTAGACAAGAGAGGCAGGTGCTATTGTTTGGTAAAGGTGTGCACAGATGTTCAGGTGACAGCCTCCAGGATGTCCCTTGTGGGGACCCCTTTGAGAAATGCTGCAGAGGTAGAGGCTGCTCTGGTGGAGCGGGTCCTAACCCCCTTGGGAGGAGGCTTGCCATGCTGCATATAGCAGAAATGGATGCAGTGTGGTTGGAAATGGTTTTCTTGGAGATGGCTTTGCCCTCTGCCCCTGAAGCAAAGCTAACTAGCAGTTGATCAGATTTTCTGAAAGGTTTAGCTTTGTCCGAATAGTATCTGAGCTGTCTGTGCACATCTAGAGAGTGCAGAATCCTTCCCCCTTGTTTTGAGGGTTAGGAAAGAAGGTGGGCAAATTAATGGATTGGTTGAGAGCCACACTGGATACCACCTTTGGCATGAAGGATGGATTAGTTCTGAGGGATACACTGTCTGCATGTAAGATGATGAAGGGTTTCACTGCCATGAGTGCTTGCAGCTCAGAGACTCTTCTGGTTGAAGTGATGGCCAGGAAGAAGGCTGTCTTCCAGGACAGAAATTATAGCTCTGCAGAAGAAGCTGGTTCGAATGGAGGCAGGGTGAGCTTTACCAAGACAAAGTTAAGGTCCCAAGCCGGTGTTGGTGCCCTTCTGGGGGCTTCATGTTGCTAGCCCCTCTGAGGAACTGCTTGATCAGAAGGTGTGAAAAAAGAGGCTGCTCAGTGGGAAAATGAATGGAAATAGCAGAGGTGTGATTTTTTATAGAGGAGAAAGAGAGATCACCGAGTAGTAAGTCAGCTAAGTAGACCAGGATGAGAGGGATAGAGGGCTGTGCTGTCACTAGCTCCCTTAGCTTGGATCCAGGTGTAGAACCTTTTCCATTTATCTGCATAAGACTTTCTGGTGCTAGGGCATCTGGCCTCTTGGATAACATTCAGAACCTGTTTACTGAGGAGGGCAGATTGGTCAAGGATCAGGTTATAAGCCAAGCTGCCAAACTGAGTGTCTGCAATTGGGGGTGCATGGGTTCCCCTGCCCTCTGGGTTAGGAAGTTGGGAACCTGAGGAAGATTTCATGGGGGCAGTGGGAACAGGCTACACAGCAAGTGGTACCAGTGCTGTCTGTGCCAGTCTGGAGCTATGAGAATGGTCCTTGGTTTTTCCTCCCTTATTTTGATCAGTACCTTGGGAATGAGGGGTGGGGGAGGAAAGGCATAGACTGAGAGGTTTACCCAGAGGAAGGACAGGTCATACACTTTCCATGCCATGCAGTGATGTTCCCTCTTGTAGAATTTGCTGAGCTGATGGCTGGTGTGGGAGGCAAAGAGGTCGACCTCTGGGCTTCCCCATTTCTGAGTTATTAGTAAGAAGGTGTTTCTGTTGAATTGCCACTCACGAGGGTCCAACAGCTGTCTGCTTAATTGGTCTGCCAGGGAGTTGAGAGAGCCTGGCAGGTCTTGTGCTAACAGGTGTAGATGCATGGAAGAGGCTGTGAACCAAAGGGTCATGGCCGGCCTGCACAGCGGGTAGGAGTGAGTCCCTCCCTGCTTGTTGATGTACCACATCATTGTGGTGTTGTCTGTTTTGATCAGGAGAACCCCTGGAGAGAGGAGGGGTTTGAAAGCTATCAAGGCCTGCTGCACAGCCAACATCTCTTTTAGATTGATGTGCAGGGGAGTTGCTGGGGGATCCATTGGCCCTGTATGCACCTGCCATCCAGGTGTGCATCCCAAGCGTAGTCTGACGTGTTTGTGGTGAGGGTCTGGGTGGTGGGGTGTGGGGAGAAGGGCAGTCCCTTGTTGTGGGAGCAGGCTGTTGCCCACCAAAGGAATTCCTCCCTCAGGCAAGGAATAATAGGTGGAAGAGTTTCCAGATCTTGAGAGTGTTGACACCAAATGCTCTTTAGGTACCATTGAAGTTTCCTCATATGCAATCTGGCATATGGAATGAGGAGTATGCAAGATGCCATGAACCCCAGGGCTTGCAGGATTTCCCTTGCAGAAAGCTGGGGCCTGGTGGCCAGTTGAGAGAAGTAAGCTGATAGGAAACTTTGTTTCTCTGGTGTTAGACATGCCATCTGGGATGCTGTATCCAGACTTGCTCCCAGGAAGATTAACCTTTTGGTGGGTACCTGTTTTGATTTCTTTTTGTTGATTGTGTACCCTAAGGAGGTTAGTAGGTCCTTTACAAAGGCCAGGTGTTTGAGCAGCTTTTCCTGGCTGTCTGCCTGAATAAGGCAGCCGTCTCAGTAGGGATAAATTTGAATATTTCTTTGTCTGCAAAAAGCAATGGCCAGAGCCAAGCATTTTGTAAAAACACTGGTAGCAATAGATTAGCCAAAGGGAAGTGCAGAGAACTGAAAGTGTTGAGATCCTGCCCTGAAGTGAAGATATTTTCTGCAGGACTCCCTGATGGGAATGTGGAGGTAGGCCACTTTTAGGTCCAGGGTGACTAGCCAAGCGTCTTTCGACAGCATGGGTAGCAGCTGTTGGAGTGTGAGCATTTTGAATTCTGGGATCACCAGGAAGGTGTTTAGAATGGACAGATCGAGGATGGGGTGCCAGGTGCCCTCTTTTCTGGGTACCAGAAAAAGTCTGGAGTAGAAGCTTTTGCCTATCTGCTCTGCAGGAACGTGTTCTACTGCTCCCAAGGAGAGCAGGGTATGGATTTGCTTTTGAGCCTCTGCCCACTGATTTGGAGGTAGATCTGGGAACCCTTTGGGAGTTGGAAGGAGAATTTGTACACCTGAGACACAATGTTCAGAACCCACTGGTCCTTGGTACTGGTGGCCCAGGTGCTTGAGTGAAAGGAGAGTCTTCCTCCTAGGGGTATGTGATGGTGGGCGGAGGTGAGGTAGGGAGAGGGTGAGTCATTGTGAGTTTTTCACATAGGTGGGGGTGGCTTAGAACTTTTTGGCTTTGAAGTGGAGGCCGTCCACTGCTTAGATCTCTGCAACCCCTGTTTACTAGGTGCAGGAAAGGACCAGTGCTTGGAAGGAAAATGCCTGCTGAATCTAGGGGGCTGTACCTGTAAGAAATCTTTAACAATCTGCATAGATTTTGCTTTTTCATCCATCTTTTTTAACACCTCTTTTGCTTTAGTTCCAAAGAAGTTATCTTTGTGCAAGGGTGGATCCAACAATTTTGATTTGACATGGCCTGGCAGGGGTTGTTCCTTAAGCCATGCATGTCTTCTAATGACAGATCCAGTGACTGCAGCCCTGCAAGAAGCTTCTAGGGCATCAAAACCGCAGTGCAACGTGTGTTTAGTTACTTGACCAGCAGAGTGCATTAATTCCTGTAAATTTTTAGATTCTGCCCATGCAGGAAAGGAGGAAATTTTTTGTTTAAGGAGTTCCAAGTTATGTTGCTGATATTTAAGCATATGGAACTGACAATTGAGTGCCCTGACAGGAAGAATAGCTGAAGTGTATACTTTTTACCCAATCTGTCCAGTGCTCTGGAATCCCTGTCTGAGGGGGTGGGATTCTTAGCTGAAGTAGCTTTAACCCCTTTTGGGCCTTGATTAATGACCTCGGGGTCCACTGTTGGGTTTTTAAAGACATATTTCTCAGAGTCAGGGACTCTGTCTAGCTTTCTGGGAGCAGGAGGGAGGACGTCTGGAGTCAAGATGAATTCAAGGAAGACATCATCTACCACATCTAGAACTGGGGGGATGGCTAAGGGTCTGTGCTGTGGAAGGTCCAGGAACTGTCTGAGTCTCTTTTTAAAATGTGGGTAGTCTTGACTCTCCCATTTGAAATGCTCCCTTAAAGTATGCAGGGTTTCCCCAAAGGAAAAATCCTCTAGGGGAGAGGCTGAAGGAATAGATTCCTCTGTATCAGAATCCTCATATGTAGAGAGGGGCTGCAAGTCTTCATAGTCAGATGCATCAGATTCATCTGACTCTTGTTCAGACAAAATTTCTGGAGACAGATCTCTTTCTTTTTGAGGGAGTAGCTTGGCTTCCTCTAATCAGCATGACAAGGTCCACTGCCATTCTAAGCATTTGTGACTGAGGCAAGAGAGCAAGCGCCAAAGAATGGCTGGAAGGCCGTTTCTTGGGGGTGGTTCGACCCCTGGGCCTAAGGGTCTCAGTTGGTTTTGAGAGAATGGTAGCCGTGAAAGAAGGCATTGGTTTATGTCTAGATTCTGTGTTGCGAAGGACTTCCTCGGAAGCCGGTGCCTGCACAGCGGCTCCAGACCCATCCAAGGTAGAGATTACCGCAGGATCCTTAGACGAAGAAGAGTTCTGTGGCATACCGGACTCTGAAAGGGTCTCAGTAGAGGCCTGCGAATTAACTGAAGCGGGCATCAGGGGCTGCGAAAGAGCATCACTGAATTCCAGAGGACTGACGACCAGCTTGGTGGTAGCACTGTCGGAAGGTTTAGACCTGTGTGGTCTGTCTCTGTCTTTATCTTTATGTTTTTTCAGAAGGTCAGCTGTCGGATGGCTTAGGGAAGCCATATTGGAATTCAAGGACTATAAACGGAAAAAAAATGGCTACAATAAGGGCCCGGCGATGAATAGATCTGGCATTAAACAAAGCACAGAACTGACAATGAGGGACATCGTTGTCTGGGCCCAGACAAGTGACGCAGTAGGAATGGAAGTCCCGGTGTGGTATCTGCTTTCCACAGGTCAAATGGAAATGAAACTCAGGTAGTGGCCGACTGGCACTTGTGCAAACTGCTTCTGCTTCAGGCTCCGTGGCAAGAAAGACTGATGTAATGGTGTCGGCTGCCTTCTTTTATACTCCTGAAGACCTGACGTCAGTCTTCAAACTACAGCAACTGACACAGAAATACTAAGTCTCTGATATTCAGGCCGGCCGAGGACTACCCCAGCAGGGATAACCCAAATGTGATGACTGCAACAGTGAAACACGAAGAACATCAGAATCTGAAGGGATAACATCTGAAAGGAAAATACCTTTAGAAAAGTGTTTAGATGAGAGAGGTCTAGACTAGGTCTCCAAGTGCCCTCTTTTCTGGGCACTAGAAACAGTTGGGGGTAGAACCCTAACCCCCTCTGAGACATAGGCACCTCTTGAATAGTACCCTGGGACAAGAGATCTTTAAGAACCTCTGGCAAAAATGGAAGATGTTCCTGAGGAGGCTGAGGAATGCCTACAAACAGAGGACACGATTTCCACACAATGAAGTACCCTTGACAAATGATCGACAGAACCCAAGAATCCTGAGTGATCTGAAGCCAAACTGTAAGAGGAAGAGAAAGACGAATGTGGCTGGGAAGGGACGGATAGTCATACAGTGCCTGGTTTGTTCAGAAAGGAAGGCTTCTGAGTCCTCGAAAATTGAGTAGTCTTAGCAGGAGGAGTCCGTTTGACACTCTTATTAACTTTAGTACAAGGACATGATGCCTATGAACAAAGGCAGGCTTAGAAGGGCAGTTTCTCTGAAATTTAGGCACAGGAAAGAAAAACACATGTTTAAGTTCCCGTAAGGCCTTACCCTTATACTGAAGGGACTTATACAAACCAACAGCAGCTTCCCCAAACAAAAGTTTAGAATCCAGAGGAGCATCCATCAACTTAGCTTTAATGCTATCAGGTAGAGGTTGAAGCCAAATTTAAGGAATACCTCCTCATAACTGAACCAAAAACAGCAGCCCTAGAAGAGGCATCTGCAGCATCATAACTACATTTAATAGAATGCTGAATGATTTGAGAGGAAGTCCCAAGCAAGGACAGAACAGACGTTTTTACCCTCAGAGCCTGGAAAATCAGAAATAAGTTGACAAGCCTGAGAAAGAAGAGCCAACACATACCTACACACATGGGTCTGAAAATTAAGAAGACAATAACCTGGGTGAAGAAGCAATTGAGACAGCTTATCAGAGGCTATGGACACTACAGAAGTTCAGCAGGAGGACATTTACATAAAAAAATCAATCCTCAGGCAACCAATAAAACCTATCAGGCGTCTTGGGAGTGGGGGGAGAGAATCAGGCATCTGAGAGGCATTGTAGAAAGCATCCAGTAAAGCATCCAAGACAGGAGGAATAGCTGTAGGTTTAGGAGAGTCAAACTGCAACAACTCATAGTACCTCTTATGGATATCAGAGACCTGAGTACAATCCCACTTAAAAAAATCCATCATCCTAGAGAGTGTGTCCCCAAAGGAAATTTCCTCCAGAGGAACATCAGGACCAACAGATTTCTCCTCCTCTGACCCATAATCCAAAGGAAAGGTATTTGAGTAGAATAAGTTCGGGATTCGTCAGCAGAATCTGACTCATCCTAAAAAGAATCCTGGTCTCAACGGCTTTTGAGAGAAGTAGAGGACCAAGGAGGAGCAGGAACTGAAACCCCATGAGGAGACTTTAAGGACATTAAAGCAGCAAATAACCCCCGAGTAAAAGCCTGCCCCTCACTTTGTGGATCCCTAGAAGCAGAAGAAACATGTTTCATTTTTTGTTTCTTTTTTTTAAGAGAATGTCCTGAGAAGATTCAGATCCAAGATGACAGTTGAAAACCATAGCAGGAACTTCTTCCCCAACTAGCCACTTTGGATGTGCTCCCAGCCAGATCATCAGTGGCCTCCAACACGGTCACGGCAGAGAAATCTGACAACACAGATAGGTGGGCCTCTGGGTTCGTAATGACCTCAGAAGAAACACCTGGCAGAGGCTAGACAGTGGAAGATTCTGGTCATATCTTTTTCACCTTCTTCTTCTTCCCTAATGGCTGACCCTTGAGGCGGGAGATTCTTTCCATGGTATCTTTAGTGAGTAGCCTAAGACTCTGGTTCTCAAGATACAAGGAAAGGGAAAAAAGTCTACTGCGAAGGGTTTTTGGAACAAACGTCTGACAAATAGAACAAGACGTATGGTCAGGAGACGCACCTAAGCAAAAAAGACACTTATCGTGGTGGTCTCTTTGGGGAATCTGTCTCCCACACTGGCATTTACCCTTCCTGGATGACATTAACCTCAGGAACACAAAAAAAAAAAAACAAGAAAAAACAAAATCCCCAAAGGGGCACTTATCTTGCAAAAACAACAGACAGGCGTAGGAAGTCTCTGGACAATGAAAATGAGTTCAACTGGCAGAAAACAGACACAGGTAAACAGACTGATAGTGTAAAAGATATGTTCAAATGAAGTTCTGCATTTGGTAAGTCTGAACGTCACCTTTATGCCTACATTACGCAGGGTGCATATGGTGACGTTCGGCACAACTTTTAAATTCAGAAGTCTTTGGAAGATTGGCCGGACGTCGGGCTTCCTTGGCCGGGAATCACATACAGTAAAGAAAACTGCAGCAGTGAATGTAAGGACATCTTAAGGTTGGCCATCCGATTACCTAAGTTTACCTTGAAGGTGGCAAGGTTGTTTCTCTGTTTGACATGTAGTGGATGTTTGTTCCAGAGATGAGGAATATGTTTGGATATGAATCTATCACATCAACGTGTCTTATTTATCTGTTGAAGAAGGTTTAGTTCCTTTAACCAGGTGTCTGAGGTACTATTTACTCTGTGAAGGTATAGGAGGTCAAACAGGGTTGAATCTTTCATGGCTCAAAAGCCTAGACACAGATCTTCACGCAGGAGTCTGTAAGAGACTAAGTAAAGAGACATGGCTGCCAGTCTATCCTAATAACTAAGACCTTTGAGGCCACTGATCTTTTTAGTTATGAATCTCTGATGTATCTCAATTTGAGTGATATGTATACATACCAAAAGGTGAATTATATTCAATAATAGGTCTGATGAGATGCATGTAAAGGGGAATTTGGATCTGCTGGAGATGCTTTCAGAAATTAAATGAGATAGACAGAAGGCTTTCCAAACTACTGTGAAGATATGATTGTCAAACAATAAAGAATTATCAACAACAGTGCCTAGATCCCTTACGACAGTGTCTGATTGGAGAGATGCATCATCTATATGATGTGGGTAAATATTTTGATTACTAAAATGAACTACGCTGCATTTTTTTTTACATTGAATTTGAGGCCATTGTCCTTCAACCAACTGTCAAGACGGTATAATCCAAGTTGGAGCAATTGTGAGAAAGTGGAAGATCGAATAACAACACCTAATTTACAGTTGGCTGTAATCTGAAATAACCACAGACCAAGAGTGTTGGCCTAATAGTCTGAGAAACAGATGCCAAACATGACGGTTACCAACACCTAGCCTTGTGTTACACCACTGGTAACTTTTTTGTTTTCATGAATGGCACATACAACTCTAACCACATGACTTCTGTCAGACAACCAGTCAGCTATCCACTGCACAACAGAAGGATTTATGTTATTTATATTCAGATTTATAAGTCTGTCAATAATACCTGCATGGGGAATACTATTAAAAGCTTTGGTCAGGCCAAGATATGCTATATGTACTGCTTTTGTGATTTTTTTTTCAAAAGAATTATGATTAGGTTCATAGGTAGATACTAGGCTACCTGCCCTAAGGCATTTATAAGCCTAGCCAGAGTTTACTTGGCTTCCGTCTCCGTATTAGATTAGCCTACTGTGTCTCTGTAAAGTAGGTCACAGAAGGTACCCTTTTAAGATTAGTTTACTGTGCCTCTGTCTAGCAGGGACACAGAAGAGATCCCGGGGGTGAATTTGCAATTTCCCATCCATGCGTCAAGATTTCGCTTGAAAATGGTGAGCGAGGGGCTATGTCTAACATGAATTGGGATTCTATTCCAGAGTGAGAGGAGCCTCTGGGAAATGAATCTGTCCCTCCAGCATGCCCTATTTATTTTTGTGCTGAGGTTTAGGTCCCTGGAGCGTGTAGCTCTAAGGGACTTGGATTTTTTGAGGTGGAGCATGTCCATTAATTCTGGGTTTGACATGGCTTTGTATGTCAGGCATAGATCGCCTCTGAGTAGGCGGTAAGCAACTGAGTAGAGCTGGAGTTTTTTTAGTCGAGCTGCATAGGACATCTGTTTGTAGTCCATGATCCTCTTGGTGAGGTACTTTTGGGGTCTCTCCAGTTGCTGCAGGTGTCGGGTAAGGTACATCCCAAAAGGGGCATTGTATTCAATTATGGGCCTGACGAGTAGAGGGGCACAATGACCTCTCTTGATCTAGATGTGCACCCTTTCGTGATAAGGTGGGCTATATAGAAGGCCTTTCTAACCACTTTGGCAATGTGATTATCAAAGGAGAGATTACTATCTATGTTGGTCCCCAAATCTCTAATTACTTCTTCCGTACTTAATGGATTACCACCTATGTGGTAATTTGTGGGCACCTTGTTTTTCCCAAAGGGGTGATGATGAGGTTAAAAAAGATAGGACCCTCTTTTGACAAATCCAAATTGGTGAAGGTCCATGATTCAGAGATTTTGAATGTCCAAATTAATGTGATCAGAGAAAATAGACTCCACAGCTTTACATATGAGGCTAGTGAGACTGACAGGTCTGTAGTTACCAGGGTCCATGGTTGAGCCACCCTCGTATAATGGCATTATATAAGGCTGTTTTCCAGGCTTCAGGAATGTAACCAGTGGAAAGGCTTAGATTAAAGAGGTTAAGTAAAGGTTCTGATTTGACACCGATGGTCAGGCAATCTGATATATTATTGGGACACATGGATGAGGTGATCTTAGCTTTTGAGGGGGTTGAAAGAACTTACTCCACAGTAATTAAAAAGGGGTGACTGGGATTGTGGAACCTGCAAGACAGCTATAATTGTGGTTGGAATAAAATTTGCACAGAACTTGTCTGCTAGGATGCTGGCTATTTCTTTGGGTCAGAGTATGCAGTATAATTGTGGATTGCCTCTGAACATTGCTGGTATTATTTCTCAACTTCCTGATATAGCTGAAGAAAGATATGTACTTGTTTTCGGATTTAGTGGCCGTTTTAAGTTCATAATAATTTTTGAGCTTCCTACTGATTCTCAAACTCTTTACTAGTTTGCTTAAGACTGCTCTTAAGGTAGGTAGGATGACACCTCTTATAGGCATCAATCAATTTCTTTCTCTTCTTACATAACTTATTTACATGGGTATTCTATCACAAGCGATGTATTTTAAATTTCTCATTATATTTGGTACAGATAGAGACTTCTCATCAATACAACTATTTTAAGTAGGAGTAAAAGACAGAGAAATAGGCAGCAGTTTTAGCAATGGGATCCATCAGAAGAAGATTACAGTGAAATGTATTTAGGTCAGGCTTTGCTTTTGGGTAGTCCCAAAATACAAAGGTATTAAAGGAAAGATACTAATTTATGGTTTGACTTAACAAGGCAAGGTGACACATATGGAGATATGCAAAAATTGTCCATATCTGTGAGGACTAGATCAAGGATATTGGGCCCCTAGTAGGATGGTTAAAAGAGAGTTAGCATTTATAATGTCATGGTAGTGCTGGGCATGCCAACTATTGACAGTGTAGGTCAGCCAGTTCAGTTTAATGATAGATAGTTGACGCCCTCAGTAGAAAGGTACTGAGTATAATGGGGATTTCAGGTAATGTGTTAAGATTCCTATCATGCTCAAAAGGGGATTTTGAGGGTGTTCTATAACTAGCTATGAAGTGCTAATTAGTCCTGTTTATGGTGATTTGGACATCAATGAGTTCACATGTGGTGTCCCAAGGAATCGCAGTGAGGTGATGACACTGGTGACAAATACAGATACTCCCCCTTAATTGCCAATACATCTGAAGACATGACAGGCATTATACCTAGACATACAGG
Source organism: Protopterus annectens (assembly GCF_019279795.1). Taxonomy (NCBI): domain Eukaryota; kingdom Metazoa; phylum Chordata; order Ceratodontiformes; family Protopteridae; genus Protopterus; species Protopterus annectens. Next base: position 97,885,429 of record NC_056729.1, on the reverse strand, counting down.
GAATGTTTTCATTGCTTTGAAACCATGTCTATAACTACACATATATGTTAAAGACTTGTGCATTAAAAAACTACATGTATGTGTTAAAGTTGCAGAACAGCCTCATGTTTGGGCATTTTTGTAAAATTCATGGAATTGAGTAGACACATTAATGTGTTTCAAATTAAAATTTACTACGGTGGAATATCCATCAGATGGACTCTGCCTAAAAAGGCACTATGGGAGCAGCAAATGCTTCCATCCGAACAGAAAGCCTTTGTAACAGAGATGCAAATAATCCCTGTCAAAGTTAGAAGTAGCAATAAAGAATTTTCGGTAAGCATGTAGTGCTATCAAACTGGCTATTGAAGGAGGAAAACCTGACATATATACCATATTAGCCAGTGCAGACAAAGGAGAAATAGCTTAATAAGCTGTGCTTGGTGTAAGAAAGGGAGGAATAATTGACTGGACTAGAAAAAGGTGGCTAAAGGATAAAAGAATATTAGCTATGACAAGTGCAGAAAAACATAAACTATGTAGGATCAATAAGGTAATGAGTAACAACTGGCAAATTTAAATCCAACAGCTTTACCCAGTATGATAATGTAGTCTCTACTTAATTAGTAAAAATAGGCAAAGGACAGTCTACCCAATGGATTCAGGTGCAGTAACTGTAATAGCAAAAGGTGATCTAAATGAGTGGTTTCAACTGCAATAACTATATAAAGCAGATGGTTTCAGTGCAGTATCAGTACAGAAGTCAGCCAAGAATAAAAGTATGGTACATAGGTAATCCCTGTACCCTTTAGTGCAGCACTGTGGAGCAGTAGCTTTACGTGCCAAAACACTATGGCACTCAGCAACAAGTGGAAATGCAAGAAAGTGACCAAAAGTGCAATCAGTAACTGAGATAATACGTTAATGTGTTTAAGTATTTAGTATTAGTAACAGGCAACACTATCTTTTATGAAAAAAGGTGACTTTCTTCAAACAAATTCAATGAATTCCGCTCAAAATGCTCAGCCATTAACTGCAGAAATGAAAACAAAATGAGCAACTTCAGGAGGGGCACCACCCCGTCTTCATTGTGACCCTTCCAATAATCACAAGTGGTAGTAAACCACTGGTAAATACAGATAGAAAACTCGGAATCCTTGTTGGTATCAAAGGATTTAATACGCTGCTTTCCCAAAGGACATACGTTTCGAACTTCTTCATCAGAAATACATTCACTACTCCTTATACCTGAATATTGTCGCTGGATTTGGTGGTTCCTTGGGTAGTTTTGTTGTCAAAGTAGCTTATAGTACCCTACCTTAAAACTATCACTTCATCTTATACTTACACTAATAATTTCCTTCATGTTGTTTTAGCGAAGTATGTTCCTTGTTCCCAAAATGCAATAATAAAATATATCTATATAAAGATCAAATCCAAAGAGTTATCCAATTCATAATAGGTTGAAATTTAATTGAATAATTTTATTTTTCCAAGATACAGATCAGAGACTCTTTCCCATAAAATACCATTCCTTGTCATAATTGTCAACACAGCTGAAGAATAGGGGAAATTATGTCTTAAAAGGACAATTAATTAGATATTGTTGTATTTGTTGGTGGAACAAGAGAATATTTTTCAAATAAGCCTCTTTATCATAATACAGGATATGTGGAATTCGACATCCATGAAGTGTGATGAAGTGTAAACAAGAGAATATTAATTCTATTAGGAAATCAAACAATGACATCAGGACTATGGAAAAAGCAGATCTATGGTATTCACTTCAGCATTCATCATCCTCTACAATCGACAAAGAGCATTCACAATATTTCTTTACTATATTTTATAGATTCTTCTGGGGATGACTAAGAAGAATAATAAAAGGGTCCATGTTGATGGGGAAAATTCGAACCGCTTAGATGAAAATACAACCTTTAAATTTGATTGGAAGAGAAGATATATATTAAGAAATACAATTTAAACTTATCAGTTGGTACTGAAAGACATGGTTGAAACCAATTTCGGGTGTGAAAGCTGTATCACGTCCACCAGTTCTTTTTAACAGGAGGAACACATTGTTCGTGGTGAAGAGCTACTATCCTAATGTGACTAAATGTGTTGGGGCAATGTTTTTGAAAATTGTACAGATGGGAAAAATGTACATTGCCACCTGCCACCAATTTCTTCTCCTTGAATGTTGAAAACAAAATTAAAAGCCAGAATCTACAAATAGGTATAACATAATTAGGAAGGCGAAAGGGAATATTATAAATGCATTCCAAAAATTCAAAAAAATTTATTAATTTCTGCTTCTTTGTCATTGAAATTGTGCCCAAAGCGGTGTGGGTAAGGGTGAAACAAAACAGCAATACATATTATTTCTTCAGATTGGAGTGATGAAGGAGCTATTATTCAAATCGTTGTGATGATTAATTTCATAGCACCATTAAGTTTGTTGCCAGCACAAAAATTTGTTCTGGCTTCAGGGTGGGACAAAGACTTTGTGAATAACAAAAGTGGTATGGGGAAAGCAGCACACAACAAATCTTACGGGAACATTGCAAGTGTGTGTATTATCTGTTTTAACGTTGATTTTGTATTTAACTGCTGCCCATGAATTTATACAACCTGTTTTTTTTTGAATTTGTTAGTTTTATTTTTGCTTTTATGGCTTAAATATTGTTATTTGTTTTAATCATTTTGAAACAAATTTTAGGCAAAAGGTTTATTTGGTGATGTTGATTAAAATATAATAATTATTCACAAAATTCTTTTAAATATTTAATGTTCACTATATTGACTTAATGTATTGCTTGATGAAGATTCTCGAAAAGTCCATCCGACGCGATCGTGCGTTGATGCTTTCGATCAATATTTGTGACTTGATTCGATAACCATGTTGTGATTCGGTATTTACCAGTGGTTTTCTATTGGTTCACCATTCTCTCGCTAGGTACTTAATGGTGAATATATTATTTGGATTTATTCTTGTTTTTCCACTCTTCTCGTCGCTGTTTGGTTTTACCCTTCCAATAATCACAATACCAAGATTCTCTCCCTTCTAAATCACATGCTGGAGTGGGACAGCTTTTACATGGCACAAGTTTCTGTCTTCAAAAAATAAAAAGAAAGTTTGTTTTCAGAAATACTAGTAAACGGGGGCGTGGCCAAGGATGAACACAGGATAGCAGCAGATTTCTTCAGCTCCACCAATTTCACAACACTGACAGGAAATAATTACTTTTAAAATTAATTTATGAAGTAATTTTCTTTCTAAATACGTTTGGAATATCTATTACTTGAATAATATCAAAAAAAGAAAGAAAATTTTAATAATATTCCTGTCAGAAAACACTTTGGATTTTTTTTCTGTCAGCTTTTCTGTTTGAAATGAGTTCCAGTAAGACAAATTCTCAAGATTCCAGCATCAAGAAAGAACTTCAGTCTCTGATATCTACAATCCAGCAACTTACTGCCAAAATGGATAAACTGGATACTAAAATTGATACCTTTATAGGAAAAACTACAAAACAAATAGACTTGTTACATATAGACTTGCAACAACAGAAGACCCAGATTTCAGGCATAGAAGAGACTGTAAATGACATGGAGAATAGAATCCAAGAAGAAGAAATCAACATTGAGTTTTTGCTGAAACAGAATACACATCTACAAACTAAACTTGATGACCTGGAAAATAGATCTAGGCGCAATAACATTAGGATTTTTGGACTACCAGAAAATATTGAAGGTAACAATATTACTTCTTTTTTAAATACATGGCTCCCTAAAACTTTAGACTTACCAGAAGCTTTTTCTTTTGGCATCGAAAGAGCCCATAGATCTATATCTAATTCTAACTAACAAAAAGTATCCTAGGTCAGTTATAGTTAGATTTCTATCATCTTTTGATAAAGAGATGGTACTGAAAACTGCTTGGGCTAAAGCACCTGTTAAAATTAATGAGACAACTGTGCGTTTTGACAATGACTATTCTTCCTTGGTAATAACTAAAAGAAAAGTTTTCCTGCCATTAATAAGAGAGCTTAAGAAAGCACAGTTTAAAACCTACCTTCTGTTTCCTGCCAAACTAAAAATCTTTCTTCCTGATGGCCATAGAATCTTTGAAGACTTAGACTCTGCATTGCTGTTTATCAAAAAAAATAAGATTTTGGATAAAATAGAGGAAATGGAATGGGCTAGTCCTTCATTAAAAAGGTTGGCAACAGAAGCTTCATGGAAGACTTCAAAGAAAAAAAAGACTAAAAAACAAATGATTTGTTCTTTTTTCTTTTTCTCTCTCTCTCTTTTCTTCACTATTAATCTTTTAAATACAGTTACTGCATTTTCAGAAAGCCACAAATATTCTGAAAAGATTTAATCAAAGTTACTTTCTGTGTACAAAGAATTGTTTTTGTTTTATAAATAGTCAAAATATCTGAGGAACTAATAACAAGCTATCAATCAATCTGTTTCTCTTTGTGACAAAGAGACTTAAGGTTAGTAATTAGATACATTTCTTTTTTTTTTCTCTTTTATTTTAAATAATGACATTCTTTTTAGATTATGCATTTAGTAAGGGGTGGGGGAGGGTAGGTAGAGAAATGTAATGAAAATATGATAAGTGGAATAATAACTTATTAATTCCTTGTAAAAAGTATATATGTTGTTTAAATACTGTTGCTAATTATTTTCCATGATTCTATTGCTCATACTTGTTTATAAATAACCTGTCATGCTTTAATTATTAATAATTAGAACTAAATGGTAGTAAATAATATGTTTCATATCTATCTTTATTAATATATACAGCAAGTTATATTCCACTGTAGATACTTTTTATAGCTTCCTTTTTTATTTTTTTTATCTCTTCTCTTACTTTCTTTTATTTTCTACTCTCTGTTTTTTTTTTTTCTCTCTCTCTCTCTCTCTTTTTCTTTCATATAGGTACATTTACATGCTTTTGATAATTCTGATACAGCAAATAATAAGATGTGTATAAAAATTAGTTGTATTATATACTAATAACTGTGGGCTTAGTTTCACTGTCATAGAGGCTGTAATAACTTATAAATTACTTTGCGAAGGTTTTGCTCTGTTTAGTTTCATTTATATTGCTAAATGAATGTCAGTCACTTGTATTTATTAAAATTCCCGCCAAAATGTTAAGGGAGACAATTTGGGATGTGGGTTACCTCGTGAATAGTGTCCTTGAGTTGTTTTAAAAGCTTCAACACTCAGAATGCACGCAGAGAAGCTGAATGCAGTCAATTTGAACTTTGACCTCTGAATTCACACTGACACATCGCAGATTCAAGGAGAACACTCTACCAGGAAGTAGAACTGCTGCAAATGCGACTCTGCGATGGAAAATGAACTCTATTACATTTAAATGTGAGTTATTTTTTATAACTATTTACTTATTTATGTTATAATTTATAAAATATGAAAGTTATAATGATTTTAAATGATTTAGTATCCCTTAGTAAACAAATGTGATATTTTAGAAGGCACAGAAAGTAAAACATATATGCATATGTTTTTGAAAGTTTACTTGACTGCAACATGTTATTGTATGTATGTACTTATGATTTAAACATATACAATGTTACAATTCATTTGACTTATCTAACTGACAAGCATAAATATTATTATGATTTTATTTTAGAAGAAGTTGTCATGTGACATATTTTAAAGCAGCAGTTCAGATATATAAAATACAGATGGCTTTCTTCACAACAATGCAAGTATATTTGGGAATTTATATAGTTATGCAGTATGATTTGTAACCAATTTTATAAACATAAATATTTTATTTTACTGGCAATAATAAGCATGAGAAAAAAAAAGCTTTGATGCAAGTGGTTTAAAGTCTATTAGAAGCTGTTAACTGCATTTCTATGACAGAAAATAGGTACATTATTTTTTTTTTTTTTTCTCTCTCTCTCTCTCACTTCTTTTATTTCTCTCTCTTTTCTTGGTTCCTAATATCAAGTCTATTTGAATGCTATTTGATTATAAATGTATTATATTAAATAGATGTATATAGAAGTATGAATTGTTTTTAAAAGTTTCTATTTGTTTATATGATGCTGATTTATCAAATGTTTAGTTTTGTCTTACTAGATAATCTAATTGAATGATGTTAATTTTAGTTAATAATAACTAGTATTAAATTGATAAGGTGGCAGCTGAGGTACTGCTGCTTAGGGTAGGGGGTTAACTTGAGTAGTATGTGCTACTCAAAGTTGGAGTTTTTAACTCCAGACTGGGTGCAAGGTTTAATCCTTATATTATTTTTTTTTTTTGTTTACTGTTGTTTGTATATAGTTCTGACATCCACAATACATTTTGTAAGCTCATTGTCACTACAAACAAAATTGAAGCTTATACAGAATCCCATAAGAGTCTCAATAAATACAGCTATATTTAAAGGTACACATAAAGGAGGAGGTATAACATTACTTATTTTGTTAATTATTATTTTGATTATAAGTTTTATATGTTTTAAAAATGCCAAATGACTTCTCTAAAAGGAATTTCTTTAAACATTAATGGACTGAACAATCCATGTAAAAGGGCAAGCTTAATGAGATACATTAATTTACACAAGGCCAACTTAGTATTCCTTCAAGAAACACATCTCTTCAAAAGGATATTGATAAATTAGCCACTAATAAATATACAGTATTAGTTAGTTCAGAGCATACTCAGAAAAAAAGAGGAGTGGCTATTTTATGGAATAAAAGTATGCCCATACCTAAAATTATTAAGTCTTATGAAGATGATAAAGGAATGTTCTGTATGGTTACAATACAAATTAATGGAAAGACATATACATTAATCAATGTATATTGGATACCAGGAATTGGTATTAATACAGTGAAATACCATCTTAATAAGATCATATCATTCTCTATAGGAGATACTATTTTAGCAGGTGACTTTAATTGTATCCTACATGAAAAAGATACTACTACTATAGGAAAAAGGAAAATTACATCTAATGCAAAACACTTAAAGGACTTTGTTAATTCTTATCATTTAAATGATATCAATAATCAGATAGACTCAAAATCATTACCATACACCTTTTTTTCTAACAGATATAAAACTTATTCAAAAATAGATAGTCTTTATTTCTAACCAGATGGTAACAGAATTAATAAATTCTAAAATCATTTTGTGTCCTATATCAGATCATAATTCAATTGTCTTTGAGTTCATGATAAAAAGTACTTACAATGTTCAGATCAAAAGGATACCAGCATATTTAACTCAACTAAAAGACTATAAAGATTATATACTTTCAGAAGTGCAACATTTTTTAGAAATAAACAATACACCTGAAGTCTCCATTGTTTATGTTTGGGATGCTTTAAAATCATATCTATATGGACAAAGTATCAGATGGTATAATAATAAAAGGAAATCTTGGGATAAGGAATTATTAGATATTCAAAGTAAATTAGACTCTTATAAGCATAATAATAAAGAAAATATTATGGACAAAAAGTCATTGAAGAAATAAACTAAATGAGAAATACAAAGAAATTTTAACTCATAAAGTTAAAATAACTTTAGAGAAATACAAGTTTTTGTCTTACTCAATAAGCCCCAAATACTTACATAGACTTAAAAATAAAACAAAAATGTTGAATAATAAGCAAAATCATATTAAAGAAATTTTCTCTCTAAGGAAAAAGAAGAATGTTTCTAGTCTACCAGAAATATTAGATGAATTTAGAAATCACTTTCACAAAATTAATCATAATAACATTAACATGGAACCTATAGATAAAATAAAGGAATTTATAACTACAAACATGAATAAAAAACTTAATAAACAACAAACTAAACTATTGGATAAAAGTATTTCATATACAGAGGTTGTTACACAAATAAATAAGCTTAAATCAAACAAAGCACCAGGTAATGATGGTATTATACCAGAGATATATAAAATTCTTTCTAAAAGTACATACTCATTAATACATAAGGTTTTTATTTTGGCCCAAAATGAGCTAATAACTCCCCCATCTTGGCAATACACATTTATTTTGCCAATTGTAAAACCCAATAAAGATCCAACTAGATGCACTTCATATCGACCCATTTCATTACTTAATGTTGATTATAAAATGTTTATGAGTACTTTTGCTGATAGATTGAAGACAATCATTCCAGGCATTATAGATATAGATCAGACAGGCTTCATTGTAAATAGAAACACTTTTGACAATATTAGGAGGACTCTAACATTAATTGATTTTGCAAATAGGAGAAAGAAAGATTTAACACTTATTAGTCTAGATATAAGTTCAGCATTTGATTCAGTAAGTTGGGACTACTTGTTTAGCTTACTAAAGTGCGCAAACTTCTCAAATGCATTTGTAAACCTAATTGAACATCTATATAAAGGTGCATTGGCTTGTATTAAGATAGGAACATATGTCTCACAAAAAATACCCATCTTAAAAGGTACAAAACAAGGGTGTCCACTTTCTCCACTATTATTTACTTTAATAATGGAGCCTTGGGCTAATCTGATCAGAAACAGTACTGATATAGAGAGATTTGAAATAGATGAAAATACAACATCTAAAATTCAACTTTTTGCAGATGATGTTCTAATTACATCAGCAGGATCTAATTCCTCTATGAAGTCCCTATTTGATAAAATGATGAGTTTTAAAAATATTTCTGGTTTAATATTCAATGAAGAAAAAACTAAAATATTACCTATATATATATATATATATATATATATATATATACACAAAAAATGTTCTCATTAGTGATTTTAGTAAATATATACCCAATTCAGGTCAGATAATTTATCTAGGTATAATATTAACTAAAGATATCAAATCTATTATACATAATAATTATAATACCTGTCATCTTAATATACAAAATCTTTTTAATACCTGGAATAATATGTTTTTTACTATGGAAGAGAGACTTACAATTATTAAAATGATAATATTCCCCAAGATATTATATTTAATACAATCAATAATACTCCCACCTACAAAAATAATTATCAAGAAATTGAATACATTAATGTTAAACTTCCTATGGGCACCTAATAGACCTAGGATTGCATTAAAGAAACATACCAATAGCTGGTCTCAAGGGGGCATTTCTTTTCCAGACTTTAACTTATATACTATATCTTCTACTATAAAAGTTATTACTTTGTTAATAGATCAGTCATATGTTGCAAAATGGAAAGATTACTGGGAACTAATTAGTGTTCACTTCATGAAAATCTCTTTAACACATAAAAATATGATTGTAAATAACTCCATGCTATGGTTACTAAAAGAATTTTGCACTTCACCTATTACACCAAAATATATAGTTAGTTATCCATTAAACATTATTATTAGTTATCATAATTTTATATTCATGCATCCTAAGTATAAGGAATGGAATTTTATTATATTCCCTATAAAGTATACACGTGGTATGCTTTTGTCATCTACTTCTGAAGGAACTCATTCAGTTACAGACAATGATCTAAAGTACTGGTATCAGTTGCTATCTGATAATAAAGTTAAAAATTTAGATATTTTAAAACAAGAATTTGATCTGAGAGAAACTTGCTGGTTAGAAGTTCAGACCTTTAAACAACATCTCATTAATAAAATTGATTTAATGTCTATAACAGTTAAAGAATCTATTCCAACACTGATTGATTACTTGATATTAAATTTACAACAAAGTTTTTGATAAAGGTAAACTTTCATACATACATAAAATTATTAGAGAAGAAACTTATTACAATGTAGATACCTATTGGAATTATTTCACTTCCATTAATGGTGAATTACCAAATCAACAAGATAAACAATATATATTGGAATCTGCCTATAAAACTACTTCTTCCATTATCTGGAGACTTTTTACTTGGAAATTTTTACATAGATCCTTTTATACACCTTTGATGATGAATAAAATAAATAATAAAGACAATCTATGTAAAAGGTGTAATGTAGAAATTAATGCTGATTGGGCACGTATGTTTTATGACTGGATAAAATTGAAAGAATATTGGAAGTCAATAAATGATTTTTTGCAGGCTCTTTTTACAGATAATTTTATTATTTCTAAATCTCTTATATTATTCAACACTCCTGTACCTCAAAGTGTTAAAAAAGTTAAGCTTCCCTTGTTATGGTCTATTCTAGCAGTGGCTAGAAAAATAATAACCAGAAATTGGATTTCAGATGCACCTCCTTCTTTTAATGAATTTAAAAATGTTATGACTGTAGTGTGCCATATGGAATTGATGACTATAAAATCAAGAACTACTAGAAAAACATCTTATTATGTTATATGGGATAACTTACAAAATTTGTTAAAAAAATCTTAACTTCAATAGCATGGTATTTTAGTTTAATTAATTGATTTGATTGTAGTGGATGTCTTTGTAAATACTTTGGTTATTTTATTGAATGTTATAACCATTTCTATTTTAATTACTTGTATAAAATTGTTATGATATTTACTTGTATGTTAAAAATAATAAACTTGTTTTAAAAAAAAAGAAATACTAGTAAACTTGGGATAATTAAAAAAATCATAAAATGTATAGTTTAACATGTCATTTGTATTATTTTACAGAGACTATCTATTTCATTCAAAAGAGAGGCAGAAAACCTCGGGTTGTAATTTGGAATGTTGTGACTTTTTGAATGCAGAGATTTCAAAGTCATCCCAATGTCATATCTGTCACCTTGTGAATTTCATTTTTGTCCTTAATCTACGTTAATAACAAATATTAACACTGCTAAATTTCTATTATGAATGCAACAAGCATTCAACAAATTTACAAAAAAATGTGTGTTATACATGAGTTTTAGACTAAAGGTACACAGAAGAAAAATCACACATTGGCACTCCTAGAGGAATTTATTACCAATACAAAGAAAGATATCTGATTAAAAACATACCACAAGCACAGAATATTTTAAAAAAAGATCAAAATAACATGAGCTCAGCTTCATCCTACAAGTGTCAGATATAAAGAATGTGAGGATGTGACAAGACAGGTTACAAAGAGTTTTAACTTTGAGAAGCACGGCTTTCATCTTTAAAACAATTTCTTAGACAGCACAGCTTATAATCCACCACCATACTACTTTCTAAAACACTGTGACTCTGAAAATATGATAAACTAAATGAAATGGTAAGATAAGCATTACCAAATGCAAGAAAAATAAAGATCTAGGAAAACATTTCCTCAATATGAATTATTGTACTCAGAAGTCAAGATGGGTTTCTTATCCCTTCAACATACATTGATCAACTAGATGAGTTTTCTCCCTTCAGTGCGGTTGTCTTTAGATCTCCTCCTGACACTGAGTGACATCACAGGCAGTCAATAGGGGCTTTCTAATAAACATTTATACATTACTGGGGAACTTGCAGATGTTGTATCTTCTTCTCAAGTGCTGTAATGCATTACTGGTGAGTCAGGAATGCTGAATGATTATCTTCTTGTCCCATGCTGTGGGGTCACACAGTCCCTGACTCATGCCAACATACTCTAAATCTGGAATAAGTGATGTGCAGATGTACTGCCCACAAAAAAATCTAGACCATTTTATAAACATTGTTTTGGCTTTACCATAAATAGATCCCTGCTTCCTGCTTAGTAATGATAACCTCACTGCTCATCCTTGTTACCTGCAGCCAACAAACAGGGGCTGCTCACAAAGGAAAGTGAGGGGCAGTTTGAGTACTTAGAGAGACAGCAAAAGGACAGACAAATGGTGGACCTATGGTCTGGAGCAAATATTATTGTCAGAAACATAGGTTCATAGGTAGGTACTAGGCTATTGGCCCAAGGGCCTATATAAGCCAAGCCAAACAAAACCCTGGCTTTCGCCACCCAAGAAAATTATTTTCCTGTGCCCGTCGAGCAGAGCCACAGAAGTGATACCAGGGGTGAATTTCCCATCTCCCATCCAATCATCAAGACTTTTCTTGAATAGTGCTAATCAGGAGCTTTGTTTGATATTGATAGGTAGTCTCTGGGACAGGAATCTATCCCTCCAGCATGTTCTGTTTATTGTGGTGACAAGGTTTAGGGCCCTAGAGCGTATAGCTTGGAGGGATTGGGATTTCTTTAAGTGGAGCATGTCCAACAGCTCTGGGTTTGACATAGCTTTGTATGTTAGGCAGAGATTGCCTCTGAGTAGGCGATATGCGATGGAGTAAAGCTGGAGTTTTTTGAGACAGTCTACATAGGGCATCTGTTTAAGGCCAGTAATCTTCTTTGTGAGGTATTTCTGCTGCCTTTCTAGTTGTTGTAGATGTCTTGTGAGGTACATACCAAAAGGGGCGTTTTACTCTATAATAGGTCTAATGAGTAACGAGTAGAGGAGAACAATGACCTCTTTTTTCCTGGATGAGAAACCTTTTGTAATAAGGTGTGCCACGTAGAAGGATATCCTGACTACTGTGGTGATGTGATTATCAAAGGAGAGACTACTGTCCACCTGTGTCCCAAGGTCTCTTATCACACTTTTGGTGTTAAGTAGACTACTGCCTGTGTGGTAGTTCATGGGTACAGAGTTTTTACCAAAAGGGATGACAATGCACTTTTTGACATTGAGCATGAGGCCATGTCTTTGACACCAGGCATCTGTCTCAGTGAGGCCCTTTTGTAGGATGTCCACATCATTAGGAGTTTTAATTATGGCTCCTAGTTTGCAGTCATCTGCGAACTTCATTAGCCAAAGAGCTTCTGTGTTAGCCTGTACTTCAGAGAAGTAGATACCAAACAGGAGAGGACCCAAGACTGAACCCTGTGGTACTCCACTTGTCACTGGTCTGAAGTTGGATTTGCAGTCTGCTACTTTCATAGTGTGAGTTCTGTCAGTGAGCCAGTTGGCAACCCATCTTGTGACTATGGGATTTATACCTAGTTTAGTGAGTTTATCTATAATTCCAGAGTGGGGGGGGTGGTGTCAAAAGCCTTGGCGAGATCTAGACAGGCTGTGTGAACCACCTTACCCTCATCTACGGCTTTGGTGATTGCTTCAAAGAAGTCCATCAGGTTTAGGAGACATGATCTGTCTTTCACAAACTCGAACTGGGTAGGGTCCAGAGTTTGGAGAATACCAATGTCATTGTTTATAAGTTCCATGATGATACGTTTCATAGCCTTGCATACCAGGCTCGTCAGGCTAATGGGGCGGTAGTTCACAGGGTCCGTGGTGGCTCCCCCTTTGTGGAGTGGGATAACCATTGCTATGAGCCATTCAGTGGGCACTGGAAAATATTAGGGTACAACCTAACATTCTAATAATGGGCAATTTCAACTACCCCACCGTTAACTGGGAAAATTACTCCTGTACCAACTCTTGTGCTCAACGTTTTCTGAAATTCAGTGAGCACTGGAAAATATTAGGGTACAACTTAACACCCTAATAATGGGAAATTTCAACTACCCCACCACTAACTGGGAAAACTACTCGTGTATCACCTCTTGTGCTCAACGTTTTCTGAAATACATAAATTCCAATGCCTTGGATCAAATTATCCATATCCCCCACCACGGGCAGCAATATCCTAGACCTGGTCATTACCAACATGGGCAACCAGTGTTCCACACCAGAGGTCAATTCCTCGTTGGTCAGATCCGACCACAAGCTAATCACCCTAGACATCCACATCCCACCCCAAATTAGGGAAACCACCGTAAAAAAATTCTCCAAAGCCAACTTCATGCTTCTTAAGACAGAAGTGACAAACTTCACGACACCCATGCTGATGGGCAATAGAGGTATGACTGCTGAATTCTATACAAATGCACTTTATAAGCACTTACACAAGTGCATGGATCATGTAATCCCTAACAGAACCAAGATGCTATCCTCCAAAAAAAGGAAGCCAATATGGTGGTCCCCTGCCATAAACAAACTCTACAACAGAAGAAAGAAACTGTTGCAAAAAAGAGTAAAATCCCATGATTGGAGGAACTCCCTGGTCAGCCTCAGTAAGAAGCTGAGATCCCTCATAAAATCCTCCAAAGCTAGTTACGAAAACAAAATCACCACTGAATCTAAAGACAGCCACAAAACATTCTATAGTATGTGAAGAATCTCAATGGCAACACTCAGATCTGCTCTGAGTTACAGCACAATGGCACTAAATATACAAAACCAACTGATATTGCCAACATCCTGGCAGATAGGTTCAGTGCTAAGTTTACCCCCCTCTCATCCCCTAAAGGGCCCATCTCTATACTGGAAGAATGCAAAGTTCCTGCAATCATGGCTGCACAGGTAAAAAAACACACTCTCCAAAGTCAAGAACACAGCATCCATGGGACCTGACAACATCCCAGGCTGAGTTCTACATGAACAGAAAAATAAATGGGTACAAAGACTGTTTACAATATCATAAATATTTCTTGATATGTTTTCTATTTGTGAACCTTGTACACAGGTTTAGAATCCTAAAGAATAACTGACCTCGAAAGAGGAATGGATTGTTGAAAGAAACACCAGTGTCAAGGAATGTCTCTCTATAGTAAGAGTTCATATTTTACTACTATTTTCAGTGACGGGTCTTTTGAAGGGAGTTCTAACCGGTCAGTCAGACTCCTAAGAATAGGGTCATAGAATATACAATGCAATTTGACCAATGGATATATGCTCTCTGATAATACCCACCTTCATGCTCTACCACCTCTTCTAAGAAGGGCAGAGTCTGTAAGCCCTGAGTAAACTTAACAGTACCCATCTAATTTACAAACAAAATCACTAAATAGGCAAAACAACCTGACATAGGGAAACATTTTAGGCTAGTATGAATGCAGGACAGCACTGTCAACGAAGGTTCTGGTTCTAAAATACAGATCCAAGTCACAATACTTAACATGCATATATACTGAAGACCACATGTCAGAAATGTTCACTTTGAGCACTTTACAGCAACCCCATAGCCATAGCAGAAATATTCCCTTTGGGCACTTTGCCACAAAACACTGAAGTACTACAGGAAGTTGTTTTATTACTACAGAAAAGGGGGATAACATACTTCCTGATGACAGACACTGATTCAGTCAGTTAACTCCTTAGTGTCTGCATGTCTACAGGATTCCTTCCTTGCCAGGAACAAACAGGTTCAGTATACAAAGATGTTTCATTCTCATAAGGCAGTACCAGAGTTCCAAATGTATATCCAAAGTATGGAGCATATGTCTTCAGCTAAAAGGGATCACAAGACAAGAAGGAAATGAGGGATAATGCTCACTGTGAACAAGTCCCAGTGGAAAAGAAAGTGGGGCTTTTTACAAGTAAGATAATGACACTCAGAATCCTTCTAGATGAAGTTATGGCAACCATATTTTGATTCTTAAAGAAAAGAGAAGAATACAAATCCCTTCCGTTCATGGTCTACATCTACATATACCCACCAAGGCCAAACCTGCCAAGCATAGAGAATCCACTTTTTGATCTGCAATGCAATCTTGATATCTGCTGCAACAAAATTTCAGAAATACTCACTGTGGAAAACATTTAATGGGATATAAAGCTTGAAAATAACCAAGACAACAAAGCTTCACAGTTGTATTTTAAGTGGTTTGGACGTGACCACAAGTTTCCTGAACTGCTTATTAGACCAGTATTTTTTTTCTAACCTTTACCATTTGATACAGAATACCTGGAAAATGAGAAATGCACTCAAAAGTAGTCTCTTACTTCTAGAGCATTCTACTGGGTACTTTACTGTAATGGGCCAATGTGCTGTACTGCAAAGCAGAACACAGATTAGTCATTCTTTACACGTACCTGCAGGACAAAACCGTTGCTCTGGACCATCATATATAGCCAGATTCTTGTTCACTGGTACAGAGTCATTGAGCAATGTAAGATGAGCTGGCTGGTTATGTTCATGATTGGTACCACTCAAGGCAACAGAAGAAAGAAGATCGAAACTCAGCTTCCCATCAGGTTTAGGATACTCAATAGGTGTACAATCCTTGGCAGGTTTCAACTGATTGCAGTCTGCACCTAAAACATAAAAGGCATGCACAAGCTGAAACAATAAGAATGGATGTGTGGTCCCCTAAGCAAAAAAGGGAGATTTGGTATCTGGGTAAGTAGGCTGGCCCTTTTTCTGCCATGACCTGGGCACTAGTCTGTACTTATACACAAAAATATTGACATTATATTCACAGCAAGAGGTAGTAACCATACAGTGCTAGAAAACAAATACAACTGCAACAATATAGAATTATGCACACAAAATAATTAAGTCCAGATTAGTAAGAGAAAATATCAGTAACATGACTATTGTAAACTGCATACAGAGCCTTAATTTAGTGAAAAAAGTTTATGAAAGCATTTCTCAATGCACCCCCCCAAAAAAAAAAGAATGTGAAATTTTATTTCATCCACAAATGTCAGTAGAATTCCAAATTTCACCTGACTGAAACAAACAAAAACATACAGAAGGCAGCACATTGTATCAGGTGAAGTTTGTGATTCTAATGTCAATAAAGAACGATGCTGATTTTGTCTGTCCTCCTGGCAGTCAAACACCTTGCAGTGCAGCTCTGCCTCACAGCTCCAGGATTTGGGTTCACTCCATACCTCTCAACCTGGAAACATCAAAAATCTGGACAAAGGCCCATGAAAAATAGGTACAAATTTGTATGCTGATTAACATAAATTTTGCATACATAATTATGTAGCCCTGCCCACTCCAGTGGAATTGTGGGATACCAACTTTCAAATGCAAACTGAAGAAAGTACAGTTTTGTACCTACCATAAATGTAGATGTTCGAGTGCTCATACAGCTGCAGTCATTACAGATGGGTTATCCTGCCGTCAGGCGGGTCCTCAGTCGGCCGAATTCCAAAGTCTAGGTCCGGCGTCGGTTGTCGTCGCTTCTTCCCTGACATCAGACCGGCAGGGGTATAAAAGAGGCAGCCAACGCCATTTTCTTCAGTTTTTCTTGCCCCAGATGTCAGGTGCTCCCAGAAGGAAGGCAAAACATAATATTATGCAAACATGCAATGTTGATAAATCAAAAAACAGTAGTTGCAAGCAAATACACCATAAAAGAATACCCCAAAAAGGTTATATGATAAAGGTGTTTGTTATAAGGCCTGTCCTAAGAGGGGATGGAGGGAGGGTAACCTGGACTGCAGCTGTATGAGCACTCGAACATCTACATTTATGGTAGGTACAAAACTGTACTATGTTCATCGTGCATACAGCTGCAGTCATTACAGATGGGTAGAATCCCAAAGCTAAGTAAGGGTGGCAGGCACTAAGTGGAACTAGGATGGGCTAGGATGCCCTGCAGGACTGCTGTGGCAAAGCCCGCTCTAGATTTTGAGTATAGTGGAAGGTGGTAGTGCTTGGAGAAAGTGTGCACTGAACTCCAAGTAGCTGCTTCCAAAATGTCCTTGGTAGGGACCCCCCCCTGAGGAAAGCTGCAGAGGTAGCTGTAGCCTGGTGGAGAGGGATCTGATGTATACAGGCACAGATTGTCCATGAAATGAATAACAAAAGCGTATGCAGTGGGCTATCCATTTTGAAATTGTCTGTTTGGAAATAGCCTTTCCCTGAGCACCTGTAGCATAGGACACAAAGAGCTGCTCAGATTTCCTGAATGACTTTGTTCTGTCCAAGTAATAACAAAGTTGTCTGTGAATGTCCAAGGAATGTAGTAGTCTCTCCCCTTTGTTCTGTGGATTTGGATAAAAGGTAGGTAAATGAATAGTCTGATTCAAAGCTACACTGGATACTACCTTTGGCATGAAGGTAGGGTTGGTTCGTAAGGAAACTCTGTTCTGATGGACAATGATGAATGGTTGCACAGCCATGAGGGCCTGTAGCTCCGAAACCCTGCGTGCTGAGGTAATAGCCAGAAGGAAGGCTGTTTTCCACGACAAGTATTGTAGCTCTGTTGAAGAAGCCGGCTCAAAGGGAGGCAGGGTCAGCTTTTCCAATACGAAGTTGAGGTCCCAAGCTGGGACTGGTGGTTTCCGTGGGGGTTTTATATTTTTTGCCCCTCTGAGGAACTGCCTTAATAGAGAATGTGAGAATAAAGGAGGATCTGTATTGTATTGTGCAGAAATGGCTGAAGCGTGGATCTTGATGGAGGAGAAGGAAAGGCCACTGTTTAACATCTCAGCTAGGTACTGTAAAATTTGAGGTATATTCATTACCCAAGGATTCTGGCCCTTTTCTTGATGCCAGGAACAAAATCGTTTCCATTTGGCGGAGTAGGCTTTTCTAGTAGAGGGTCTTCTGGCCTCCAAGATGACATCCTGCACCTCCTTGGAGAGGAGAGTCTGTTGGGAAATTAAGGTATTCTCCATGCAGCTAGATTCAGGGTTTTGAGCTGGCTGTGAAGGGTTTTGTAGTTGTGCTGGGACAACAGAAGAGGAACTAGAGGTAGGATCCATGGTGGTGAGTGTGTCAGGCTCTTTAGGAGAGGATACCAGTGCTGTCGTGGCCAGTCTGGAGCAAGGAGAATCATTTGTGGCCTCTCTGCTCTGGCTTTTAATAGAACTTTGGTCAGTAGAGGAAGAGGCGGGAAGGCATAGACTGTCAATGTTGTCCAATTGAAAGAGAGTGCGTCCACTTTCCAGGCCTGTGGATGATAGGTCCTTGAACAGAATTTTTCCAACTGGTAATTTCTGTGGGTAGCAAATAGATCTATGTCTGGCTGTCCCCATGCCTGAGTTATCTTTGAGAAGACTTGAGGATGCAACTTCCATTCGTGTGGGTCTGTCATATTTCTGCTTAGGTTGTCTGCCAGTGTGTTTTCCTTCCCTGGCAGGAATTGTGCCTGTAGTTGAATTTGTACTTCCAGTGCTGTATTCCACAGGGTCATGGCTTGCCTGCACAGGGGGGTATGAATGAGTTCCCCCCGGTTTGCTTATGTACCACATGACTGTGGTGTTGTCTGTCCTTATCAATAGCTGGCCTGGAGGGAGTAGGTCTTTGAAGGTCATAAGAGCATTTTGCATGGCTAGCATCTCCTTTTGGTTGATGTGTAGGTGCTTCTCTTTTTGGGACCATTTTCCCTGAATGCACTGATCTGCCATGTGTGCTCCCCAGGCGTAGTTCTGAGGCATCTGTTGTGATGATTTGAGTTGCTTGAGGTAAACAGAAAGGGAGACCTGTGTTTCTTTGGCATGCTTGAGCCCAACACAAAAATTCCTTTTGAAGGCATGGAATGAGTGGTATAATTGTTTCCAAGCTGTGGCTGTGTTGAGACCATAAGTTTTTTAGGTACCATTGTAGTTTCCTCATATGCAGCTTTGCACATGGTATTAGTAGGATGCAAGATGCCATGAATCCCAGAGCCTGCAGGACTTTCCTTGCAGTTAGTCTGGTGAAAGTTGCCATTTTGTTGAAGTATTGAGACAGTTGCCCTTGTTTGTCTGGCGTGAGGTAGGCCATCTGGGTGGTTGTATTTAAGCTGGCACCCAGGAAAATTATCTGTTGAGAAGGTATTAGTTTTGATTTCTTTTTGTTCACTGTGTATCCCAGGTAGTTTAACAGTTTTATTACAAATGCCAGATGCTGCAATAGAATGTCCTTGCTGTCCGCTTGGATCAGGCAGTCATCCAGATATGGGTAGATTTGTATTCCTTGTTGTCTGCAGAAGGCAATTACTGATGCCAGGCATTTCGTAAACACTCTGGGCGCAGTAGATAAGCCAAAGGGCAATGCAGAGAATTGGTAATGGGTTGAACCTGCAAGAAATCTGAGGTATCTTCTGCAATCTTGTCTGATAGGGACATGCAGGTATGCCTCCTTGAAGTCCAACGTTACCAGCCAAGACTCCTTGCCCAGCATGGGAAGAAACTGCTGTAATGTGAGCATCTTGAATTTTGGCACCTGTAGATATGTGTTTAGGATGGATAGGTCTAAGATAGGTCTCCAATCTTTGTCCTTCCTTGGTACCAGAAATAGTCTGGAGTAAAAACCTTGACCTTGTTCTTTTGCAGGTACCTCTTGAATTGCTTTCATATCCATGAGAGTGGAAATTTGTCTTTGTGCCTCTGCCCATTGATTTTGTGGCAGGTTTGGCAAGCCTCTCATTTTTGGAAGGGTGTGAAAGTGGAATCTGTAGCCTCTGTCTATAATGTCCAGAATCCATTTGTCTTTTGTAACAATGTGCCAGTTTTTTGAAAATAATGCCAGTTTTCCACCCAAAGGTGCTGCCATTATAGCTTTGTTTGGCAGGCATAGGGGGAAGTCATTGTGTCTGTTTTCTAAATGACTGTGATCTATCTTCTCCACCTCTTGGGGTTGGTGCTTGCCACTGTCTAGCTCTGTAAGATCCTTGAGGTTGTCCTCTACCCCTTGGGTGTCTGTATCTGCCCCTTTGAGGTCTGTCCGTGGCTGGAAAGAACCAATTTTTTGAAGGCCAGTTTCTGCTGAAGCATGGAGGTTGCACCTGCAAGAAATCTTTCACTGTTTGCATAGATTTCGCTTTTTCCTCCATTTTCTTTAGTACCTCCTCAGCTTTAACACCAAACAATGCATCTTTTTGAAGTGGTGAATCTAATAACTTTGCTTTGACATGATCTGGTAAGGTTTGCTCTTTGAGCCAAGCATGCCTACGTATGACAGACCCCGTGACAGCAGCTCTACATGAGGCCTCTAAAACATCAAAACCACACTGCAAGGTATGTTTACCCACTTGCTCTGCTCCATGCAACAAACCCTGCAACTCTTTCAAATCTGGTTGTTCTGTTTGTGTCATTTTGCTTTTCAGCTGAGATAACAAAAACTGTTGGTACTTTAACATATGAAATTGACAGTTTAATGCCCTCATGGTTAAAGTGGCAGATGTATACACCTATTTCCCCCACCTTTCTAATGCTCTGGAATCTCTCTCTGAAGGTAAAGGGTTTTTAGCAGTAGAGGCCTTGATTCCCTTGGGACCCTGTGAAATTGTTTCTGGGTCAGCAGTATGGCTTTTATAAAGGAACTGGTGAGAATCAGGAACCCGGTAATACCTGTCTGGTTTAACAGGGGCTGGAGGTAAAGAATCTGGATTAAGACTGGCTTCTGCGTACACATCATTCAAAATATCTAAAACAGGAGGGATAGCCAAGGGCCTATGCTGGGGGAGCAGTAAAAATTCCCTGAGCCTTTTCTTGGAATCTGAGTAATCTTGGCCTTCCCAGTGGAAATGCTCCCTCAATGTATGCAGGGTTTCCCCAAAAGAGTGGTCCTCAAGGAGGGAGACTGAGGGAATAGACTCCTCAGCATCAGAGTCTTCAAAAGGGGAATAGGCATAATCCTGGTCCTCAGAATGGTCTGAGGTAATAGAAGCCTGGTCTGAGGAAGGGTAGTCTTCCTCCAGTCTGGGTCTTTTGTCAGAGGGGGGTTGAGAACCCCTGATGAGAGTTATCAAATCCTCAGCCATTTTAAGCATCTGTTTTTTAGGCATGGGGCCTTGAGAGGAGGTCTGAGGACCCTGTTTTTTAGTTTTCATGGCAGCTTTAGATTTAATGAGAGATTTAATAGAGAAGGTGGTAGGCCCGAAGACCCCTTCAGAAATGGTAGGCCTCACTAAATTTTCAGTTTCCCCGCCAAGAGTGGCGTCGGTATCTGCAGTGGGAATGGAGACCGAGGAGCCTGCGACCTCAGGTACTGAAGTCACCGGTAAAATAGTTTCATCGGTAGTCAGGGGCTGCGTAGGTGCCTCGCTGAGAACCGGAGAACCGGTAGTCGGCCTAAGCGTGGTCTCAGTACTCGATGTAGACCTCGGATGTCGGTCCTTGTCTTTGCGTCTTTTGCTTAAAACTGGCGTCGGTGTATCCAATGACATGATATAATTAAATTTTTTGCCAAAATAATGAAGGGCGAACTCCGCCTGGCGTTTAATAGTGCGCTTGTTGAACCTAGCACAAAAACGGCAGGCCGAGACGTCGTGGTCTGGCCCTAAGCAAGGTATACAGAAAGAATGAAAATCCTTATGCGGTATTTGCTTCCCACAAGAAATGCAATTATTAACTTTGTCTGACATCGGTCTGAGGCAAGAAAAGTTTCCCCAATGGGGTACTTAGCTTTAAAGAAGACTTCAGCTAAAATACTTTCGTAAATCTCAGGAGCTGGCCGACCGGCACTTGCGAACTGCTTCTGCTTCGGGCACTGCGCGGCAAGAAAGACTGAAGAAAATGGCGTTGGCTGCCTCTTTTATACCCCTGCCGCACTGATGTCAGGGAAGAAGCGATGATAACCGACGCCGGACCTAGAGTTTGGAATTCGGCCGACCGAGGACCCGCCTGACGGCAGGATAACCCATCTGTAATGACTGCAGCTGTAGGCACGATGAACATCAGGCAACCAAAATATGCCCCCTGCCCAGAGACCCTGTAGCAAATGGTTGCACTGTGGGGATACATGTGCATTGGCTACTTATAGTTTTATCATCCTTTCCTCCTAATTTTTTAAACGACATTGATAGCACAGGTAAATTAACAGTCACGCAACTGGCATTCTGAGCCAGTTCATGGAAGAATTTATATGGAGAAAGGTACTATAAAATTACAGTGGGATGTCCAGAAAGGCACTAAAACCATCCTACTCGAAGGCTACATGCATTCAGCCAAATAATCCACTTCAGGTTTACAGGGAGGATGGAGCCAGCCTACCTATACTCACCAAGTTCTAAGCACAGGAACCTATCCTGAACAGGCTGCCAAGTCCCAACCCATCACAGGACACACACAACCTCTACGAGAACAATGATAATTTTATAGGAATACCAATTTAAATGCACAAAAAGTACTTTACTCTTGTTAACAGATATTCACACTGCAATGTTCACATATTCAATGTTCAAATATTCACACCTACCTAGAAAATGGCCCATTTACAGGAGAGAGCCAGGGAGGAAAAAAATCCAAAATAAAACACAAAAAAATACTTTGTAGTCAGAACATTACCCACACTACACTCTTACAAAGAGGAGTGTATAAAACTAAACATGCACAATGCATCTGTGAATTATGTCACTATACTGTCTTCCTAAGACGAAAGCACTATAAACTAATGAATGAGTATGACTCATGTAACACTGTGGAACAACTATGAAAATTAAAACCTATGTATAGGGATAAAACAAAAAGAGAGGACCAGAAAACCTAAAACAAAGGATAAAATGAGAGAAAAATATACCACGTTGGGAAAATATTTACATTATTTACTACCGCAAAAAAAAAAAATGGTCGCAAACATCAGGACTACTTTTCCTCGTTAGTGCAGAGATATGGGAAATGACAGCAAAAGACAAAGTAAGAAAAGGTCAAAGAGATTTATGCAACATCGTCATATAAATGCATTTGTGCTTTTTAAAACAAGTGCTGGCAACAGCACGAAAGTATATATCCAAATTATAATAATGGAGACCTGTGAAAACAAAATGCAACTACTGTCAAATATTTAAACTGTCTGCACAGCAGAAGACTTATTACCCAACAAACACTGCTATAAGAGCTTAAGATTTCAATTAGCAAAGCAGACAGACAGTGTTACCAACCTCCATTAATTTTAAGCAACACTGTTACCGGTCTTAAAAAATGGGTAGTATTTCAGTTTACATTAAATATCCACTGACCTCATGTCCACAAAAACTGTCAGCCAAAAATACCACTCGCACTTAAAAAAATTACATTTTCCACAGTTACAGGGATTCAAACCAGATTCTGTACACACAAATTACACCTAGAAGGCATCAAGTTAAAGTGCTTCTGCTTAAAACTGTGACAAGGCTTCTCTACACATAAGCAAATCTCCAGTGTAAGCTAATCATTTCAGGTTAACAGTAACTGCCTGGTGTCATGCAGATTCATAACGTAATGTCGTGGAGGAGGAATGCGAGAAAACATTCAGTTTTCACACACCTTACCATAGCTGGCTTGCAGCTGAAATATGAAATACGGCCGCAGAGGAAAAGCCTACTTGACAATACGGAGTCCCGGTTTGGGTATAGTGCATCCATTATGGTCACAGAGGAAAAGCCCAATACATACACAAACGATCATCCATTTGGATTTTGTTATGTAAGGATCAATGTGTAGAACAGACTAGCCAATCATCAAATCCTGTGCTGTCACTGATTTTTTATTTTTTTTTCCCTGTTATGTTTATTCCTGTGTGGCAAGTATGCGCTGCTTATGCTGCTTTATGTTACTGCCCAATATTTTAATTAATTATTTTTCTCTATGGTAGTTTCTATTGTATTTAGGAACCTGAGTGATTTGAAGTCTATCCCAGCAGTCAGTGGGCGTTAAGTTAGCCACAGGATGTCTATCTCCTCAGTGTACATATAACTTGCTAGCAAGATGGAAGAAAGGCAGATTGCTTATCTGTCTGTGTTTGGAGTACTGAGGAAAAAACCTTAGTACCTGTCAAAAACTGTACATTATCTGCCATACAAACCCAGTAACCCATGCTTTTTGCTAGCACTAGTGTGTACTTTGGTTGCCTCAGTTATTCTTATGGTTGGTAATATAGAACTGCTTGCTTGACAACAAACGCTCCCAATATCTTGAGTGCAGTGCATTCATTATGGTCGCGAAAGAACCATGCTAATTCTTGTATTTGAAACTGCATGCACCCTACGTACAGTGGAGCCCTCAGTCAATTCCAACAGGCTATTCACGGAGCTGACGTCATCGTGCACTCCTCTGCATGTGATGACGTCAGCCGGAAAAAAAAAAAAACAAGCCAAAAAATTTGGAAATTAAGGAGTGCCATTCGGGAATCGTGGCACTCCATTTTTTGAACCTCAAAATCGGTAAAAAATGAGATTCTCAGTACGGTTGAGAGGTATAGTTCACTCCTAATTTCAAGTCATGGTCTGTGTGGGACTTGCTTATTTTCCAAGTACCTGCGTAGATTTTCTCTAGGTACTTTACTCTCACATCCCCAAAAACATGCTAGTTGACCGGCTACTCTAAATTATACATACAATATATGTTACACTTACCATTGCCCTTTTGGCCCTTTTTGGGTCGCAAAGAGTTGAGAAAGTTCACTTACCTGGTTAACAATAAAGTTAAATTAAAAATAGGTATTGATAAACTTAACTCGGTATAAATAATTTTTTTGAAAGGTAGTAGAAGGTACAACAACTAATTTTTCTCTATTCTCTAAAACACCTGAGAAATGGTCTTGTAATCAAATTCCTTAATTTGCGGAGGACCTAAATCATACTGATACCCAGCACAGAGTAAGGCCTGGTTTCAGCACTCTTATTAATCTCCTCCAAGCCACAGACAGAAGCTATTAGAACACTGACAAAGACCACCGCCTTACAGGTTCACTTTTTGTAGATTTTAACTGTGCCTCTGACATGGCTTATTATATTCTTTAGGTTTTGGCAATATAAGAAGTCCACTAAGTATAGTTTGATAAATCTTCTTCAGCTGAGATAGGTTTTCTTCTAATGCCCCTATGGGTCTATTTTTTGGGTCTTTGCAAGGTGGTTAAGATTCTCCTTAGAAAGAAGAATGGTGGATCTATATCCATTAAAAACGCCAACCCATGCTGTCCTCAGACTTACTACACAAAATGTATGTCTTTCTTTCCATGTCCAATACCGTAACTTCTTCAGAACCAAAAGTATCATCTGAATATCTGAGGATTTCAGCCTGTGTCAGCATTTTTTTTGTTTCAGTGCATATCAAATTGATTTTGGTTATTGGATCTACATCAGTTGTTGAAGTCGCAGTACTTAAAACACTGACATAGTGAAACGGAAAACTTCAAAACCACAGGGTTTCATCAAACTCACCAAAACCCTAAAAACAAGCTGAAAAACACTCAAAGTAGAGCTTTGAAGGGTAAGCCCCCTACACCCTACCCACCCCCTTTACTTATATATACAAACTCCAAGATCTCATAACTGTGGGAAAAAAATTCCCTTACCCCACTGACTGCCAATCTTGGCAAAAACACAACACAAATAGTGTAAGTGAAAGGAACACATCCATTCACTTACATTGAAAATCCACCACCTTATAGTTAGCACAAAGAGCAAATCACACTACTACAGGCCGTTCAAACAAATATAAAATGTGTAAGAAAAAAGAAAGGCACACCTCTTGCTCTTAAATATTTAGATAACTGAAACACTCTTAGCACAAACAGCAGTTTAGGTGGAAGCTTGGTAGCTCTTACAAGAACTGTTGAGCTGTTACAAACAGCAGTTTAAATTGAAGCTTGCTAAAACTGTTGAGCTGTTGACAGCAGCTGAAACACTCTTGATACAAACAGCAGTTAGAGTGGAAGTTTGCTGGCTCTTACAAGAACTGTAGGGCTGGTAAGAACAGCTGAAGCACTCGATATAAACAGCAGTTTACGTTGAAGCTTGCTAGCTCTTACAGGAACTGTTGAGCTGTTAAAAGACAGGTGAAGCACTCTTGATAAACAGCAGTTTAAGTTGAAGCTTACCAGCTCTTACAAGAACTGTTGAGTTGTTAAAAACAGCTAAAGCACTCTTGATACCAACAGTGATCTAAGTAGGAGCTTCCCAGTTCTAATTAGACTATTAAAAACTCTTTATTATATAAAGTAAAACAAACAGGAAAATCCTGTTTTGGCTAAAACATGGAAAAACACAAAAAAGTACAAAAACCAGTATCACCGTACAGGCCACTATAAGTACAAAAGAAAATATTCAATTAGAATTGAAATAAATAAAAGTTACATACTTACCATAATGACAAATCCTTTTATTCATACCTGTTCCATATGACATGTGGGTTCTCGGAGCTGCTTATTGGATCCAATTTAACAACATCAGCACTCCATCCACAAGCTCTTTTATGACTTTCCCTCTCATAATGCATCTGTCCCCTGATTTACCTCAGATCTAGGTTGACACCTAAGCTCTACAAGTGAGATACTGACAGGAATAAAGTCCTTTGGAGAACCAAACAATCCTATAAATATTACGATTTATCATTATAGTAAGTATGTAACTTTTATTTTGCACTCATTCAGACCATCTGCTCTGACATGTAGGTCAGAATCCCCGGCTGCAAACTTTCCTGGATGGTCTCATGACAGAAGACCTTTTAGAATGGTAGAGCTCAAAGAAGCTTTGGCTCTGGAGAGGCAAATCAACTTGTAATGGCTGATAAAGGTATGTATGGAAGACCAGGTAGCAGCATCAGAAACATCATTAATCAAAGAACACCCAAAGAAGGCTGAGGAGGTGCCTTATGTTTACCTGGTAAAGGCTTTTAGGGGCTAGTGTAAATAAATGTGATATAATCTGAAACGCATCTAGAAATGGAAAGTTTGGATACCTTTTTGTCCCAATTTGTTTGGAATAAAAGGAAAGTAAGATTTGTGCATCTTTTCAGAATGGTTAGGTCCTACAAAGGTAGAAACGTAAATGTCTATGAATATCTAGGGCATGCAAAATGTAATCCCCTTTGCTACAGCAATTTTGGAAGAAAACAGATAAATGTATAGGTTGTGACAAAGAAAATCTTGATTCAATAGCTATGTTTGGAATGAAAAAAGGATTCATCCTGACAGAAAATCTATCTTTGTGGAAAGCAATGACAGTTGAAGATAAAGACCAGATCCTGTGGTGGGGTTTTGTGCCCACAGAAGAAGCATTTGTGAAACTAGTTTGTTTGGCAATGAAGTCATTAGGCTAACCAAATCAAAATAAGCAAGATTTTGTATGTATGTATATATATATATATATATATATATATATATATATGTATGTATGTATGTATATATATATATATATATATATATATATATATATATATATATATATATATAAACTGTCTCTAAATCTACAATATCTGAAACACCTAACAGTCTAAATATTTAAACAGCCACCACACCATACAGAAGAAACAACAGACCTCGATGGCAAGAAATGCCCTGTGAAGAGAAAGGGGCTCAAAGACCTATAAAGATATAATTCTTTAACAAGTAAGAAGTTTCAAAATTGTAATAATGCCATAAAATCCTAAACTAAGGGAAAATGTCACCAACACTCTACAGACTTTGTCCAAAAATATCTAAAGTTAGAGGTGGAACACTTAGCTGCACAGATTTCCATTCACAAAGTCAGCAAACAAAATCTCGGGTAAATCAGGGGACAGATGTGTTATGGAAGGGAAAAGGGCTCGAGGCTGGAGCACTGATGTTGCTGTAATGGATCTGATAAATAGCTCCAGGGGCCCACATGCTAGACTGGATGAACTGAACAAATAAAATCAGCTTTCTTCTTGTGATTGTGTACACCTCAGATGTTTGTTTGCAATCAAATAAATGAACAATACATAGGGGCAAATTCCAAGACTTAATTTCAGTGGAAGGGACTTACTCTGGTGTAAGCATGCTTTAATTCCCAAACATTTATATACTCCCTCTTGCTCAAGTTTTTGTATATAACATTCTTGTCCCAAATTGATGTTTTCTTGGTGTTGTAGCTTTCCTGCTTTCAAGGTTGCTTTTGCATTTATTAAGATCAAATGACATTCTTATATCATCTGAAAAAATTCTGACCACTTGCAGTAGTGCTTTCAGTTCCTCATCTGATGAACTATACAGTTTTAAGACATCTACAAAAAGAAGATGAGAAATCTTAACACTTTGTTGTTTTCTTGGAGCCAGATTGTAGTCATGACCTAATCTGTTAAGTTGTCAGTTTAACAGGTTAAGGGCAAGACAAAAGCAGGGACAAAAGAGCCACCTTGGAATATCCCCCTTTGAAGTTTTATCCCTGGAATGATACTTTGTCATTTATCATGGGTTAACTGCAAAGTGGTTTGCCAGTGTTTTATGGTCACTGCAATGTAACCGAACAGTGTAGGGTGTATCTTATACATTTTTAAGCACTTTTATCCATGAATGTGGAATACTGTCAAATGTTTTTTTATAGTCCATCCATGCCAGACTTAGGTTCTTCCGCTTTTTACAGTTCTTCATGATTATTTTATTTAACAACAAATGATCCTTTGTTCCTATAAGATTTTCTTTTATTACCCTTTTGTTCAATTGCCACGATTTAGTTTTCTTCTAAATGACTATAAACCCTGTCGGCATCAATTCCGATGTACAGTTTATACATCGAAAGGCAAGTTACTGGTCTATAATTTTTAGGATAGCTTACAGGTTTACTCTTAAAAAGGAGTACTATTTTTCCTGTTGTTAAACAGGCTGGTGTCTGTTCAGGATGTGCATATAAATAGTTCTTACTCAGGGCTAAATCTTCATGCAAAGATGTTAATACTTTTAATCAGAAGTTAATTACTGCATCTGGGCCTGGGGGTTTTCAATTAGGAGCTTTTATTAACTTTGTTTCAATCTCCCTGGCCTTTACTTCATCCCATTTCATATCCTGTATATTTGAACTTCTTATTCTTTCTTTTATTTCTTCTATCCATTTAGCATCTTTGTTGTGTTCCATAGGATCTTCATAGATATTTCTCCAAAATATATCCATTTCTTCTCTTTTTGGTGGTGTTTCAATTCCTTCTGCCTTGTTTCCCAATTATCTACAAAATTTTTTGAGTCATTAATAAATTGCTTATTTTGTACTTTTCTTTTATATTTATCTACATATATCTTCTAAGTATTTCTGCCTGTGTTGATATTTTTAGTTTATTATTTGCAATAGTACACGATAAATCTTGTTCGGTTCTGATACTGCATATTGCTTTTATCACATCTATCTTTCTGAGTATATTTGTTGATCTGTTCCCCCTTCTATACTCTTCTAACAGCAACACTTCTTTTCTTAATTGCTTTACAGGATCATAGGATCATAGCAAGTTACTAGGCTACTGGCCCTGAGGCCCTTATAAGCCTACCAAATAAATCAGCCCATGTTACAAGTCAGCTCCCGATGCCCCTGTCCAGCAGGGACACAGTTGGAATCCCAGGGGTGTATTTTCTTTTTCCCATCCAGGTTCCTGTTAAAGAGGGATAATGAAGTACTCCGCTTGATGTGGAGATGGAGTCTATTCCACAGATGGGAAGTCTCTGGGAGACAAATCTGTCCCACCAGCAAGTCCTACTGATGTCGCTGACCAAGTTGAGGGTTTATGTGCAGGTCACACGAGTGGAGTTTTGCTTGTGGATATGCAGCAATTTCATCAAGGTGGGGTCAGAGATTGCTCTTTATGCCAGGCACAGATCACCTCTGAGGAGTCAGTATGAGATGGAGTAAAGGGACAAGGCTTTTAGCCTATCCTTGTAGAAGAGATTTATGAAGCCCTGGATTCTCCTGGTCAGGAACCTCTGTGGTCTCTATAGTTTTCTTTACTCGCTACTACCATGATGGCATTCAATTTCTCCCCTTCCTTTCCCCTACTATCCTGTGTTCTTGTGGTAAGATTTTATCTGTTATTAATTTAACTGTACAGTAATATATCCTATGTACTTCTGTTATTTCACATGAATCTCTATGGACAGTCCTAATTACTGTGTTAATTTGTTTTATCAAACGTCTAACTTTTTGGGTTTTACTGAACTTCTGTAGTCTATTTCTTTCATTGATCTTAATATGTCTGTCCATCCCTATTAAATCAAGCAACTCTTCTAAACCGAGGAAACATTCTTTGCTCTCCATCTCTTGCGGGCATTCTATAGAAAGTTCTAGAGCATCTTCCTGTGCCACTTATCTTCAGTTTCATCCTGTGTCATCCATTGCTCTTTCATATGGGAACTCACTGGCCTATCACTCCACAACATTGACTGTGTCAGAGTTGCCACAGTTTCCCGTTCCTTCCCAAGCTGCCCAACTTCAGCTGATCATTTGTACTGGTTTCCTGTCCAAGGCTCCAAAGAATCTTCACATAGTAACTGATCAGATGCCTCCTGCTCCACTGGTTTCTCCTTAATTTGGGTGTCCAATGCTCTATCCTGCTGTGATGTTATCCAAGTTAAATTTTCTACACTAAATCCTTCATTTTGCAGGTAATCCATAACCTCAGTTTCTATTTCTTTAACTTCTCCATTACTAATCCTCCTTTCTGCTTTTCCTTTTTGTTTTCTTATTTTTTGCATTGTAAAATTTTCCATGCTGGGATGCCTTGCCTGTATATTACTCTTCTAATATCTTTGACACTGTTCTTTTTGTATTGATTAGTTTTACTTTCTCCTTTGCATAAATATTGCACCATATTAAATTTCTTTTTCTTTCTCATGTCCATATTTCTTCTTGAGAGGTCTCTCCTGCTCCTCTTGTTTCTCCTTACATTGGGGACTTGTTGTTCCATCATGCTTTGATATAACCTGCGTTAGACTTTCTACACTAAATCCATCACTTCACAAGTATTCCATGCTTCAGCTTCTATTTTTTTAACTTCTACTTTACTAATCTTCTGTTCTACGTTGCCTCTCTGTGATCTTATTTTTATGAAATTTTCCATATCTGGATGTCTTTACCTGTATTTCTCTTCGAATATCTTTGGGGCTGCCTTTTTTGTGTTGATTAATTTGGCTTTCTCCTTTGCATAAATATTGCACCATATCAGATCTCTCTTTCGTTCCCACGTCCAATTTTCTTTTTTGTAACTTTCAAAAGTTTCTAGATTTTTTTTCTTTATAGTTTTGCGCTTTCTCAGTTGCTTCTTTTTCCAAACAGCCCAAGATTTCTTGGTCTATATAGTGCTTTTCATTGATCTGTTCTATTAATGAAGATAAATTTGCATTTGAAGCTTCTGACAATTTTTCTTGTGGAAGTATATTTCTTTTGTCTAATTTCTCTCTCAATCTTTCCATATATCTTCTGTATGGAAATTGTAGGCTTCATGTATAACAGTAACGATACATAACTTCTTTCTTATCCTCAATAGTCCACTCAATCGTCGGTATAGCTCTTTTTTGGCCTATCAGTTTTTGTGATTTTTGTAAACTGCTACTTTCTTCTACAATAGGGGGCCATCCTCCCCCTGGGCCTGGGCATTGTAGGAATGTTTCTGTGTCTTGAGGATTCTACACTGTTATTTTTTCCACTCCTGGCACCATTGCACCTACCAGGACTGGGTACTTTTTTGTCCTGGATCTTGTGCACCCAGCTATCTTTTTTTATTTTTAAACCTACTTCTGTCCATTATTTACGTTATATAAAATACAGTCTATATATCAGTCTTGGTGAGAGTTTGTGAAAAAGTGGGTCTACCTCATGAACGTAGTCACCAAGACTGGAGGATGAATTCAGTTCCGGTAATACTACTCTCCTTTGCCTGCTGATTTATCATTTTTCTATTCAGACACATGTTCTCAGTGTAAGTGACTTACTGCGGTGTAAGATCCAACTATAAAGCAGGTTTATAATGAGGGTCAGATTCCAAAAGATTCCCTCTTGTTGGAAGTGACTAGAGTTGACTGTATTTTCATATACATACACACAACATAATTACTTACCACACTATGGTGCTCCTCTAATTAGCAACATTGCCAAAAGAGTCCTGTACAGGGATTTGTCTTCCAAATCTGAAAAGCAAATGTTGTGAACATCCCAAAAAAAAAAAAAAATAAATAAAAAAAAAAAAACATTTATGGTCTTCCAAAAAGCAAGTACTGTGAACTTCGTAATAAATAAAAATAAGTGTTTAAATAATATTGGATGCTGTAGTGTATGTACCCAACCAGGACCTTGTCCTTCATAGTACTGTCTGGTGCAGCATACACAAGAAAGTAGACTTGCTTATCATGTAAGTGACATTTATTCAACATATAAGCTGACTAAAATTAGTTTGTAGCTGAATGCAACAAAACAACAGCCTGTAGCATTCTTCAAAGTAGACTTGTCAGTTCATAGTCTAGTCTGATCCAAGACTATACTACTGCATTTTACTGACTTGCTGATCCAGTGCAATCTTCGTCTTGGCACTTTTTTTGAGATGTTTTTCATATGTTTTCTTAACTTGTGTCTGAAAGGGTGTGTCATCTGGCTACATGCTGTGTAGACATACCCATGTGGAACTAGTGCATATGAGTCAAATAACTTGGACTCCCCTTAGTTAAAGTGGAAGATGCAAAAAGGAGAAAGCAAAAAAAAAAGTTATGTACTCACCATAAAGTTCCATCTGTGTTGTCCATTTTCATTCTTCCTCAACTGTTGGGCTGGGATCCAAACCTCAGATCTGACTTGGCTGTTACTAAAGCTCATGGTAACCAGAAAGCCCTCAAGCTTCTCCCTTACCCATAATGCACCAACCCCTAACATACCCCAGATCTTGTTTGCTGACTTTAACTGAAGTGTATCTGCCAATGTGCACATATAAAGACAAATACATATGTACATGTTCTACAGAGGGAACTATGTCTGGAGCTCAGTCGTAAAGTACAGTGGTGTCCTTACAATATCTTGTTCTTCCAGAAGAAATGTTGAAATAAGGGAGGGGGGGGGTTGGTGGGAGGAAAGTTGAAGAAGAATGAAAATAGACAACACAGATGGAACGTTATGGTGAGTACATAATTTTTTTACCTGATGTTGTGAATTTTCATTCTATCCTCAAATGTTGGGACAAAGTCCTCAGCTACCTAAAACCCCAGGTGGACTCTAAGGAAGGATATTCCTGAGCACAGTTGAGTCAAAAACTGTTCTACCCCTTGAGACCAAATCTAATTTGTAATGAGTGATAAAGGCATGAGGATTTGCCCAGGTTACAGCTGCACATATGTCATCCATGAAGCCCTAGATGGAAACACTGAAGAAGCTGCTATGGACCTAGTTGAATGGGCTCTTACAGGTTTAGTTAAGGTTAGACCCAGTTTGTTATAGATAAAAGAAATTCAATCAGTCAGCCATCTGGCTATAGTTACTTTTGCAACTGGCTTAGCCAATTTCAAATCTGTGAAGGAAACAATCGGTCTGCCTTTCTGATTTCTTTTGTCCTATGTACATAAAAATGTAATTGTCTGTGAACATCCAAAAAATGCAACATATATTCATATCTATTTGCAAAGTTAGGAAAGAATACTGGCAAATTAATGGACTGATTGATATTGATTTCTGACACCACCTTGGGAGAGAAAGACACACTGGTTTGTAATGTAAATCTATCCTTATGAAAAATCAAGTAGGGAGGTTTCGATGACAAGGCTTGAAGTTCTGAAATTCTTCTAGCTGAGGTAATGGTCATTAGAAAGACAGTTTTTGAAGTCAGGAACTTAAGGTCACATTTAGCTGCTGGTTCAAAGGGGGGAGTGAATTAAGGCCTGCAGTACCAAGTTCAAATCTCATGGTGGAGTATGGACTTTATACAGGGGTCTCAATATAAGAGTGCCTCTCAAGAATGCTTTACAAAGTTTGGAACAGGCCACAGAAGAATTTTTAAATCCAATATGAAAATCAGATATTGTTGCTAACTGAACTTTAATGGTAGAGGAACTCACCCCTTCATTAAAGATCAAAGCTAAAAAATTCAAGTATGTTGTGCATCGGAGCTGAAACAGGGTCAATATGCTTTTGTTGTGCCCAGTAAACACATCTTTTCCATTTACTTGTACAAAGCTTTCTTGCTGAAGGTTTATGGGAAGATAAAAGGATATGATGGACAGGGGAAGAGCGCATTGGTTGTTTGGCTATTAAAGGAATTGGAGAAACTGCGCTGTTAGCTTGAAATATCCAGATGAACAGTACAGTTGTGTACACTTACCATAAATGTAGATGTTCGAGTGTATTCACTGTTGCAGTCATTACATTTGGGTTATCTGCTTGCAGGTAGCCCTCAGTCGGCCTGATTAACAAAGTTTTGGGTCCTGTGTCAGTTGCTGTCCCTTTTTCCATGACATCAGGTCGTCAGGGGTATAAAACACGCAGCCGACACCATTACATCAGTTTTTCTTGCCCAGATGTCAGATGCCCCCCTAATGGGGAGCAATTAAATATAAAAGTACAATGATATATCTCCAACTAAAAAGCAAATACACCAAAAAGGCTTTTAAGCATAGTAAAGGAAAGTAGATGTATAGCCAAAAGAAGTTAGGGGGCTGGAGGGAGGGTAACCAGGACTGCAAAGTACAGTTGTGTACACCTACCATAAATGTAGATGTTCGAGTGTCTTCACTGTTGCAGTCATGACTGGGTTCTCCCCTGCCGGCAGGCAGCCCTTGGTCGGCCAGAATCCCAAAGTCTGGGTCCGGCATCGGCTGTTCAACCATGCTCCCTGACGTCAGAGCGCCAGGAGTACAAAGCTGACAGCCGACGCCATCTTCTCCAGTTTTTCTTGCCCCAGATGTCAGGAGTCCCAAAATGAAAAAGGTCCCATAACCATTGCAAATACACCTCAGAAGAATGGTGAAAAAAGGAAATACACAAAAGTAAAAATAAGAGGGGACAGGAGGGAGGGAAACCCCGACTGCAACAGTGAAGACACTCGAACATCTACATTTATGGTAGGTGTACACAACTGAACTATGTTCATCGTGTTTCACTGTTGCAGTCATGACTGTAGGGTAGAATCCCAAAGCTGAAAGAAAGGGAGGTGGTCATAAAGAAGAAGGGGCGGCTAAAAGGCCCTGCAAGACTGCAGAGGCAAAGCCTGCCCTAGACTTAGAGTAGAGAGGTAGATTGTAGTGCTTAGAAAAAGTATGCACTGAACTCCAAGTTGCAGCTTCCAAAATGTCTTTGGTAGGAACTCCCCTGAGGAAGGCCGCAGAAGTGGCAGCAGCTCTTGTGGAATGAGTCTGTATACTCCCTGGGATTTGCTTTCCATGGTGTGAATAACAAAATCTGATTCCATGAGCAATCCATTTAGAAATGGTCTGTTTTGAAATGGCTTTACCTTGGGAACTTGAAGCATAAGAAACAAACAATTGTTCTGATTTTCTGATGTCCTTGGTTCTGTTCAGGTAAAAACGTAGTTGTCTGTGTACATCCAAGGAATGTAAGATCCTTTCCCCTTTATTGTGAGGAGTGGGGAAAAAGGTTGGCAAGTGGATAGTTTGATTTAAAGCCACTTTGGAAACCACCTTAGGCATGAAGGTAGGATTAGTCCTCAAAGATACCCTGTCTTGATGAAAAATAATATAAGGTTCCACAGCCATAAGAGCTTGTAGCTCTGAAACTCTCCTGGCAGAGGATAGGGCTAACAGGATAGCTGTCTTCCAAGATAAAAACTTGATGTCAGAAGAGGCAGCAGGCTCAAAAGGAGGCAAGGTTAGTTTTTCCAAAACATAGTTGAGATCCCAAGCAGGAATGGGAGGAGATCTAGGAGGTCTTAAGTTCTTAGCTCCTCTGAGAAACTGTCTCATGAGCTGGTGGGAAAAGATGGGAGGGTCTGTATTATAATGAGCAGAAATAGCAGAGGCATGTATCTTAATGGAAGAGAAAGAGAGACCCTTATGTAAGAGATCTGTCAGGTAAAGTAAAATTAAAGTAATGTTAGGAAGAAGAGGATCAGAATCCTGAGCCTGCATCCAGGAACAAAATCTTTTCCATTTTCCTGCATAAGATTTTCTAGTGCTAGGACGTCTGGCTTCTAACATGACATCCATAACCTGCTTGGGTAGGAAAGAAGAAATCAAAGGCCCTGGATTAACCAGGCCGCCAGGCTGAGAGTTCTGACATGAGAGTGTAGAACCTGAACCTGATGTTGGGACAGAAGGTTCGGAGACTGAGGTAAAACCCAAGGGGGCTCCAGACATAGGTTTTTTAGAGTTGGATACCAAAACTGCCGAGGCCAATTTGGAGCCAGCAAGATTACCATCTTGGGCTTGTCCTGTTTTATCTTCAATAAAACCCGTGGAAGAAGAGGAAGAGGCGGAAAGGCATATCCCGAGAGGTTCCTCCAACTGAATGACAGGGCATCCACTTTCCAAGCTTCTCTGTGGAAAGTCCTGGTGCAAAAATTCTGTAGTTGATGATTGAGATGGGATGCAAAGAGGTCTGTGTGAGGACATCGCCAGACTGCTGTTATCATCCTGAATATTTTGGTGTTCAGCATCCACTCATGTGGATCTGAAAGGTTTCTGCTCAGACTGTCTGCCAGGAAGTTTTGTTTACCTGGTAGAAACTGAGCTTGAAGATCCAGATTGCAAGCTTGAGCTGTGTTCCATAGATCCATGACTAGTCTGCAAAGGGGGTAGGAATGAGATCCCCCTTACTTGTTTATGTACCACATAACTGTGGTGTTGTCCGTCCGTATTAGTAGTTGTCCTGGTTGTAAGAGATTCCTGAAGGCCAATAGAGCTTTCTGAACAGCTAACATTTCCTTTAAGTTGATATGCAGGTGCTTCTGATCCTTTGTCCAAAGGCCCTGCAGACAATTGCCCTGAAAATGGGCTCCCCAAGCATAATCCGAGGCGTCCGTGGTTAGAATCTGAGTGGCAGGAGGCAGACGGAAGGGTTTTCCTTTGTTTAGAGCACATGCCCTGGACCACCAAAGAAATTCCTTTTGAAGGCAAGGAAGGACGGAGATCAGTATGTCTAAACTGTGGCAATGCTGAGACCATACACTTTTCAGGTACCACTGTATTTTCCTCACGTGTAGTCTTGCATATGGCACGAGAAGGATGCAGGAGGCCATGTAACCCAAAGCCTGCAGGAATTTCATTGCAGATAGTTGAGTTAAGAGTTGCCAAGTTTCTGAAAGTTGAAGCCAGCTGTAATTGTTTTTCGGATGTCAGAAATGCCATCTGGGTTGTGGTGTTTAGAAGTGCACTCAGAAAAGTTATCTGTTGTGATGGTGTCAAATTTGACTTTTTTATGTTTACAGTGAATCCCAGGAACTTGAGGAGGTTCTGTACAAATTCTAAATGCCGGAGTAAGACATCCTTGCTGTTTGCCTGAATTAGACAATCATCCAGATAAGGGTAAATTTGAATTCCCTTGAGTCTGCAGTAAGCTACTACTGGAGCCAGGCATTTGGTGAAGACCCTGGGTGCAGTAGACAATCCAAAGGGCAGTGCAGAGAATTGAAAGTGCCTCGATCCGGCCTTGAACCTGAGGTATTTTCTGCGATCCTGCCTGATGGGAATGTGTAAATATGCCTCCTTTAAATCCAAGGTTACCATCCATGCATCTTTTGACAGCATTGGAAGTAGCTGCTGTAGAGTAAGCATCTTGAATTTTGGAATCTCTAGAAAGGTGTTCAAAACCGACAGATCCAGAATGGGTCTCCATGAGTTTTGCTTCCTTGGGACTAGAAAGAGCCTTGAGTAAAAACCTTTTCCCATCTCAGAAAGTGGAACCAGTTCTATGGCATTCATAGCCAAAAGAGCTTCCACCTGGTTTAAGGCCTCCACCCACTGATGTTTTGTAAGGTCCGGCCATCCGCTTGGCCTTGGCAAGGTATGAAAATGGAATTTGTAACCTCTTAAAACCACATCCAAAACCCACTTGTCTTGGGTTATTTGAGTCCAATTTTGATAAAAAAGAGAGAGCTTTCCTCCGAGAGGGGCTTCCAGGCAAGAAGGTCCTGTAGCCCAACAGAGGGAGTCATTGAGTTTGTTTCCTTTGAGTTTGTGACCTGTCCTCTCCTCCCCTACGGGTGGAAGCAGTCCACTGTCTTGGTCTATAAGAAGCTTGTGTTTGAGGCCTTCCCCTGGAGCGTCTATATCTACCCCTCTGAGGCCTGTCTGAAGTGGGAAAGGACCAATTTTTTGAAGGCCAATTCCTGCTAAATCTAGGTGGCTGTACTTGTAAGAAATCTTTAAGTGTTTGCATGGATTTTGCCTTATCCTCCATCTTTTTAATCACCTCTTCAGCTTTTGATCCAAACAAAACATTATGCTGAACAGGAGCATCCAATAATTTAGCCTTTACTTGTTCAGGCAAATTTTGTTCATTTAGCCATGCATGCCTTCTAATGACTGTGCCGGAGGCCGCAGCCCTACAAGAAGCCTCCATGGCATCAAATCCACAGTGTAAACCATGCTTCCCAACTTGTTCAGTGGCATGCAATAAGTCATGTAATTCCTTATCATCTGCACAGGCAGAAATGGAAGTAAGCTTTTGTTTTAAAACAGACAAGAGAAATTGCTGGTATTTTAGCATATGAAACTGACAATTTAAAGTCCTAATGGACAAAGTAGCAGAAGTGTACACCTTTTTGCCCCATCTTTCTAAGGATCGAGAATCCTTTTCAGTAGGAATGGGATTTTTGGCAGAAGCGGCCTTAACTCCCTTAGGACCCTGAGAAATGGTTTCAGGGTCAGCAGAAGGGTTCTTGAATAAAAACTGATGGGAATCAGGAACCCTGTAATATATATCAGGCTTAACAGGAGCAGGAGGAAAAGAGTCAGGGGTTAAGTTAGCCTCCGAAAAGGCATCATCCACAATATCCAAAACAGGAGGAATAGCCAAGGGTCTATGTTGGGGAAGAAGAAGAAATTCCCTCAGTCTTTTCTTAGATTCTGAATACTCCTGTCCTTCCCAGTGGAAATGTTCCCTCATTTCATGCAAAGTTTCCCCAAAACAGAAATCCTCAGGGGGAGAAGCTGAAGGAATGGATTCTTCAGCATCAGAATCCTCATAAGGAGGGAAAGAATATTCCTGATCAGAAGAAGAAACTGAGGAAACAGAAGCCTGATCAGAGGAATCATAATAAACATCCTGCCTTGGCCTTTTATCTGGAGGGGGATGTGAACCCCTAATTATAGTAAGTAAATCCTCCGCCATCTTGAGTAACTGTTTCTGTGACTTGGGAGCCGGTTCAGAAGAGGCCTGTGTTGCAGTCTTTGATTTAGAAGGAGTCTTTGCCTTTGCCTTTATTAGAAGCTGAGTAGGCCTGAAAACCCCTTCAGAAGCCGGTACCTGCACAGCGGCTCCGGACCCATCCGAAGGAGCATTGTCCAAAGGTCCTGCAACAGAAATATTTAAAGGCCTGGTTGGCTCCTCATGAGAGTCCATTTCGGCCGTCTGTTCTGAAATGGCTGACAACAGGGGCTGCAAAAGCGCCTCACTGACGACGGCCGAACCTGAAGCTGGCTCCGCTTGTGTGCTATCATCAGATTTGGACCTCGGAGGCCTGTCTTTATCCTTGCGACGTTTGTGAACTCTGGTAGCCGGAACCGTATCCGACGACATTTTGTAGTTAAAGCGCCTACCGAAGTAATGAAAAGCAAAATCATACCTTCGCTTAATTGTACGTTGACTGAATCTAGCACAAAAGCGACAACTAGCTACGTCGTGGTCAGGGCCTAAGCAAGGAATACAGTAAGAATGAAAATCCTTATGAGGTATTTGCTTCCCACATGAAATACAATTATTAACTTTTTCTGACATTGGAGTGGAGCAAGAAAAAAGTTTCCCCAACGGGGTACATAGCTTTGAGTGGAGAAGAAAATCTTCGGACCGAAATATATCAGGAAAAAATTGTCAGGAGTCAGCCGACCGGCACTTGTGAACTGCTATCACTGCTCGGCAAGAAAGACTGGAGAACATGGCGTCGGCTGTCAGCTTTGTACTCCTGGCGCTCTGACGTCAGGGAGCGTGGTTGAACAGCCGATGCCGGACCCAGACTTTGGGATTCTGGCCGACCAAGGGCTGCCTGCCGGCAGGGGAGAACCCTACAGTCATGACTGCAACAGTGAAACCGATGAACATCAGTGAATACACTCGAACATTTATGGTAAGTGTACACACGACTGTACTATGTTCTTCGTGTTTCACTGTTGCAGTCACATTATGTTTGGGTAGATTCCCAAAGCTATGGTTGGGAGGAGGAATTTAGATAGCATTAGGACCAGCTATAAGGCCCTGCAAGACTGCAGTGGCAAAGCCAGCTCTGGATTTAGAGAAAATTGGAAAATGATAATGCTTAGTGAAAGTATGCACAGAACTCCAGGTAGCAGCTTCCAAGATGTCCCTGGTAGGGACGCCTCTGAGAAAGGCTGGAAAGGTAGATGCAGCCCTGGTGGAGTGAGGTCTGATCCCCTGGGGGATAGGTTTTCCATGGTGCTTATAGCAGAAATTAATGCAATGGCCTATCCATTTAGAAATGGTTTGCTTTGAAATAGCCTTCCCCTCTGCCTCTGCAGCAAATGCCACCTAGCAGTTGTTCAGATTTCCTTTGAGGTTTAGTCCTGTCCAAGTAGAATCTAAGTTGTCTGTGCACATCTAAGGAATGCAGTATCCGTTCCCGTTTGTTCTGTGGATTGGGAAAGAAGGCTGGCAAATGAATAGACTGATTAATAGCCACACTAGATACCACCTTGGGAATGAAGGATGGATTGGTGCTGAGGGACACCCTGTTCGCATGAAAGATGATGAAAGGCTTCACTGCCATAAGGGCCTGTAATTCAGAAACCCTTCTAGCTGAAGTGATTGCTAAAAGAAAAGCTGTAAGTCTGCAGTAGCAGCTGGCTCGAAAGGAGGTAGAGTGAGTTTCACCAAAACAAAGTTAAGGTCCCAGGCTGGGGTTGGAGCTCTCCTGGGCGGTCTCAAATTTTTGGTCCCTCTGAGGAACTGCTTGAGCAGTGGATGAGAGAAGAGGGGAGGTTCTGTACTATAATGAGCTGAAATGGCTGAGGCGTGGATTTTAATGGAGGAAAAAGACAGGCCCTTGTGAAGCATCTCAGTTAAGTATTGTAAAATCTGAGGTAAATTGGGCACTGCTGTGCTCATCCCTTGAGACTGGTTCCAGGCACAGAATCTTTTCCATTTTTCAGCATAAGATTTTCTAGTACTAGGCCTCCTTGCCTCTAAAATGATATCCATCACAGATTTACTGAGGGATGGTAGAGGAGAGATTATGTAATTAGCCAGGCTGCAAGGTTCAGTGTTAGAAGCTGAGGGTGCAGAATCTGGTTCTCCTGCTGAGACAACAGGGAAAAAGTCTGAGGCAGGTACCATGGGGATAACCATGAGACACTGCGCAGGAAGGGGTATCAGTGTTGGTGTATCAAGATCATCCTTGGTTTGTCCTGTTTGATTTTTAGTAGTACTTTGGAAAGCAGAGGCAGAGGAGG
This sequence comes from Protopterus annectens, assembly GCF_019279795.1. Lineage (NCBI taxonomy): Eukaryota > Metazoa > Chordata > Ceratodontiformes > Protopteridae > Protopterus > Protopterus annectens. The sequence continues at coordinate 97,843,531 of NC_056729.1, read as the reverse complement.
GAAGGCATAGACTGATACGTTTTTCCAGCTGAAGGAGAGAGCATCCACTTTCCAGGCTTGCTTGTGGGGAATCCTTGTGCAAAATTTGTCCAACTGGTAGTTCCGGGGAGAGGCAAACAGGTCTATATCTGGGCTCCCTCATTTGCTTGTCAACATGTTGAAAATCCTTGCTTCCAGTTTCCACTCGTGTGGGTCCATGAGGTTTATGCTTAGTCCATCTGCCAGTGTATTTAATTTTCCTGGCAGGAATTGAGCTTGTAGGTGCACTTGGTAGCTCAACACTAGTCTGGAGAGGGGGTAAGAATGTCTACCCCCCCCCTGCTTATTTATGTACCACATAACAGTGATGTTGTCCGTCTTTACCATAAGTTGTCCTGGAAGAATGTAGTCCTTGAAGGCTGTCAGAGCATTCTGTACAGCTAACATTTCTTTTTGATTGATATGCAGGTGCATTTGACTTGAGTTCCATTTGCCTTGAATGCACTTCCCTGCCAGGTGAGCCCCCCATGCATAGTTTGATGTGTCTGTTGTTAGGGTTTGGACGGCAGGGGGTGGTGTGAAAGGTAGTCCCTTGTTTTGGTGGCAGGCCTCTGCCCACTAAAGGAATTCTAGGCATAGGCAAGGTATGATAGGAATCATTGCTTTTAGATCCTGAGAATGTTGATACCATAGGCTTTTTAGATACCACTGTAGTTTCCTTATATGCAGTCTTGCATATGGAATTAGAAGAATGCAGGAGGCCATGAACCCCAAGGCTTGCAGTATCTATCTTGCAGATAGCAGGGTTTTTGTGGTCAGTTGTTTGAAGTAGGTTGTCAAATTAATTTGTTTCTCTGGTGTGAGGTAAGCCATCTGGGAAGTTGTATTCAAGCTTGCTCCCAGGAATATAATTTGTTGACAGGGTACCGGGTGTGATTTATTTTCGTTTATGGTGTACCCCAGACAAGTTAGAACATTTTGACCAAAAGCCAGATGATTCAAAAGTATGTCCTGGCTTTCTGCCTGAATTAGACAATCGTCCAGGTATGGGTATATTTGAGAAATAACTGGAGCTAGGCACTTTGTGAATACCCTGGCGGCAGTAGATAAGCCAAAGGGCAGTGCAGAGAACTGATAGTGCGTGTAGCCTGCTTTGAAGCGTAGGCATCTTCTGCAAGATTCCCTGATTGGGATGTGCAGGTATGCTTCTTTTAAATCTAGTGTTGCTAACCAGGCATCTTTGCCTAGCATAGGAAGTAATTGGTGAAGAGTCAGCATCTTGAATTTTGGAATTTCCAAAAAGGTGTTTAGAGTAGACAGGTCCAGGATAGGATGCCATGAATTGTCTTTTCTGGGTATCAGGAAAAGTCTCAAGTAGAAACCTTGTCCCTTTTCCTCTTCCGGTACCAGTTGAATAGCCCCCATGCTTAAGAGAGAACGTACTTGTTTTTGGGCCTCTGCCCACTGATTTGGGGGTAGGTCCAACCACCCTCTTGGTGTTGGCAACATGTGGAAGTGAAATCTGTATCCCTGGGACACTATATTTAAAATCCATTTGTCGTAGGTAATGAGTTCTCAGTTCTTTGCATGAAGAGCAATCTTTCTCCCCAAAGGGGCAGTCAGTTGATAAGTGCTTGGAAATTTTAAACGGAAGTCATTGAGACAGTTTACCATAGGGGGGAGTCTTATTACTCCCAGATTTGGTAGTGGAGGCCCCCCACTGCTTAGTCCTGTGTGTCCTCTGGGACTGAAACCTGAGGCTTTTGCTGTATCTGGGTTTGGCTTCAGAAGACCTGGAAGGGGCTGGAAAGGACCAATTCTTAGAGGGCCAGTGCCTATTAAATCTAGGAGGCTGAACTTGCACAAAATCTTTAACGGTTTGCATAAATTAGCTTTATCTTCCATCTTTTAAGAACCTCCTCAGCCTTGTTGCCAAACAGGCGGTTCTGATTTAAGGGAGCATCCAACAATTTAGCTTTAACATGATCAGGCAAGGATTGCTCTTTTAGCCAAGCATGCCTTCTGAGCACAGACCCAGTAACAGCAGCCCTGCAAGAGGCCTCTAATGAATCAAAACCACATTGCAAAGTATGTTTTCCAACTTGTTCAGCAGAATGCATTAAATCCTGTAATTCTTTATTTTCCACACAGTCAGGAATCAACATCATTTTCTGTTTAAGCAATAACATGTTGCTGATACTTTAACATATGAAACTGGCAGTTTAAAGCTCTAGTGGCCAAGGTTGCAGAAGTGTAAACCTTCTTATCCCATCTATCCAGCGCCCTGGAGTCTCTATCGGAAGGTGTAGGAATTTCAACAGTAGAAACCTTAATGACCTTGGGCCCCTGTGAAATAGTCTCTGGATCCGCAATAGTATTTTTAAAAAAGAACATGTGTGACTCAGGGACACTGTAGTATCTGTCAGGTTTTCTGGGAGCAGGAGGCAAGGAATCAGGGGCCAAACTAGATTCCGAAAAAGAATTTATCAACAATGTCCAGTACAGGAGGAATAACTAAAAGCCTATGTTGAGGTAGGAGTAAGAAATCCCTAAGCCTCTTTTTCGAATCAGAAAAATCCTGGCTTTCCCAGTGGAAATGCTCCCTTAGAGTATGAAAGGTTTCCCCAAAAGAAAAATCGTCTGGAGGGGAAGCAGAGGGAATGGAGTCCTCTGCATCAGACTCCTCATAAGTAGATAAGGGCAAATCCAGATCATCAGAAGAATCAGAAAAAACAGAATCCTGGTCAGAAGATTCACAAACAACTTCAGTCCTAGGCCTCTTAGAAAAGGGGGGGGGGGTTGGCTACCCCTGATTAGAGTTATTAAATCTTCAGCCATTCTTATCATTTGTTTTTTAGGCACAGAGGCCTGAACATGTGGCCTGGGCATCGTTTTTTTAGGCATGGTTCGAGATTTAGGCCTAAGTGAAGAAGGAGCCATCAGTTTAACATGCAAGTCCGTAGGCCTGAATACACCCTCAAAAGCTTGTGCCTGCACAGTGGCTCCGGATCCATCCAAGGTAGAGACATCCATGGGTTCCATAGTTGAAGCATCTCACGGCATACCGGACTCTGAATGGGTCTCAGTAGAGGCCTGCGAATCAGAAGTAGCGGGTATCAGGGGCTACGGAAGCGCGTCACTGAGTACCGGCGAACTAGCGACTGGCTTAGGATAAGCATTGTTGGCAGTTTTGGACCTCGGTGGCCTGTCTCTGTCTTTATCTTTGTGTTTTTTCAGAATCCCGGTAGCCGGATGGCTAACCGATGACATTTCTGGATAATTAAACTGAGAACCGAAATATTTAGAGGTGAAAATATACCGACGACGGATAGTGCACTGATTAAATAAAGCACAAAACTGATAGCAAGGTACATCGTGGTCAGGGCCTAGGCAAAGAATACAGTATGAATGAAAATCTTTATGAGGTATTTGCTTTCCACAAGTAATGCAATTATTAACTTTTACTGACATCGGTAAGGAGCAAGAAAATGTTTCCCCAAAGGGGTACTTAGCTTTAGTTGAAGACTTCAGTTCTTAAACTTGAAAATGAAAATTTCAGGAGTCGGCCGACTGGCACTTGCGAACTGCTTCTGCTTCAGGCACCGCACGGCAAGAAAGACTGATGTAATGGCATCGGCTGCATGTTTTATACCCCTGACGACCTGACGTCATGGAAGAAGGGACAGCAGCCGACACAAGACCCAAGACTTTGTTAATCAGGCTGACTGAGGGCTATCTGCAAGCAGATAACCCAAATGTAATGACTGCAAAAGTGAAACATGAAGAACATCATGTCTGTCACATCTGGCAGGAGATCTGGAACTCGATCCAGAATCCAAGGTTGGCAAAGAAAATGAGGCCACAGGAAGGGCGAGCCAAATTTGATGAGACAAGTAAGGTGCAATGAGGATGACTTTGCTTTTCAACCTGGTGGCTTTCCACAGGAATTTTGGAATTAGAGGGATTGATGGGTAAGCATAAAGTAGACCGAGGGCGTCAGTCGCGAAGTAGAGTGTCCCTCGGTGACTCCCCCTGAGGAGGGATTAGGGCAAAGCAGCTGCTGCGTTTGTTGTTTAGGGGAGAAGCAAAATGATCACAGCAAGGCTGGCTTCATTGGTAGAAAATCATTTCTGCCATTTTCCTGTGAAGATACCACTCACGAGGTAGAAGAATGGACATTCTCAATTTGTCTGCTATCACACTGGATTTCTTTGGAATGTGTGTTGCTCTGAGAAAGTGGTTGGATGAGATCGCCCATTGCCTCACTCTGAGTGGTTCTCGACACAAGGGGTAAGATCTGGTCCCTCCTTGTTTACTAATGTACCAAACCACTGACATATTGTAAACTTGACTCTCCAATATTGCATAAACTAAAAGATCCTGCCAAACCTTGGATCACAGAAAAAGGGTGACATCTTGCCTACCTTTATCTTCCAAATCTTCTGTGGAAGAATTTAGTTCTGATTTAACATGGTTCATCTTATGCAGATATTTTGCAAGTCAAAAATGGCAGTCTACATCTAAGGACTCTCAAACCATTTCTTAGTCTGACAGGACAGTACTTGAGATGCCTGTATGACTGGTGGAAGTGAAGATGGTGGTTGTGTCTTCCAATGCTAAAGTTAGTATGGAAACAATTGGCATGACTGTGGTTTACACTGGTGGACTCACAGTTACAACTTTATAGAACTGTATCTGCTGTTGGGTGAGAAATAGATATCAGTATTACTGCAGCAGGTGTACCAATGTTTCGTCCACAAGATCTAGCTTTTAAAATTGTGGAAATCCAGGCTGATGTTAGACTGATGGTAAATACCCTGATATTAATAGGACCAATGTTGGATATAGTGTCTCCTGAACTGATCTAGAAAACATCAAATTTTGGGCCAGCAAGAGATAATACTGCTGGGATTGAAAATGGAAGAAATGTACTCAGTGTAACATTGACTCTTAGTTAAACCTAGTCTGTCCACCTCAACTGATGGGTATATTTACCATGTGGAGGATCTAACCAGCAAATTCAACTTATCTAGAGCTCGAGCTTTATGCTTTCTTCTGTGATCCATCTGTCTTACCATGTAGCTCTCAGAGCAAGTTTGAAGCCTAAATCACAAAAGTAACTAACAGAAAGAAAGATGTAATTTCAGGTGAAGAACAGGCCTCAGGTTAAGTCTACAGGGTCTGTCCAGAGATGTGAAAGTGTGAGAATTTGGAAGGGGAAGGTGGATGAGTTGTTGAGGTGGATGGACTAGGAATAAAAATCCAGTGTGTAAGTATGCAAGTACATAAATTCTTTATCTTAGGTTATCCTGTCTTTCCACTTCGAATGATGGCACAGAATCTCCAGCTAGCAAACACCCTGGGTGGCACAATGACAAGATACCTTTGAAGACCACAGCATCAATGAGGATCTCAACTTAAAGATCACATCTAGCTTATAATGGCTAGCAAATATGTGCATAGTAGCCTGCATAGCAGTAGCAGAAAAACTGTCCACAGTGGAATTTCTAAAAAAAAAAAAAAAAAAAAAACAGGCTGTGGAAGTTGCAACAGATTTGTGGAATAGGCTTTAGGTTTAGATAATAAAGTTCTGTTAGTAGCATAATATACAAAAGTACTTATTATCAATGTCCACCCCTCCAGGGATGTCTAAAGGTCAGTTCCCTGTGCTTTCTCCGATTAACCTGGTGAACTTGGGCATCCTGAGGTAATGTAGCAACTGCCTCATGTACACCGACAACCCTCTCCTCTTACCTTCCAACACTCAGACTTGTGAGAGATGCACTTATATATCCAAATTGGAAGCCACGCACTCTCCAGCCAAGACCGGAATAACTGGTCAAGAGAAGGTGGTCAACACTTGTGCCATGCCACATGGAACACATAGCCCTCCAGAACACACACCAGCACTGCCTTCACATAAAAACACAAACTGCACACCCACCTTCACGGAGGCTAAAAATCTACCCAAGCAGCAGAGACCTGCAAGGCAGAAACTCACTCGACCACCACAACACAACACTAATCACGAGACACATAACTCCCCTAAACAGTGTGCCACTCAACCAAAGCCCCTAAGGCAAAACAGCATGCCCAACACACTAGTCATAGGTGACTCGATAGCGAGGCACACTGATGTCCCACTCACTAAGTTGAATAAGGGGAAAGTAACAGTCAGCTGCCTGTCAGGTGCCAGGATCTGCCACATAATGCACGCACTCAGGTCCCACAACAACAGGTACAAATATGACTCTGTCATTGTACATGTGGGTGTGAATGACCTGAGACGTACCTCCCTGGACTTCATGAAAAGAGACATGGAGAAGCTCTCGGATTATGTAGCCCAGGCGGGTATGACCCAAGCCCTGAGAAGCAACCTAACATCTCCCAGAATGATACCACAGTACAAGCAGAAAATGAATGATTTCAACAATTGGCTAAGTTTCTGGTGTCATTCTAAGGGGATCCAGTATCTGCCTGGGATGACATGATTGACAGACCTCAATGCTTTGCCAGAGATGACCTGCATCTGTCACCCCTGGGCTTCCGGATACTGGCCAAGGCTCTTGCCACCCCTATAGTGCTTTTTTTTAGGTGGTGTTCCAAAGACCAAATTACCACCTACAAACAAATGCAATCTGAGGGTCATGCTGCTCAATGCTAGAAGTCTAAATCTCAAAATGCACTCACTCGAAGCACTCCTTAAAATGGAGAACATCGACATTTGTGCTGTAACAGAGACCTGGTTCAAGGCAGCAGAAAGCACCCCTGCACTACCAGGCTATAACTCATTCCACACCTTTCAGCCCCAGAACTTGGACCGAATTTCCAAAGGCGGTGGTGTTTCCATATTCATAAAGGATGCACACATCTCCAGACTGGTACCCCAACATAACACATCAGAGATAGTTCAGGTGCAGCTAACATTGGGTAAAACAGCGATTCAGGTTGTAGCCTGCTATAGGTCCCCAACCATGTCCCAAGACTCGCACTCCATGTTTCTAAGCACCCTGGAGAATATTAGGGTCCAACCTAACACTCTCTTACTAGGAGACTTCAATTACCCCTCCATTAACTGGGTAAACTACTCATGTACCAATACACTTGCCCAACATTTCCTGGAGTTCATTAATTCCAATGCCCTGGACCAGCTCGTTCTTACCCCCACTAGAGGTAGCAACATCCTTGACCTGGTCATTACTAACATGGGCGACCACTGCTCTACACCAACAGTCAGCTCCTCCTTGGTTAGATCCGATCACAAGCTAATCACCTTGGAAATCCAGACACCCCCCCCCCCCCAGCAAAAGTAACCACCATGAAAAACTTCTCCAAAGCTAACTTTGGGCTCCTTAAAACAGAGGTGGCTAACTTCACAGCACCCATACAAATGGAGAATAGTTGTGTGACCGCAGAATCATACACAAATGCACTGTACGAACACGTACAGAAATGCATGGCTCTCGCCATACCCAATAGAATCAAGAAGCTCTCCTCCAAAAAAAGTAAGCCAATCTGGTGGTCCCCTGCCATAAACAAACTCTACAACAGGAGGAAACTGATGCGGAATAAGGTGAAGTCCCAACACTGGAAAACCTCCCTTATCAGGCTCAACAAGAAGTTGAGACACCTCATCAAATCCTCTAAAGCTAGCTATGAAAACAGAATTGCTGCAGACAGTAAAGACAACCACAAGGCCTTCTATAGCTATGTAAAGAATCTCCATGGCAATACCCAGATTTGCTCTGAGCTATTGCACAATGATACCTCCTATACCGAAACAACAGATATTGCCAGTATACTGGCCGACAGATTCAGTGCCAACTTTACCTCTCCCCTCCAAAGGACCAATCACAATACCAGTAGATTGCCAGGCATCCAGTATTACTGCTGCACAGGTTAAACAGCACTATCCAAGGCCAAGAATACAGCTTCTATGGGACCTGACAATATCCCCGATTGTGTTCTACATGAACTACAGAGTGAATTAGCACCTCACCTATGTGCCTTGTTCAATCACAGCTTCACCTTAGGCTTTGTGCCTATTGAATGGCACACTGCTACAGTCATCCCTCTCCACAAAGGAAGAGTGACTACAGATCATGGAAACTATCGCCCCATTAGCCTGACGAGTCTGACATGCAAAGCTATAGGATGCATCATCATGGACCTAATAAACAAGGATATAGGGAATCTCCAAACTCTGGATCCCAAAAGGTTTGGTTTTGTGAATGGTAAATCATGCCTGCTCAACTTGGTTGATTTCTTTGAGTCAGTCACCAGAGCTGTGGATGAAGGCAAGGTGGTTCATACAGCCAACCTTGATTTGGCCAAGGCTTTAGATACCATTCCCCACTCAGGAATCATAGAAAAACTCACTAAGCTTGGTGTCAACCCCTATATCACTAGGTGGGGTGCAAACTGGCTCACAGAGAGAACCCACAGCGTGAAAGTAGCTGACTCCAAATCAGATTGCTGACTAGTCACGAGTGGAGTCTCACAGGGTTCGGTCCTGGATCCTCTCCTATTTGGTATCTACTTCTCTGAAGTCCAGGCCAACACAAAGGGACTCTGGCTGACAAAGTTCACAGACGATTGCAAGTTGGGAGCTATTATTAACTCCTCAAAAGATGTTGACATCCTACAGATTGGCCTCACTGAGACCAACGACTGGTATCAGAACCATGGCCTTAAGCTTAATGTCAAAAAATGTGTCGTCATCCCCTTTGGGAAAAACCCGGTTCCCATGAATTACCACATAGGCGGTAGTCCACTAAACACTGAAGGTGTAATACGAGACCTGGGGACACAGGTTGACAGCAACCTCTCCTTTGATAACCACATTGCCACTGTAGACAGAAAGTCCTTCTATGTGGCACATCTCATTACAAAAGGTTTCTCATCCAGGAAGAAAGAGGACATAATCCCTCTCTACTTGTCCCTCATTAGACCTATTATAGAATACAATGCCCCATTTGTCATGTACCTCACTAGACACCTACAACAACTGGAAAGGCCACAAAAATACCTCACTAAGAGGATCTTAGGCCTTAAACACATGCCCTACATGGACAGACTCAAAAAACTCCAGCTATACTCTGTCTCATCACTTACTTAGAGGCGATCTCTGCTTGCCCTGCAAAGCCATGTCTGACCCAGACCTGCTAGATATGCTACACTTAAAAGAAATCCCAATTCCTCCGTGCCACATGCTCCAGGAACCTAAACCTCATTACCACAATAAACAGAACATGCTGGAGGGATAGGTTCCTAACCCAGAGACTTCCCATACTCTGGAACAAACTTCCCATTCACGTCAAGCAGAGCACTTCACTGGCACTCTTTAAGAGAAATCTTGACGAGTGGATGAGCAATAGGAAGTTCACCCCAGGGATCACTTTAGTGGCCTTGCTTGACAGGGGCACTGGGAACTAACTTTGGGTGGCATGATGCCAGGGAATCTTCTTGGACTAGGCTTAAATAGGCTCCAGGGCCATTAGCCTAGTACACACCTATTAACCTATGAACTTATAAGAGGTCTAACCATGCGGTGTGTACTGATTTGCCCTCACCAATGCTCTAGTGACTTTCTCAAAGAAGTCAACCAGGTTAAATAAACAGGATCTGTCCTTGACAAATACGAACTGGCTTGCGTTGAGATTTTTTAGGTTACCTATGTCCTTTATTTATTAATGTCATAATGAACCTTCCCACAGCCATAGAGATAAGGCTGGTCAGACTTATGGGTCTAATTTTCCAGGTCTGTTTATTTGTGCAAAGGGAGGATAACTGCTGTCCTCCATTCATCTGGCATAAAGCTTGTTCGGAGACTGACAGTGAATAACCTCTGTAAGGTGTCTAATAGGTTCTGGTTTAGGCTGGAAACTAAGCCGCATGTTATGTTATCTGGCCACACAGAACCAGTCTTCTTACCCTTGGATAGTGCCTTGATGACTTTTTCATGGGCAATTTGAGGAGAAGGGGGTGTAGATTTTAGTATGAAATCTGGGAATGTAGAAGACGAGAGGGAATGAAGTTAGAGTTAAATTTATCTGCTAGTAGACTGGCTATGTCCTCTGGGTCTGAGTATGCGATATACTTTACTATTAGCGCTGCACATTTTTGTAAAGTTTCTAATGTAGTTAAAGCAGGCATTCTGGTTGTCCTTTGTATGGGTGGCAATTGTTACCTCATATCTGTCTTTGTTTGATATGATCAGGGCTAGAGTTCCCAGCAAAGTTTAGACAGAACCCTTTTTTCACCTTGAGAGTTGCATTTATTTTACATGCGCTAATTTTTTTTCTTTTACTAGACAATCTGTATATACCTAGGTTCCACTACAGGGATTTATTTTTGAATTTAACATTGTATTTAGTTCTGAGAAGAACAGATGCATCTCTGCAGCTATTCAAATGCGCATATAATTTGGCAGTAAAGGATTCTGCATAAGCAGTTGGGTCACTGAGTTTGAAAGGGGTGATGTACTTAGCCAGGTCATCACTCAGTTTCAGTAGTTTAACCTTGGTACAATCACTGAAAACCAAGGTATCAGAGGATGCTTCTGGCTTCAGTCTTATTTATTTTATATTTGTTTACTGGGAAAGTCCAACTGGAGACGTCCTTTTTCAGCAGAGGCCCAGGGAGAAAAGCTCCAGTTACAATAAAAATACAAAATAAAGAACACAAATGTATACAAACATGGCACAATAACAAAATTTAAAATACAAGAAAAGAAATGTTAGGTAGTAATATTCTAAGCGATTACATAGATGATGTTGTTGTTGTTGTTTGTCTTTCAGCTTTTCCCGGTTAGGGGTTGCCACAGCGGAACTCCGGTCCGCTAATGATTGGCAGTTGTTTTTTATAGTGTCGAGCTGCCAGCCCGACGCTCAACCTTCAACGAAGGCATGCCCATTCAACGCATGTCTTTCGAGCGCCCACTAGACTGTGGGGAGGACATGCAGACTCCGCACAGAAGGCACTCCCAACCCAAGCAGAGAATCGAACGGGAGAACCTCTTGCTGTGAGGCAAAAACGCTGCCGCTGCACCACCGTGGAAGTCAAGCTGTTACATAGATGTAATATGTACAAATCCTAAAGGCTAAGCACCAATAATGTATATGATAATATCACTCTAATGTTATATCAACAGTAGGCCTTTAGTGGCAATTTATAAATGTTTAGAATAAGACTCATAGAAGGAGGTTCTATATCATAGTAGTAGCAGATATCAACTAGTTTATTTTGTGCTATATGGAGGCATTAAAGCAAGTTATGTATTTACAAAATGTTAAAGAAAGAATTGTAGAGATGCTTGTGGTGATAGAATAGTTAGTTATCAGCCGGGGTAGTGCAAGGGCAGATCCATTTGCTAAGGAGATAGCTTTTTAAGGCTGGTTTAAATATTGTTAGGGATGATAAGGAGGCAAGATTGGTTGGTAAAACATTCCAGAGTTTATCTACGTAGTTTGAAAAGAGGGCATCTCCTGCTTGATTTTTGGATATATGAGTTCTTATGTGGTTTCTGTTGGTGGATCGGAGAGGTCTAGCAGTAGCATAGGGTTTTAGAAGAGTTTGAAGGGTGGGTATTTTTTCAGGCTCTGAGAGGATTTTGGGGGCCATTGAGAGTTATGTCTAGTGTAGGAGTTGGGGAAGTTCTAACCAGTCAAGCTGCTTGAGTGCTAGGCAGTGATGAGATCTAGCCGGTGAATTTGTGGCAAATCTTGCTATTTTACTGTAGCATGTTTCAAGTTTTTGTAATTCAGACTTCTTAAGGTTAGTGAGAATGGGGTTGCATATAGTAAGGTGGAGAGTAGGTGGGTTTGGGCAATGGCTATTTTGGTATTTGTTGTGAAGTAGTGTTTGCTACCATGTACGGTACCAAATTTTTTGTGTACTTTTTTACTGTCTGAGAAATATGAATATCAAATTTAAGTTTATGGTCAATTTCTATTCCGTGTAGTTTAGTGTGCTGTGAGGGGGTTATGCAGGTATTGTTATGGGAGGTAATGTAGAAAGTGTTATGGGTGGGAGTAATTTTGTTAGGAGAGAATAGTATCAGTTTTTTTTTTTTTTAAGGGTTTAAGATTAAATTAGCATTTGTTAGCCAGGACTCAACTTCTTGAAAGGCTTTCTGAGTTAGTGTCTGAAGTTCTAATAGGGAGGGTGCAGAACAAATCACAGTCGAGTTGTCTGCATATTGGATGAGTGATCCGTGAGTGGTTGCAAGATGGAGGTTATTTATTAATAAATATAGAGAATAGGAGTGGGCCTAACATAGAACCTTGGGGCCCTCCAAGTTCAACTGGTAATAGGGGTGATAGGGTCTGTTGCCATGAGACTGCTTGTTGACATCCTGTGAGGTAATCTTTGAACCATGCAAGGGTGGAATTACAGAAGTGTAAATCTGAGAGTGTGTTAAGAAGGTGAGTATGGGAGACCATATCAAATGCTTTTGACAGGTCCAAGAAGACAGAGGAAGAATAGTGATTGTTGCTTCTGTGAAGATTGATGAGGTTAGTAAATGACAATAGTGCAGTTGTACTATGGAATGGCCTAAAACCGTGTTGTGTATTGGTCAGAAGTTTGTCACTAAGTAGGTAGTCTGTGATTTGCTTATGAATTACTCTTTCTATGATTTTAGAGAGTGGAGATAATATTGCAATTGGTCTATAGTTGTTAAGTTCAGTTGTTGAGCCTCCTTTATGTAGAGGAATAATGTATGCTGTTTTCTAGATAGAAGGGACTTGGTGTTCAGTTACTGATCTGTTGATTAGTATTGATATAGGGTATGGAATGCCATCTGCTGTAAGCTTTAAGTATTCTGTGGGTAGACTGCCGGCAGCTAGTGTAGTAGGCTTTAGTTTTTGCAGAAGTTTTTTGATGGGATTAGTTGCTACTGGTTGCAGTGAGAAGGTGGATGTGATGTTGGCTATTGGGAAGGAGGGTTTGTTTTTTGCTGGGGTTTGATTTTTAGCTATTTCTAGGATGGTTTCTATAAAATATTTGTTAAACTGAGTGGCTATGTTGTCTTTGTTATTGGTGGTGTTGGGGTTCTTTTTTTACCTGGGTGAAGGATATTATTTATTGTGGTCCAGAGTTTTTGTGGTGTCCAACAACCAGTCTTAAGGTGAATGTGATTAATTGTTTATTAATTATTAATCTGACCAGAGAGAGAGTTACAATTAATAAGGAGCAGAGCTGTCTCATATTGACAACAACCAAGTCCAGGATTTTATTGCCCCTGGTTGGGGTGCAGACTAACTGAGAGTTGATTGTGGTCTTGTGTTTGAATTGTTTTGCCAGTTAAGTTGGGAAGTCCATTAGCTGGACTATGTTTAAAAAAGGCACTACAGGGCTATCAATGGGTTTTACCAATACAAGGAAGCCTTGAAATTTTAGGTCCAAGCCATCCTTGGCAAAGCAAACAAGATTGGGCAGCATCTTTTCCCATGCTGGCACTGGATTCCCTTCTCATAACACCAGTTATTCAGCCATTTGTTGAAGTCAATCATGTTTCCTTTGTACTTTGGCATCATTCTTGGAGAAAGAAGGATCCCCAATCAGTTCAGGAGACTTTACTGCATTTGTGATGTGCATGGAAAACTCAGACACGTCTCTCTGTATATCCCCCATAGTTTTTTGTGTCAAGTTTACACCCATATGGACCACAACCATGACAGTCTTGTTTGTTTGGCTTGATGGTCTTTAGAGCCCTTGAGATGTCTGAGGCCTTAGCACTCGAAAAACAGCAAACTGGTACCCTATTTTTCTCCAGTCTCATGAGAGCAGAGTCTATGCATCTAACTATATGGAGACACTGATCAGTATGTTTTTATTTATAGAGGGTTGCACTTGATTCAGGGTGATTTTCTTCTTGGTGACTCTTAGTTATGGATGTGCCAGCAAGTGTTGTAATGTTTGTTTTTCACCGAGTCCTAGTCTTGTTGGATCTTGGAGGCTTATGCAAGGACTTTTTTACAGCCTCAGTGTATGATAACTTTCTGGGAATTTGTGTGAAATGTTGTGGATGTGTGTGGTACTGACGAGCTGTGTTCATATGCGAGAGTGTTTGTTCCATTCTAGTTAAGTATTTGTTCTCTCACCGATAGATAGTGACAAGGTAAGCAATACTTCACTGTCTGCGAGCATCAGGTAATTGTTACACTGCCTGAGAATACTAAGTATGAGGGATGGGGACTGAGGGGGAAACAAGCTGGCTAACCTTCCATTCTAGTCCAAAAGTGTAAAGAATATAGTATATTTGGAGACTTATTTTTAATGCTATTAAACTCACTTCATATGCTGATATTCTTATAAATAAATTACATCTTGCTTTACTGATTTTAGGTGTGTTAAATGAAGTGCTAAGTAAAGAGGAATACAGTAAATTATTTGCATACAGTATGAGAAGGCTACAATAAAAACATTTGCAGTACAACTAATTTCAGTCTGGACTCTAATTTATTGTACAGATAGCTGTAGGAATCAACTTAGACCCTGACGCACGAGGTTGTACAGCAACCATTTACTGAGTATGGGACTATCTTGTTATGTGAAAACTTCAATTAAAGTGCATGTTTCTATAGGATTGTGTGGCACAACACCAAGTGTAGCTCAGGGTAGCACAACTGAGCAGAAAAATCAAAGAAACAATGAAAAAAATCAGCAAATAGCAGTAACTTTTCCAATACTGAAAGCTTCCTACAAACAATTGTAACTTATCGTCTGCCACAGAATAATCATCATCTCCCAGACCACCCACACACTTGACCAAAACTTGCTGTAACTGTAACTAAATTGCAGGGATGTATTAAATGGAGAAAAAACAGTACCATGGTACACTGCAGAACTTTATAGACTAATCAGGCAACAACAGAAAACACAACACTTTTTCAGCAAAATTATATAAAACCAAGAAAACTGATCAAAATACCACTTAAAATGCAAAAATCAACAGGTGAAATATATATGTTGCAGAAACAACTTTCCTGCTGTGTGACTTGGAAATAAGGTCAAAATGCCATTTTTTGCTTATTCCAGCAAATGTGCTCTGAGCAGAACAACAGTGTCCAGTGTAGTTTAACTGAGCATAGACATCAAAGAAACCAATGAGAAAAACAGGTTTTGATTTCAGCCAATGCTGATTACTTCCTGGAAACTGCAGTAACTTATCCTCTGCCAGAGAATAATCACTACTATCTCCTTGCCTGCCCATGTGACTATTCAACATAAGTAGTAATATTAACTGTGTATTTCTCCATCAAAACTGAAAAATAAATAAATAAAAGATTTTTTGCAAAAGGTGTCCACAGCATCTGATGTCTTTTCCAGAAGGAGTGGGGTAAAATGCTAGGGTTTCTTGGTCTCACACGTATCTGAAAAGGTAATGTAGGACCCTGCCCAAAGATGACTGCAGAGTATGGTGTGTCATCCACCTGTGATTTGTACAAGACAACCCCCCTTTTTTGGTGGCTCAATCTAATTTCTTGTTGCTACCAAGCTACAAAAATATTATTTTCTAGGACAGGCTTGGTCATTTTTATGACGAAAAGGGACCCCAGGTCATTCTAAAGAAGGTTTACATGACCATGAGGATCCTCCTCCCAAAAAAATGGATCACCATGAGAATTAGCAGCCAGTGAAAAATCATGATCCTTGTTCAAATCAAAGACAGAGTTACTGATATATCCTGTGTCTCCTGATTAAGAAGGTACAAATAGGAAAGGAGACATTCAACTAGCTCCAGACCCTGAGGGGTAAGCCTGCATCCTGCTCCTTCTTGCACTACAGAAGTGAGCTAGATGTCAGACTGCTAGTCTGGAGATGATCCAGCAGACAACACCAATAATAGTGAAAGGCATGCACAAGGCATGGCACCAGTGTTGGGCTATATTCTCAAGTCATACACTCCAATTATTTTGTCTAACCCATCAAGTGCTGAATAGTAAACATAGGGTGTTAGCAAAGGACCAGAATGTTCTACATTATGGGAATTATTTAACCAAAGGAAAAGTGAAGACAGCAGACTCAGACCCCAAATCAACTTGATTGCCATTGCCAGGTCCACTCTAGATGATTTGTCAACTATGTGTTTGAGAGTTGTTGTTTTAGTCCCCAGAACTAATTTCTAACAGCAGTTGCCAGGGAGTTGCCTCTCCTGTAACTTTCATTGTCATCAGCCAACAATGGGCATGAGTTCATAATGACTATGAATACTTGGATTGAAGGAGGCTCCTTTGGCCACTACTTGGCCTTTTTTAATGATCTTTATTTCAACAACTAAACCAGCTAACAGCTTAAAAACATAAAAGGAAATAGATATGTATGTCTACAGCAATGCAGATATGTAATAATTCAATAATTTTCTTCTTATGTTATTTTCTCCCCCTCCCCTTTCTCCTAGATTGATTGCCCCTTAGATTCTTGACAATGCATTTTTGGCATTTTATCCATCATCATCATCAGTCATATATATTTAAAATTAGGAGGAACAATCATTTAAGCTCAGTCTCATTCGTATTCCGTTCAGGTCTAAGCTTGTTTCATTGCCCATAGCTCATGGGTCCCTCACTGAATCTAGAACCAAGATTAATGGCAGGCATTTGCTTCTCAAGTTAATACCCTACTCCTTCCTAGTAAAAAAATACAATTTCAGTTTAGTAAATCTTTTAGTTATGTACTTACCATAACTTTAGATGTTTGGGATCCATCTCGCCTACATTCTGTACTGATGGGTTCGGAGCCAATCCTCGGCTCCGACTCGGCACGCTATACTATAGAGCGAAGTCTCTTATTGGCTGAGCTATTCTACATCCCAGGATGCACCACCACAGCTTCCCCAGATCTTGTTTGTCCGCACACATGCACACACACATAGACTGTTGATATAATATTGCCAGGTGTTTCAAGATGAAACGGCTAAACTTGAACCGTCCGGTCTCTTCTGATCTCCAAGGCAGGGGGAAGGAGGGTGGGTTATTAGGAATGTAGGCGAGATGGATCCCAAACATCTAAAGTTATGGTAAGTACATAACTAAAAGATGTTATGTGATCCTATCTCGCCTACATTCTGTACTGATGGGACAGCGTCCCTAGCACCTGATTCCTGGGTGGCTCACTGGAAAACACTCCTGAGAACTGTGGAACCGAAGGAAGCTCGCCCCCGAGATGCCATGTCCAATTTGTAATGAGAAATAAATGTGTGAGGAGAGGACCATGTAGCCGCAGCACAAATGTCACTAATGGCAAGCTTAGAATGAAAGGCTGTCGAAGTAGCCATAGCCCTTGTAGAATGAGCTTTCACTGAGTTTGTAAGTTCTTTATTAGAAAGGAAGTAAGTATGGCTGATACAGTCCCTGATCCACTTGGCAATAGTGACCTTCGTGACGGCTTTGCCCAATTTATTGTCTGAAAAGGACACAAACAACTGATCTGTTTTCCGTGTTTGGTGCATCCTATCTAAATAGAAACGCAATTGCCTATGAACATCCAATGAGTGGAAGATGTATTCTGCTCTGTCTGAGTATTTTGGGAAGAAAACTGGAAGTTCCAATGACTGTTGAAGACAAAAACTAGAACAAACCTTGGGAACAAAGGATGGATTAGGCCTGAGGGATACTCTATCCTTGTGAAAAACCAGGTACGGTGGTTTGACACATAGGGCTTGAAGTTCCGAAACTCTTCTGGCTGATGTAATTGCCACCAAAAAAGCAGTCTTCCAAGAAAGAAATTTCAAATCACAAGTTGCTGCCAGTTCGAAGGGGGAAGAGGTCAAAGCACCTAACATGAAATTAAGATCCCACGGTGGAGCGGGATGAGAAATCGGAGGTCATAGCAGCCCAGCACCTTTCATGAAGGCTTTACACAACTTATTGCTCATCAAAGGTGGGTCTATACTTTCATGAAAATTAGAAATAGCTGCCAATTGAACCTTGATGGTAGAGACCGAAGAACCTTGATTGAATAAAGAAGCTAAAAACTACAAAACTTCTGGCACCGGGGCAGTAATGGGATCTAATCCCCGGAGTTGGGCCCAAATAGCGAATCTCTTCCATTTGCTATGAAACATTTTTTTAGTCGAAGTCTTGTGGGCTGAGGACAAGATATGTATGACATCCGAGTCCAAACAATGGTTCCTGACTATGGTCGGAAGTGGAGGAGCCAAGCTGTTAACCTCAACGAGTGAAGGGACTGATGAAGCTGTCCCGACTGGTGGATCAAGAGGTCTGGAACCTGGTCCAGGAACCATGGACCGTCCAGTGCGTATTTCCGAAGAAAGGGCAGCCAGACTTGACGAGGTCAGTATGGGGCAACTAAAATCATCTTGCTCTGCAAGTGAATCACCTTCTGGATCACCCTGGGAAGAAGGGGAACTGGTGGAAAGGCGTACAGTAGGCCGGTGGGCCAAGCTTGGACTAGGGCGTCCTTAGGAAACTCCCCCGGAACTGGGGTGAGAGAGAAGAACTGTTGACATTTCGTGTTGAGAGGAGTTGCAAAGAGGTCGCAACAAGGAGTTCCCCATCTTCTGAAAATCTGAGTTGCCACTCTGTCGTTCAGAGACCACTCGTGCGGGGAGAGAATAGTTCTGCTCAGTCTGTCGGCTATCACATTGGATCTCCCCGGAATGTGTGTTGCTACCAAGAAACGGTTGGTTGCAATCGCCCAGTCCCATACTTTCATGGCCTCTCTGCAAAGGGGGTAGGACCTGGTCCCTCCCTGCTTGGTCAGGTACCAGACTACTGACATGTTGTTGGACTGAATGGCAATCATGCCCTGGGGGAGATAAAGTACAGTTTTGTACCTAACATAAATGTAGATGTTCGAAGATCCACATTGCTGCAGTCCTTACACTTGGGTAGTCCGCTGTCCTCGGTCGGCCCGAATATCAAAGTATAAGGCTGACGTCGGTCAAGGCGCATTTGACTGACATCAGGACGTCAGGGTACAAATGCGCATGACCGACGTCATATCCTCAGTCTTTTCTTGCCCCAGATGTCAGAAGACCCTAAAAATAAAGGTCAAAACCAAAAGACAGCAAACAAACAACCAACCATCCTAGCACTAAAAATATGTACAACATATACAATATACATCATATTGACAACCCAACCCACACAACCGCCTCTAACTACAGAGGGGAAGGAGGGAGGGTAAATTGGACTGCAGCAATGTGGATCTTCGAACATCTACATTTATGGTAGGTACAAAACTGTACTATGTTCTTCATCTCACATTGCTGCAGTCCTTACACTTGGGTAGAATCCCAAAGCAGAGGTAAGGGAGGATGGCCAAACTATAAGGAAGCAGGAGCTGCCAAAATGCCCTGCAAAACAGCAGTGGCAAAACCAGCCCTGGATTTAGAGTAAAGTGGTAGGTGATAATGCCTAGAGAAAGTATGCACTGAACTCCAAGTAGCTGCCTCCAAAATATCCTTAGTTGCCACCCCCCTCAAAAAAGCCGTCGAAGTGGCAGTAGCCCTAGTGGAATGAGGCCTAATCCCAGCTGGAATCTCCTTGCCATGATGGGAATAACAGAAAGCAATGCAAAACCCAATCCACTTAGAAATAGTTTGTTTTGACACAGGCTTGCCCTGAGAACTCAAAGCAAAAGAAACAAATAACTGCTGAGACTGCCTGAACCCATTAGTTCTGTCTAAATAATATCGCAACTGCCTGTGTACATCTAAAGTGTGCAAAATCTTTTCCCCTTTATTTTGGGGATTTGCATAAAAAGTAGGCAAATGAATAGTTTGGTTTAAAGCCACACTAGAAACCACTTTAGGCATAAAGGAAGGATTAGTACGTAAAGATACCCTATCCTTATGGAAAATTAAGAAAGGCTCAACCGCCATAAGGGCCTGCAACTCAGAAACCCTTCTTGCAGAGGTAATAGCCAACAAAAAAGCAGTCTTCCATGATAAAAACTTTAATTCAGTAGTAGCTGCAGGCTCAAAAGGTTGTAGAGTGAGTTTCTCCAACACAAAATTGAGATCCCAAGCAGGAGTAGGAGCTCTTCGTGGGGGTCTTATATTCTTTGCCCCTCTAAGAAATTGCTTGAATAAAGGATGAGAAAACAATGGTGGGTCACAATCATAGTGAGCCGAAATTGCTGCAGCATGAACCTTAATAGAAGAGAAGGACAAACCTTTGTCCAGTAACTCAGTAAGATATTGAAGAGCCACACTTAAATTAGGCTCAGAAACATCAAAATCCTTTGCTGGACTCCAAATTAAAAATCTCTTCCATTTATCTGCGTACACTTTCCTTGTACTAGGCCTTCTAGCTTCCAAAATAACATTCAAAACTTGCTGTGGAAGTGGAGGCCCACTATGGTTCAAAACAGAATATGCCAGGCTGTTAGGTGCAGAGAGTGAAGCTTGACATTGAGCAAATGACTGTCCTCCTGAGACAACAGGTGTGGAATCGAAGGCAAAGGCCATGGAGGCTTCCGTACCAGGCTTCTCAGTAATGGGTACCAATGCTGTCGAGGCCAATCTGGAGCTATCAAAATCATCCTTGGCTTGTCTTGTCTGGCCTTTAGTAGTACCTTTGGGAGGAGAGGCAGAGGCGGAAAGGCATACACATGAAGATTGCTCCAATTGAAAGAAAGAGCATCCACTTTCCAAGCTGTGGGATGAAACCTTTTGTGCAAAACTTTGGCAGCTGGTGGTTTAGTGGAGAAGCGAACAGATCTATGTCTGGAGTTCCCCATGACACTGTCAATTTCTGAAATACATGAGGATCCAATTTCCACTCGTGGGGATCCATAATTTGTCTGCTCAACACATCTGCTAAGGAGTTCTGTGCTCGGCAGAAACCTTGCCTGAAGATTTAGCTGTAAACTGAGAGCAGTCTCCCACAAAATCATTGCTTGCCTGCATAGAGGATAAGAATGTGTTCCGCCTTGCTTGTTGATGTACCACATGACAGTTGTGTTGTCTGTTAGAATCAACACCTGCCCTGGAAGAAGTAAATCCTTGAAAGCTATTAATGCAAACTGGACTGCTAACATCTCTTTCAAGTTGATATGTAGATGTTGTAGTCTGGCAGGCCACCTGTCTTGTATCCACTTTCCATTCAGATGAGCTCCCAAGCTTTGTCTGAGGCATCTGTCGTTAGAATCTGACTCGCCTCTGGCCGGGTCACAGAGAGTCCCTTGTTTAGGTGACATTCCTGAGCCCACCACAACAATTCCTTTTGAATGCAAGGTATTATTTGAATGACAGTGTCCAAATCCTGGCAGTGCTGTGTCCATACATTTTTGAGATACCATTGTAGCTTCCTCATATGCAGTTTGGCATTGGGAAGCACCAGAATACAAGATGCCATGAGCCCCAAGGCTTGAAGGACTGTCCTTGCAGTCAGCCTGGACTGATGAGACAACTGATGAAAGTAAAGGGAAAGATTCTTTTGTTTGTTCGGGGTCAAAAAGGCCATCTGGGATGCTGTATTCAGTCTCACACCCAGAAAGCACATGTCCTGAGAGGGTACTAGACTGGACTTTATTTCGTTCACAGAATACCCCAGGCATCTTAGCACTGCTATCACATAATCCAAATGATGAAGAAGCTCGTCCCTTCCTTGAGCCAGAATCAGGCAATCGTCCAAATAAGGATAGATCTGTATTCCTTTTAACCTGAGGAAAGCTATCACTGGAGCCAGAACTTTTGTGAACACTCTGGGCGCAGTAGATAAGCCAAAGGACAATGCAGAGAACTGATAATGAGAAGTCCCAGCTCGAAAACGCAGATACTTCCTGCAACTTAGTCTGATAGGAACATGAAGATAAGCCTCCTTGAGATCCAAAGTTACCATCCAATGATCTTTGCCCAGCAGAGGTAAAAGCTGCTGTAACGTCAACATTTTGAACTTGGGAATGTCCAGATAAGTGTTGAGGATAGATAAGTCCAAAATTGGTCTCCACGTGCTGCCTTTCTTTGGTACTAGGAACAGGCGAGAATAAAATCCTAGGCCCACTTCTGGCATAGGGACCGGCTGTATGGCCCCTATTTGGAGTAACAGAGAAATTTGCTTGTGAGCCTCTATTCTTTGCTGAGGAGGAACGTCTGGCATGCCTTTGAAAGGAGGCAAGGTATGGAAATAAAACCTGTAACCGTGGTGTATGATATCCAATACCCATCTGTCTTGGGTAATTAAACTCCAATTTTCTTTGAAAAGTGCCAACCTTCCTCCCAAAGGTGCTGCCAGACGAGAAGGTTCTGGCAGCTGAAAAGGTAGGTCATTGGGTCTGTTTACGAAAGGACTGACCCCTGCCCTCACCCAAAGACTGTGCAGGAGAACTCCCTGTTCTAGGCCTGAAAGAGCCCTGAGCTCTGCCCCAACCACGTCTAGATCGACCCCTAGACTGGGAATCATAAGAAGGATACGTCCATCCCTTAGTAGGCCAATTTCTACTAAACTTTGGAGGCTGAACCTGCAAAAAATCTTTAACAGTCTGCATAGACTTAGCCTTGTCTTCCATTTTCTTTAAAGCTGCCTCAACAGGAGAACCAAACAATACATCAGATTGTAAAGGAGCATCTAAAATCCTTGTTTTAACATGGTCAGATAAATTCTGATCCCTCAGCCAGGCGTGCCTGCGAAGAACTGACCCAGTGGCAGCCACCCTAGACGAGGCCTGTACAGCATCAAAACCACATTGCAAAGAATGCTTACCCACCTGTTCAGAAACATGTACTGAATCTTGTAACTCTTTACAATCAATACCTTCCGCCAGAGCATCAACCTTAGACTTCAATTGTGAAAGGAGATAGTTTTGGTATTTCAACATGTGAAACTGACAATTCAAAGCCCTCATAGCTAGAGTGGAAGAAGTATAAACTTTCTTTCCCCATCTATCCAAGGCCCTGGCCTCTTTATCTGTAGGAACCGGATTCTTGACAACAGAAGCCTTAACACCTTTAGGCCCCTGACTAACAGTTTCTGGGTCTGCCCTAGGACTCTTAAAAGATACTTATGAGCTTCAGGCACCCTGTAATACCTATCCGGTTTAACAGGAGCAGGAGGCAAAGAATCAGGATTAAGAGAAGCCTCTGTAAAAACATCTTCCACCACATCCAAAACAGGAGGTATAGCCAAAGGCCTATGCTGGGGTAAAAACAAAAATTCCCTAAGCCTTTTCCTGGAATCAGAGAAGTCCTGACCTTCCCACTTAAAATGCTCCCTCATGGAATGAAGAGTTTCTGAAAAGAAAAATCCTCAGGAGGAGAAGCAGAAGGAGTAGAATCATCCACATCAGAATCAGAATAAGGGAATACTCCTGCAAGTCTTCAGCCGAAGACTCTGAAACATCCAAGCCTGCTCAAAACTCCCTAGCTCAGGCTCCACCCTAGGTCTCTTATCAGGAGGGGCAAAGAACCCTAATCAAAGTAATCAACTCTTATGCCATTTTAAGCATATGCTTCTTGGGCACAGTTCCTGAAGAACTAGGGGTGACACCAACTGAAGCTAAACCTGGCCTGCCTCTGGGAGAAGCCTTGGAAACAGAAGGAGAGGGCCTAACCACCCTAGGAAGGGAGGGAGTATAGTAACCTGAGAAGCCCCATCAGCCTGACCTGCCTCCTGAGAGGCCACATCCTGCAATAACAAAGTCTCTCCCTGGGCTCCCAAAGAAACCTCCGGTGGAACCACTGGCTCCACCGACACCTCTAAAGAACCGGCGTCCGCACGGACGGTTCTTCTAGCCTAGGCTTAACTGCTTTGTCCTTGCGCTTCTTGAAGAAGCGCCGGAGCATCCAACGACATTTTATAATTGCACCGCTTCCCGAAGACCAACCTGGCACAATCCAACCTTCTCTTTATAGTGCGCTTATTGAATCTAGCACAAGAGCGACACCCAACAACGTCGTGCTCAGGCCCTAAACAAGGAATACACAAAGTATGATAGTCTCTATGCGGTATCTGTTTCCCACAAGAAATACAATTATTCACTTTTTCTGACATCCGGTAAACCACTGAGGCAAGAAAAACTAAAATATTCCCCAACGGGGTACTTAGCCAACTTTGACTCGGTCTGAAACTCCGAAATCGAAAAATTTCAGAACGCCAACCGGCACTTGCAATGCTGCTTCTGCATCGGACCATGCGGCAAAAAAGACTGAGGATATGACGTCGGTCATGCGCATTTGTACCCTGACGTCCTGATGTCAGTCAAATGCGCCTTGACCGACGTCAGCCTTATACTTTGATATTCGGGCCGACCGAGGACAGCGGACTACCCAAGTGTAAGGACTGCAGCAATGTGAGATGAAGAACATCTGTGTAGTGCTTGTAGCGATAGAAGCACCGCCCTCATTTCCAGTATGTTGATGTGGAGGGAACTCTCGTCGGGGTGCCACTTGCCTTGGACTGACCTGCCCAGGTAATGTCCCCCCCACCCCGTCTGGGAGGCGTCCGTAGTCAAAGTGGCCACTGGAGGTGGAGGAACGAAGGGCCGCCCCTGATCCAGGTTGGAGGAAAGAAGCCACCAACTGAGATCCTGTTTGCACGTCTCCGTAATCAGAATGAGGTGACTGAGAGGGAGATCCTGATAAGACCATTGGACTGACAGGAGCCACTGGAGAATCCTCATATGCAATCTTGCTAAGGGAACTAGGAGAACGGTAGCCGACATGGAACCCAACAGTTGTAGGACCATCCTGGCTGGGGCTCGGCGTTTGAGGAGCAATGCTCGAACTTGAGACTGTAATATTTCTATCCTCTCTGTAGGAAGATAGGCCCGCATTTGCTTTGAGTCTATCTCTACTCCGATAAACCATATGCGCTGAGATGGCAGCAACACAGACTTTCCCCAATTGAAGGTGATTCCTAGGGAGTTGCCTAGAGATAAAGTGGCTGCTAGGTTCTGTAAGAGTAGACGCCTGGAGGTGGCAGTTAGGAGCCAGTCGTCTAGGTATGGAAACACCTGGAATCCTAGACTTCTCAGGTGAGCAGTCACCACCGCCAAACATTTGGTGAACACCCTGGGGGCTGTGGTGAGACCAAAGGGCAGTGCACGGAACTGGAAATGACTGTCTCCCAGGCTGAAGCGCAAGTGTCTTCTGGACGCCTGATCTATCAGGATATGATAATAGGCGTCCTGGAGATCTATGGAGCACATCCAAACACCTTCCTCCAGCAGCGGGAGAATGGATTGTAAGGTGACCATCCGGAACTTGGACTTCTTGACAGAACAGTTGAGTTTGCTGAGATCCAAGATGGGCCTCATGTCCCCGGTCTTTTTTGGCACCAAAAAGAATCTTGAGTAAGTCCCTAATCCGGTCTGGTCTTCGGGGACCGGTTGGATGACTCCTTTTTGAAGCAGCTTTAAGATTTCGATGGCTGCGAGATCCTGTTGACTGGGTGGTGGGTCCGGGATTTTCCAGGATGGTGGGGGGGGGGGCTGAGAAAAAGGGATGGTGTAACCTCCGGCAATGATTCGGAGCACCCATCGGTCCTGAGTGATATTCTCCCAGGCCTTTAGGTGCCTCGAGCGACCCCGACTGGCTCCGGAGCGGCGCAGTCGGGCAATCCTTCAGGGATGCTGGAAGGTTGAGGAGCCACGAAAGGACTCGCGGTCTCCAGTGTTGCGGGGGCCTCTGCCGCCTCTGGGACGGCGTCTTCCTGAAAAATTTCCCCCTCCTCTGCCTCTAGAAGGGGAATCATCCTGCTGTGAGGGGTAAGTCTTTTGGGATTTACGGAACCACATTATCCCCCCTCTTCTAGCCTTGGGATAAGGCCGGAAGGGAGTGGAAAAGCGTGCCCCTATGGCAGTCAAAGTCTTACCCTCTTGTTCACAGCAGGTCAAGGTGTCCTTTACCTTGGGTCCAAACAAAGAGGACCCATCAAAGGGAGCGTCGGCAAAGGAAGACTTGAAGGCCTCCGCAAAGTGACACAGGCGGAGCCAGGCTTGTCTCCGTAGAGCAACACCTGTTCCCGCTGCTCTACTCGCCCCCTCGGCTGCATACGAAATGAGCCTCATGGACGAGTTCGATAATGATGATAAGGTAGCCAGCTGAGAGCTAACCGTCTGGGCCAACTGCTCAGGTAGGTTACCAGAGAGGGTATCTGAAAGTTCCTTGACCAGATCCCTCTGAAGTCTGGTGAAGTGCGTCAGATAATTCAGAGACCTTAAAGTAAAGGCTGCTGAAGTAAGGGTGCGCTTCCCGTACCGATCCATGCTCCTAGACTCTTTATTAGGAGGATGGACGGACGTAGACGCCTCTGCCACATCTTGTTGGGTAGCAGATGCCACCACCAGGGCATCTACGGCCACACCTTTAGAGAGGAATTCCTTTTCGGGGGGGGCTGAAAGAAATTTATTAGGGCGAGCTGGCACTGGTTCCACAGAATCCGGGTGCTCCCACGCCCTTCGAGAGATCAAATCCAGAAGCTCATCGAAGGGCGGAGACACCCAGGAGGCGGAGGGCTGAGCCCCGAAGGCCTTGAGGAATACAGACACCTCAGCAGAAGGGGGTTTGGACTGCCAGTCGCCTCGTTGCTTCAGGATTTCTAAGATGTCCGCAAAGGAGACATCATCCGAGGACGACTTGGGGGACCCCTCCTCATCATCGAGGTCGGTGTCCGAGGTGAGAGACTCATCCGGGGAGTCGACGTGCTTCCTCTTGCACTGTCTCTTCCTGGGAGGTTCCTCCGAAGAAGCCTTGAAAGGACCTCCAGGAAGGGGGGAGCCCCCAATGGGGGTGACCTCAGGCCCCAGGGCTCCGCTGTCTTGAGACAGGGGGACTACAAAGGAACCAGTCTCCGTGCCAAGGGAAGGTGCTGGAGAGATGGTGGAGGTAGCCAAGGAAGATTTGGCCAAAGCACTCCTCATGGCCCTGAAGGCCGGACCCCCCCCCCCCGAGTCCTGGGAAGGTCCGACCCCAGACGGCACCCCTGCAGCCGACGCACCGAGAGGGAGGCTCGGAACCGAAACCATTGGTCCCGAAGCGTCACCCCCAGGGCCGACCGAGGAGGTCCGTGTACCGAACTCCAACCCGAAGGTCGGGGTTGGAGTAAGGGTCGGAGCCGACCCGAAAACCTCCACCGGCTCCACCAGCACCGACTCCAACGGTGCCGAGGCTGTTGGAGGAGGAACCAAGACAACAGGGTGGACAATCGGCTCCGGAGCCGACTGGGCTGGAGCCGAGACTAACTTTTGGAAGACTGGAGACTGAAACAGCCTTTGAAGCACCCTGTCTATATCCGAATCGGACATCCTCGAAGACCGAGAAGAGACCGATCGGGCCCGAGTTGACTTCTCCACCGGTTCCGAAAGACTGGGGGACCGGCTCCGAATAGTCTCAAGTAGTATCGGCGCCGAGGGAGATTCCACCAGCACAGCAATTTCCCTTGGAGCCGACGGGGACTTCGGCGCCGAGGTAGAAGAGTCTGAGCGAGCAACCTTTCTCGGCTCCGAAACCAATGGAGCCGGAGAAGGTGACCCGCCTCTCGATGCTCGAGCGCTCGGCTCCAAAGACAGAGGAGTCGAGGCTGGAGGCATCGAGGCAGACCGTTCCGACCTCGGCTCCGAAGTCCGTGGAGCCGACGGAGAAGCCTGCCTTGATTTTTTTGCTGTCGGCTCCGACGGACTGGTCGGAGCCGAAGACTTCTTCTTCCTGGAGGGAGGGGAAGAAGATAAAGCCTCCTCAAAAGAAGGGGTGATAAGCCCCTTCAGTATCAATTTGTTTTTCCTCTCTTGGAGGACACGAGAAGAAAACGTGTGGCATACACTGCAAGACTCTTGAAGGTGCTTAGGGCCTTGGCAATAAACACATAGAGAGTGGTCATCCGTGATTGACATTTTGTACCCACACTTGGTACATTTTTTAAACCCCGAAGGCCTATGTTCCTTCGACATCACCACAAAGTCACACACCAAAACCAGACTAAGGAAAAACAACTAACCACACAGAGATGCCAAATCCCTCTAATTTAAACAGGATAGGCCAGTAAATCAGACACCGACTGAAACTATAACACAGCTCTAGAAGAGCGCGAGGGCAAGGCCCCTCTAACTAAAACGGGACCTTGACGTTAGAGGAACAAATACCACACAAAAAACTTTAAGCAACAAAGGAGGCTGTAACACGGCCTGAGGTAGAGCGCGAGGAAACCCCTACTATTTAAGCGGGAACCTAACGCTAAAAATAAATTCACACAAACTTTCAACAAACCACACAAAACAATAAGTAGCTGTTAAAACAGCTTTTTGGGTGAAAATTTTGACAGAAAATTTGTCAGTAAAGAGTACTTAGCTCAGCCAAGTCGAGACCACGTCTATTGCTGTCAAGCGGCAAACGAGATCTGGGGAAGCTGTGGTGGTGCATCCTGGGATGTAGAATAGCTCAGCCAATAAGAGACTTCGCTCTATAGTATAGCGTGCCGAGTCGGAGCCGAGGATCAGCTCCGAACCCATCAGTACAGAATGTAGGCGAGATAGGATCACATAACATCTTGTCCATTATCCTCCTGACCTCTGCTACTGTTGTAGGAAGCACTATTAGCCAATTTCAGACCAAAGGCCTTCTATCCTACTGCTGTA
This sequence comes from Protopterus annectens, assembly GCF_019279795.1. NCBI lineage: Eukaryota > Metazoa > Chordata > Ceratodontiformes > Protopteridae > Protopterus > Protopterus annectens. The sequence goes on along the minus strand of NC_056729.1, from coordinate 97,815,010 downwards.
ATCAGAGATGTTATAGTTAATTCATACTTATCCTAACCTCTACTCTCTCAGTCCTACACCAAAAAGATGAATGCTGTGAGTTCCACACTTAACTTTGCCACAAGAGTTCTTTATTTCTGTGAGACTTCTTTAAACATGGATAATCACAGGTAACCCTCAAAAATAGTATCTAATCACCCCATTGCATCCCATACTTCCAGGAAGCTGGAGATACCACCACCTACACTCTTGTATGCCTCCTTATGTTATAAATATATATGTGCATGCAACCTAGATTTTGTCAGTGTTCTGTTGCTCAAAGTCTACCTCTAGTTCTTTTTCACACTTCTGCCTCACACCCTCACACTTCCCCTTTAGCTTCTCAACCACAATGCCAAATTCCATACTAACTAGGCAAGTACAGCATTATTTCTCATACCTTTCACTTCCAAGACAAATTATTTTAATACTAGCCTGCCACCCCCCACCTCCTACTTCATAGTCCTTAGTGCACAGAATAACTGACCTTATATTAAGAATTTTCCCAAATAAGATTATGTCTCTTCCAGCACTGCTTATTTGTTACAATTCCTTCTTGCAGCTTTTTCAGAACCTCAAAGATAGCAACTCAACCTCAACTCTTCCACTACCTCTATAACTACTTGTCCTGCATGCTCTAGTGGAGACAGTTCTGTAATCAAGTCCCATACCTTTAAGTAGCTAAAGATCCAAATGATGCCGCTAACAAAAGCTACAAAATAAGTCAAAAACCTTGCCCCCAGTTGCCTCCACCTCATTTGCAGATAAACAAGCATCTCTTTTACCCTCTTGGGCAGACTCAAAACATTTCCAGCATGTATTGTAAGTATGCACAAGCCATTAATATAGCAATCAGACTGGGCAAATGCGAAAATGCAGCTCAAGATCTGGAACTACTGGAACTTCCAAGATGGCTGCACACTGATCAACAGCTTTATTTTATTCTCCCAGTGTAAAAACAGAAACTGAAAAAAAAACAGTGCCATTGAAACTATCACTTGGTTAAAATAAAGTTACTGGCTATTAAGTACAACTGCCTGGATGCCAGCAAATATGATATCTGGAGAACCTGAAAGAAAATCAACGATAAAAGGTGAAGAGAAAATTCTGGCTGGGAAGGATCCTGCAGCTGCTCAGCAGAAAGCAGTTCAAGCTTCATATTTGATACAAGAGACGGCTTCACAGAGAGTAACAGCTTAATTTTAGCTCTCCAAGTGTGAAAACAAACTCCGAAGAGAGAACCAGTAAACTTGTATTTCTAGGTAAATTTCAGTAACTGGCTAGTAACTGCACTGCCTGGATGCCAGTAAGAGAGAAGTTCAGAGAACATAAACGAAAAACAATCACAAAAATGGAGGAAATAACACAGACTGGGAAGAATTCTGCAGCTGTTCATGCAAAAAGCAGTGCAAGCTCCAGCTTTGGTGTAAGACATGACTTCCAGTAACCTAGAGGAAAATGTACTCAGAGCTGATTAAAATAAATGAAACATCGAAGGAGTATATCAACTCAAATAAAAAAGGCTGGAAAAAATGGAGGACACTTTAAAAAGATATTCAGATGAGTAGATAAAACTGTAAACATCAGAGGTCAAAAGGAAGAAAGGGCTGCCTGAATATGAGACTGCTCAAGAAGAAATGTTTCAAAAATAACAGAATTATAAGACAGAGCACACAGGGAAAATCTGAGATTTTCTGCTGTAACAGAGAAGCTGGAAGAACAGACTGTATTAATTTTGTGATGGCACAAATAAGCAACTGGACTGATATTCCACAGCAGAAGTTTTTGATTGAAAGGGCGCATGGTGTGTATGCTTCAACCCTGGCCATGAGAAAGCAACCTAGACCTTTAACAGTAAAGATGCAATCCTACTAGCAGAATGAGTTGATTCTGACAAAACTGTGGTAGAAGGACAAAGTACTAACAGTGGGAGACAGTGGAGTGTTTGTGGAAAATGATTACTCACTGTACACCAGGCAGAAGAAGGGTAAAATTATTCCACTAATCAGGGAATGTTGAGAACCAGGCATGAGATTCAAGCTGCTGTACCTAGCTATTTTAGCTATTTTCAGAATAGTCTTTCCTAGACAGACAAAATCATTTTTTAATGCAGAGCATGCTAAGGGGGAAATACAAAATGTGTCCATCAAAAAGTGAATCATGAAACAGAAGGAGATTCTGCTTCTTGTTTTTCTGGCAATAAAGATCACAGAGAGACTGTGCCAGTGAACCTTTTCCAGTGTTTCAATGGAAAATGCTTGAAAGACAGAAAAAAAGCACAGGAGGTGACTGGAAGAACTGGGAATATACTGGAAAGAAAGCAAAGACTGGATTTGGGAGATTCAGATCAACAGGAATAAAATTAGTAATGCAGAAATTGACAAACAACTGTCTGATTGCAAAACATTAATTATATTTATGAAACATGGCAGAACAAGAAAACCTTTAAATACTAGACTTTTTGAGCTCGTTAAACCTGTAGGGAACTCTAAAACATATACCCTATTTCCCTACTTCATGCCATTAATGTCTGGAAGAAAAATTTTTTTGGGGGGGGGGGGTAGAGTTAACTGTAAATAAAACAAAATTTTGTTCTTAGTAGTGTTTTTATAATGCATCATATAACCTACTCACTATAAAGTTTTCCCAGTTACTTTTGAGTATAATGTGGTCACTAAACTTAAGAGGTGCTCCTGTTTTTTCCCATTCTTCGCTCTTTATTTCTTTCTTTTTCCTTGTTCAGTTTTAAGAAATGTAAGCACTGCAACATAAAAAAGAAGAAAAGTCTTGTCAAAAGAGCAGGATACAAGAAAAACTGATGTGCTTTTTTTCAATCTTGTGTAGGGGAATGACCGGATTAAGGCCCTTGGCTTGATCTAGTAACAAGAGAAAGCAAATAAATAAAGAACTTCACTTCTGATGATATACAAGTTTTGTAGTAAAAATTGTTTAATGGCAAAGTTTTTTTCTGTGCATAAAATACATAAAAATTCAAGAGACCCCCCCACCGGTCGGCCTATAGTCTCTGCATGTGGATATTTTACTCACAATATGTTTCTTGCACCAGTATTTGTAAATGGAAGCACTGAAATTACCATCTTATATTAAAGATTCCTTTGACTTTTTGGAAAAGGTCAAAGGGATGCAATGGGAAAAGATATGTACTTTGTAGTGATGGATGTTGTTAGCCTTTATACTAATATTCAGCTTGTGCATGGAATGGAGGCAATGGAATTTTTTCTAGGAGAAAGTCCTAAAACACAGTATGTGATAGAATTAACTCTATTTTGCTTAAAGAATAACATCTTTGAATTTGATGGGGCTTTATATAAGCAAATGCAAGGAACAGTGATGGGGGTAGCTTCTGGCCCTATGTATGCCAATCTTTTTTATGGGCTTCTTTAAGAATACACACACACACACACACACACACACACAATATATATATATATATATATATATATATATATATATACATATATTTAGGAGTGATTTTTTTAGGGAACATGTGGTACAGTATTTCAGGTTTACTGATGACCTAATTTTCATCTGCAAGGGGGATTTTGATAAGGTGTCAACATTTTTGGAAAATGTACACAAAAATAGGTCTGCAATACATTTTGATGGACTGCAGAAAGGTAGTAAGGTTAATTTTTTAGATATTTCAATTGAAGGTGAAACCAATGGTAAAGTGAAAACAAAAATTTATAGGAAATTTGAACAACAAGACCATATGTTATATGGGACCAGTTGCCACCCACTGCATACATTAGCATCTATTCCACATGGAGAATTTCTTAGAGTTAAGTTATGTAGTGATGTACAGGAATGTGAAACAGAAATGAGAAAAACAACTGACATTTTAAATAAGGGTTATAAAGAATATAAAGTGTGGGAAGGGTATCGTAAAGTTAAAAGGGTTAGCAAAAGTTAGGAAGTTGCAGAATAGGAGAAAGTTATAAGAATATGATAAGTGAAAATGAAGAAGAAACTATACTTTGTTTCAAAATATACTTTGTTTTCAAAGAGGCTGGAAAATTTAGTAAAATATTATTGGTCCTTTGTAAAAAGTGAAGCAGCCTTTTTGAGCAATATCAAACTTAGTTTTTCCTACAAGAGAGGAATAAATATAAAGGACATGTTGGTACATGACGGGTTTAGAAGACCCCTAGCAAAAAACAATAATGAATTGTTACTTAAAGGAATTTATCCTTGTGGTACATGCAAAGTTTGCCAATATGTGGTTAGAAGTTTCCCTGTGATAAATGGAAAAAATTTTGAGGAACAAGGTAGCTTCACTTGCAATAGTGAGGGAATAATATATGGTCTTAGATGCCCTTGTGGAAAGTACTACACAGGGGAGAGTACAAAACTTTTTGCCACTAGACTCAAAGAACAAGTAAAAGATATAAAGAAAAACAAACTGGTTAGTCCAGTGACAGAACATTTTAACAGTTGTCATAATGGAGATGTAAGTGGTTTGCAAGCCACAGTGTTAGAACAACTGAGGAATGAATGTCTTACATCTGATGGTATTAAATATAATTTAAGGAAAAAAGAATCTGTCTTCATTTTAAAATATAACACACTTTGCCCTAAAGGTCTCAATAAGGAATGTAACTGGAAAGGTTTTTTTATGAGTTCACTTTAAGGTTTTAAATTTCTTAACTATGTAATTAATTGTTGGGAGTGTTTTAGTGTATATAAGGAACTTTATAGAAAGTGTAGATATATTCTGTAAAGGCTTTTGGTAGCTGAGGTGCTAGAGAACATTAATGTGCTTTTCTTGTTTTAATAAAAAAGTGTTTATGACAATATTTCATTTTGGACTCAGCTGGCTTGGAAGTTTGTGTTGTAGTTCATCATCTAACAGTTGCTGGTGGTTTATATAAAAAAGAATACTGTCTAGCAAATAAATGAGTGCTTCTAGAAGCAACTCTGTATCTGGTTCTCATGTTTCCATGGAGACAATCTGATAAACAGCAATAAAAACAAAATACTTATTTCTTTCAATGGCTAGGAGATAATGCTTTCTGAAAGCATTCAAGGGTTTCCCCTTCTGGGACAGTCATAAAAGATAAGACAAAATCAAACAGTACTTCGTACAAGCATAGGTGGTACCATGTGTCTTAGCATGGATAAAGTACAGTTTTGTACCTACCATAAATGTAGATGTTCGAGGATTCCCTTGCTGCAGTCCTGACAATTGGGTATAGTCCGCGTCCCAGTCGGCCCGAATACCAGAGAGAGGCTGACGCCGGTCATGGCGCTTTAGACTGACGACAGTACGTCAGGGTACTAATGCGCATGCCCTACGTCATTTCCTCAGTCTTTTCTTGCCCCAGATGTCAGAAGACCCAAAAGACAAGTCCCAAAACAACCTGCACCAAAAACATGTACAATATATACAGTAATATATACAAAAATATAAGCATGTAAACTCACCTACACAACCACCCTGAAACACAGAGGGAAGGAGGGAGGGAATTGGACTGCAGCAAGGGAATCCTCGAACATCTACATTTATGGTAGGTACAAAACTGTACTATGTTCTTCTCCCTTGCTGCAGTCCTGACAATTGGGTAGAATCCCAAAGCAGAGGTAAGGGAGGCTGGCAAATTATAAAGTAGCAGGAGCTGACAACATGCCTTGTAAAACAGCTGTGGCAAAACCAGCTCTAGTCTTAGAGTATATAGGCAGGTGATAATGCCTAGAGAAAGTATGCACTGAACTCCAAGTAGCTGCCTCCAGAATATCCTTAGTTACCACCCCTTAGAAATGCTGTTGAAGTGGCAGTAGCCCTAGTGGAATGAGGCCTAATCCCAGCTGGAACCTCTTTGCCATGATGGGAATAACAAAATGCAATGCAAAAGCCAATCCACCTAGAAATAGTTTGTTTTGACACAGGCTTGCCCTGTGAACTTAAAGCAAAAGAAACAAGTAACTGCTGAGACTGCCTAAAATCTTTAGTCCTGCTCAAATAATAACGCAATTGCCTGTGTACATCTAAAGTGTGCAAAATCTTTTCCCCTTTATTTTGAGGATCTGCAAAAACGAGGCAAATGAATAGTTTGGTTTAAAGCCACACTAGAAACCACCTTAGGCATAAAGGAAGGATTAGTCCGTAATGATACCCTGTCCTTATGGAAAATCAAAAAGGGCTCTACTGCCATAAGGGCCTGCAACTCAGACACCCTTCTTGCAGAAGTAATAGCCAACAGAAAAGCAGTCTTCCATGACAAATATTTCAATTCAGCAGTAGCTGCAGGCTCAAAGGTTGTAGAGTAAGTTTTTCCAACACAAAATTGAGATCCCAAGCAGGAGTAGGAGCTCTACGTGGGGGTCTTATATTCTTTGCCCCTCTAAGAAACTGCTTGAACAAAGGATGCGAAACAAAGGTGGGTCACAATCATAGTGAGCTGAAATTGCTGCAGCATGAATCTTTATGGAAGAGAAAGACAAACCTTTCAATAATTCAGTAAGATATTGAAGAGCCACACTCAAATTAGGCTCTGAAATCTCCAAATTCTTTGCTGTACTCCAAAAATAAGAATCTCTTCCATTTTACACTCTCCTAGTACTAGGCCTTCTAGCTTCCATAATCACATTTAAAACTTGTTGAGGAAGCTGAGACCTACCATGCCTCAACACAGAATATGCCAAGCTGTGAGATGAAGAGATGGAAGCTTGACATTGAGCAGATGACCGTCCTTCTGAGATAACAGATGAGGAATCAGAGGTAAAGGCCATGGAGGCTTCTTTACAAGACTCCTTAGAAGTGGGTACCAGTGTTGCCGAGGCCAATCTGGAGCTATCAAAATCATCCTTGGCCTGTCCTGTCTGACCTTTAGTAATACCTTTGGAAGAAGAGGTAGAGGTGGAAAGGCATAGACATGAAGGTTTTTCCAACTGAAAGACAGAGCATCCACTTTCCAAGCTGTGTGATGAAACCCCTTTGTGCAATACTTTGGCAGCTGGTGGTTTAGTGGAGAAGCGAACAGATCTATGTCTGGAGTTCCCCATGACACTGTCAATTTCTGAAATACATGAAGATCCAGTTTCCACTCGTGGGGATCCATGATTTGTCTGCTTAATACATCTGCTAGGGAGTTCTGTGCTCCTGGCAGAAACCTTGCCTGAAGAGTCAGTTGCAGGCTTAGCAGTCTCCCATAGAATCATTGCTTGCCTGCATAGAGGATAAGAATGTGTTCCCCATGTACCACATGACAGTTGTGTTGTCTGTCAGAATCAACACCTGCCCTGGAAGAAGTAACTCCTTGAACGCCATCAATGCAAACTGGACTGCTAACATCTCCTTCATGTTGATATGTAGATGCTGTAGTCTGGCAGGCCACTTGTCTTGTATCCACTTTCCATGTAGATGAGCTCCCCAAGCAGTGTCCGAGGCATCTGTCGTTAAAATCTGACTCGCCTCTGGCCGGGTCACAGAGAGTCCCTTGTTTAGGTGACATTCCTGAGCCCACCACAAGAATTCCTTTTGAAGGCAAGGTATTATTTGAATGACAGTGTCCAAATCTTGGCAGTGCTGTGTCCATACATTTTGAGATACCATTGCAGCTTCCTCATATGCAGTTTGGCATTGGGAAGCACCAGAATACAAGATGCCATGAACCCTAATGCTTGAAGGACTGTCCTTGCAGTCAGCACGGACTGATGAGATAGTTGATGGAAGTAAAGTGACAGACTCTTTTGTTTGTCGGGTTAAAAGGCCATCTGGGCTGCTGTATTCAGTCTCACACCCAGAAAGCACATGTCTTGAGAGGGTACTAGACTGGACTTTATTTCGTTCACAGAATACCCTAGGCATCTTAGCACTGCTATGACATATTCCAGATGCTGTAGAAGGTGTTCCTTTTCTTGAGCCAGAATCAGGCAGTCGTCCAAGTAAGGATAAATTTGAATGCCTTGAAGCCTGAAGTAAGCTATCACTGGAGCCAGAACCTTTGAATACTCTGGGCGCAGTAGATAAGCCAAAGGGCAATGCAGAGAACTGATAATGAAAATCTCCAGTTCGAAACCGCAGATACTTTCTGCAACTTAGCCTTATGGGCACATGAAGGTAAGCTTCCTTGAGATCCAAAGTTACCATCCAGTGATCCTTGCCCAGCAGAGGTAACAGTTGCTGTAACGTCAACATCTTGAACTTGGGAATGTCCAGATAAGTGTTGAGGATAGATAAATCCAAATTGGTCTCCACGAGAATAAAATCCAAGCCCTTTCTGACACAGGGACTGGCTGAATAGCCCCTATCTGGAGTAACTGAGAAACTTGCTTGTGAGCCTCTTTTCTTTGTGGAGGAGGAACATCTGGCATGCCTTTGAAAGGGGCATTGTGTGGAAATAAAATCTGTACCCGTGATGAATGATATCCAGCACCCATCTGTCTTGAGTGATTAAATCCCAATTTTCTTTGAAAAGAGACAATCTTCCTCCCAAAGGAGCTGCCAGACGAGAGTCCACTGGCAGCTGAAAAGGCAGGTCATTGGTTCTGCTTACGAAAGGACTGACCCCTGCCCTCACCAGAAGTCTGAGCAGGTGAACTGTCTGATCTAGGCCTAAACGAACCTTGAGCCCTGCCCCTACCACGTCTAGACCTACCCCTAGACTGGGAACCATAAGCAGGATATGTCCACCCCTTAGCAGGCCAATTTCTACTAAACTTGGAGGCTGCACCTGCAAAAATCTTTAACAGTCTGCATAGACTTAGCTTTGTCCTCCATTTTCTTTAAAACTGCTTCCACAGGCGGTCCAAACAACACATCAGACTGTAAAGGAGCATCCAAAATCCTGGTCTTAACATGCTCAGCTAAATTCTGATCCTTCAACCATGCATGTCTGCGAAGAACAGAACTAGTAGCAGCCACCCTCGAGGAGGCCTGGACAGCATCAAAACCACACTGCAAAGAATGCTTACCCACTTGTTCAGACACATGAACCAAATCCAGCAATTCTTTACACTCAATACCTTCCGCCAAAGCATCCACCTTAGATTTCAATTGTGAAAGGAGATAATTCTGATATTTCAGCATATGAAATTGACAATTCAACGCCCTCATGGCTAGAGTGGAAGAAGTATATACTTTCTTACCCACCTATCCAAAGCCCTTGCCTCTTTATCAGAGGGTACAGGATTTTTAACCACAGAAGCTTTAACACCTTTAGGCCCCTGAGAAACAGTTTCTGGGTCCGCCCTGGGACTCTTAAACAAATACTTATGAGCTTGGGCACCCTATAATACCTATCAGGCTTAACAGGAGCAGGAGGCAAGGAATCAGGGTTCAGAGAAGCCTCTGCAAAAACATCCTCCACCACATTCAACACAGGAGGAATAGCTAAGGGCCTATGCTGGGGCAAAACAAGAATTCCCTAAGCCTTTTCTGGAGTCAGAGTAATCTTGGCCTTCCCATTTAAAGTGCTCCCTCATGGAGTGAAGAGTCTCTGAAAATGAAAAATCCTCAGGAGGAGAAGCTGAAGGAGTGGAATCATCCACATCAGAATCAGAATAAGTAGGAAACTCTTGCAAGTCTTCCACAGAAGACTCTGAAGCCTGTGAACACTGTTCAAAACTATCAAACTCCTGTTCCACCCTAGGCCTCTTATCAGGTGGGGCATAGAACCTCTAATCAGAGTAATCAAATCTTCTGCCATTTTAAGCATATGTTTCTTAGGCACAGAGCCCGAAATGCTAGGAGAAGCCCCTACAGAAGCTGAACTTGGCCTTCCTCTAAAAAGCTTTGGCAACAGAAGGAGAGGCCCTAACTACCTTGGGAAGAGAGGGAAGAACAGTTACCTGAGAAGCCCCTCAGCCTGGCCTACCTCCTGAGAGGGCACATCCTGTAACAGTAAAGTATCTGCCTGAGACTCCATAGAGACTCCTGGCAAAACCTCTGGCTCCCCTGAGCCTTCTAAAGGACCGTCGGACTGCGGTTCCTCACCTAGACTTCACTGTTTTGTCCTTGCTTCTTAGATGAAGCAGGCGCCGGAGCATCCGGCGGCATAGTATAATTACGCTTCCCAAACACTAACCTAGCACAATCAAGCCTCCTCTTAATAGTGCTGTTAAATCTAGCACAAGAGCGGCAACCAACAACGCCGTGCTCAGGCCCTAAACAAGGTATACACAATGTATGATAATCCCTATGTGTATCTGCTTCCCACAAGAAATACAGTTATTCACTTTTCTGACATCCGTTAAATACTGAGGCAAGAAAACCAAAATGTTCTCCAGGGTTACTTAGCCAACTCTGTATTCGGTCTGAAACTCGGTTGAAAATCTCAGAACGCCAGCCTGTACTCGCTAAATGGCTTCTGCATCGGAACATGCGTCAAAAAGACTGAGGAAATGCCGGTCATGCGCATTAGTACCCTGACGTACTGACGTCAGTCTAAGGCGCCATGACCGACGTCAGCCTTATACTCTGGTATTCGGGCCGACTGGGACGCGGACTATACCCAATTGTCAGGACTGCAGCAAGGGAAGACGAAGAACATCCTTCCTTTTAGGTTAACCCAAGTCTGTAAGTATGGCTGCAAGTCTGAGATAATTATTTCTACAAGGAGGGTAAAAAAAGTTATTTACTTACATAACGTTCCATCTCTATTGTCTATTTTCATTTTTCCTCAAGCACTGGGTTTGGATATGGACCTCGGACCTGACTCGGCCATTACTATGACTCCTGGCCAACTGAAGCTCTCGAACTCCTCCCTACACATAATGCACAAATCCCTAACATACCTCAGATTTTGTCTGTTAGATGACATAAGTAGGAAATATTAGAATAATGTTCCTGACAAAGGAAACCAATATCTGGAGCGCCATACAAGATACTATGGTGTCTTAAAAACATCTCATTCTTCCAGAAGTCCAGGATGACAAAGGTTGGAGGTTGGTGTGCGGGGAGTTGAGGAAGAGTGAAAATGGACAACACAGATGGAATGTTATGGTAAATACTTAACTTCTTTATCTGATGTTGTCAATTTTCATTCATTCCTCAACCACTGGGACAGAGTCCCAATTTACCTGAAATTCTGGGTGGACACAAAGGAAGCATGTTTCTGAGCATGGATGAACCAAAGGCTTCACTTCCCCAAAAGACCAGATCCAATTTGTAATGAGTAGTAAAAGTGAGGATTAGCCCATGCAGCAGCTGCACATATGTCATCCATGGAATGACTGGATAAAAATACTGATGAGGTTGCCACAGATCTAGTAGAGTGGGCTCTTAAAGGGCTCTTTGATAATGAAATGCCCAATTTATTATAGACAAAGGATATGCAGTCAGTAATCCATCTTGCCAATGTTACCTTTGTAATAGATTGGCCTAGTTTGTTGTCTGCAAAGGATATAAATAACTGATCAGACTTTCTAATCTCTTTTGTTCTGTGTAAGTAGAAATGCAATTGTCTATGAACATTCAGCAAATGTAACATATATTCACCTTTGTTTTCACATTTTGGAAAGAAAAGGAGCAAGTTAATACACTGACTGATACTGAATTCTAACAACACCTTAAGACGGAAGGAAGGCTTGATTCTTAATGTCACCCTATCTTTATGGAAAATCAAGTAAAGAGGTTTAGATGATAACGTCTGAAGTTCTGAAATTCTTCTAGCATAGGTAATAGCCACTAGAAATATCATTTTCCAGGTCAGAAATTTTAAGACAATATTTTCCTGCTGGTTCAAGGGGGAACAGATTAAGGCATGCAGCAGAAGATTCACATCCCATGGAGGAGTAGGATCTTTATAAAGTGGTCTAAGTAAAATAGTAACTCTTAGGCGGGCCTTGCATAACTTAGTAGAGGCTAGGAAAGAACTGTCAACTCCTATACGAAAGTTAAAGATTGCTGCCAGTTGAACTTTAATGGTAGAGGAGCTAGCTCCTTCACTGAAAATTTCTGCCAAAAACTATAGGATACTTTATGTAGGGGCTGAAAAGGGACTGATATGTTTTTGATGCGCCCAACAAACAAATCTCTTCCATTTACTTCTTTTGTAAATTTTCCGAGTAGAAGCTTTATGGGAAAACAAAAGTATATGTTGTATAGGAGATGAGAGGATATGCTGTCTAGCTATTAATGGAAGTGGAGAAACCATGCTGTTAGCCTGAGGTTTGAGATATCCGGATGAATCATGCCTGTTGGGTGGGGCTGGAAGTCTGGAATTGGATCCAGAATCCAAGGTGAGTAAAGAAGATGAGGCCATAGGAAAGGGAATCAAACCTGCTGAGGCCAGTAAGGTGCAAAGTGGATGATTTTGCTCTTCAACCTTGCAACTTTCTGTAGAAACTTGGAAAGACTGGAGGACCAGTCATGGAGCAGAGCATCCCTCAGTGATTCCCCCAGTGGGGGGATTAAGGAAAAAAAGCTGCTGCACATGTTCTATAGGGGAGATGCAAAGAGATTGCAGCAAGGCTGACCCGCTAATGGAAAATTGCTTCTGTCACTTTCATGTTGATAGACCACATGTGAGGTAACAGAATGGACCTGCTCAATTTGTCTATCACGTTGGACTTGTGAATGTGCATTGCTGTCAGAAAGCGGTTGGATGAGATTGTCCATTGCCACACTCTGAGGGCTACTTAACACAAGGGGTAAGATCTGGTTCCTCTTTGTTTGTTGATGTACCAAACTAATGACATATAGTCTGTTTGAATCATAACTGTCCCCGAGGTAGATCATCCTGAAAAGCTTGCAGTGCTAAAAGCACTGCTGTCATCTCCAGGACATTTATATGCAATTGCCCTCTTCGGGGTCCAACTGCCTTGGACTGTTTTCCCCAGGAAGTGCCACCCCCCCACCCAATTTGGGATGTGTCCATGGTCACTATGGCCTTGGGTTGAGGGAGAATAAATGGACAGCCTTGTAAAATCTGATCTGACCTTATCCACCAACAAAAGTACTTTTTCAATGCTTGTGTGAGCCTTACTTGAACTGACATCTGCTGATAAAGAATTGACCATTGAGATGCTAGGATCCACTGAAAAATTCTCATATGATATCTTGCCAGGGGTACTAGAATTATAGCCGCTGACATTGACCCCAAGGCTTGAAGAATCAATCAGGCTGAAATGTTGGTGCTGTGAACAGCTTTCATGACCTGAAATCTCAGTGTGTGTACTCCGGCTAGGGAAAGTGAAGCTGTTGCACATACTGTATTGAAAATTGCCCCTATGAACTTCAGTGTTTGAGACCGTTGCAACTGAGATTTGTTGTAATTTACTGTAATTCGTAGAGGGTAGCATGTCTGGAGTACCTAGTCTCTTGCTAGTATGAGTAGAAGCCTGATGATGATCCAGTCCTCTAAATATGGAAATGCCCAGAATCTTTATAGTCTCTAGTGAGCTATCACTACTGCCATGCATTTGGTGAACACCCTGGGGGCTGTGGTGAGACCAAAGGGTAGGGGTCTGAACTAGAAGTGGCTGGCTCCCAGCCAGAAGCATAAGAACCTTCTGGAGCACCTGTTTATTTTCATGTGATAGCATGCATCTTGAAGGTCTATCGAGCATATCCAATCATCCTTGCCTAGAAACGGCAGGATGGACTGAATCATGACCATCCAAAACTTTGAGTGTTGAACTGATTTGTTCAATTTCCTGAGATCCAGAATCGGTCACCAGTCCCCTGTTTTCTTTGGCACTAGAAAAAAATCTTGAGTAAGTTCCGGATTCTCTCTGGTCTGGTGGAATCTCCTGGATGAGTCTTTTTTCTAGCAGCTTTTTTTTATTTCCAGTACTGCTGCATCTCTCAACTATACAGATTTTTGTAGAATGTCCAGATTTTTTCCTCATATTTTTGGTTAATTTCTTCTATGACTGTGGTTTTCTAGCAAATCATTGGCAAATCTTTAGTCAGAAAATAATGACAGACATTTGAGTTTCAGACTTTATACCCTTCAGAAAATCCGGGATAATCTAAATTTGTTATTCTATCAACTTTCCAAGTTTGTAAGAGCAGTATTTAAAAAGTGTCCCTATTTTTGGACCTTTGTCCCCCCATTATTCATGGCTTTGTCCAGATTTCTTCTAAGAGGTCGAGGGGTAGGTTGCTGTTTTCCTCTAACTGGGTGGAAAATTCGGAAACTTTTGTGAGGATGGGGCTGGAAGGGAAAAAGGAATTACATAACTTCTGGAAATAATCTTCTGCACCCAGGTATCTTTTGTGATATCTAGCCAGTGATGCAGGGATAACTGGGCCTCCTTTCAGGAGCATTGGTAGGGCCTGTCAGAGAAAATGTCTCTAGACCTTTGGTTTTGCAGGCCACTTCTGGTGTATGGGTGGTGTCTTCCATTAGCAATTCCCCCTCCACCTCTGGGGGAATTGTCTCCATTTGGATCTTGGAAAGGACCCTGGGGTTTTTTAACCACATTTTTCATCCCACTCAGTTCCCAGAGAAGGCCCTTTGAGGGGTTGAAAAATGTACTTCTAAACCAGAGAGAATCTTTCCATCTTTTTCACATCTGGAGAGTATGTCCTACACTGTGGGGCCAAATAAGGAGGATCCTTCAAAGGGAGCATTGATGAAAGAAGACTTGAAGGGCTGCACAAAACCACACAAGCACATCCAGACATGCCTCCTTATTGGGATGCTTGTACCTGCTGCCCTTGAGGTACCCTCAGCTGCATGAGAGATATGCCTCATGGACGAATTTGAAATGGACTGAAGGGTTGCTAACTGCAAGGCTACCGAAGCTTGAGTCTCATCAGTAGTGGTCCCTGAAAGAGTATTTGACAGTTCCTTTATTCAAAACTCTTTGCAATCTAGTGAAATGTGCGAAATAGTTCAGCGACCTAAAAGCAAAACTCAGTTCAAAGCCCTATACTCTCAGTTAGTGGGATGGACAGTGAAACTTTGTTCAGCAAGTTCCTTCTTCATGGCCACTGCCATGACCATGGCATTTACTGGTACTCCCGTGCTTCAGAATTCCCTTCCTGTCAGTGGTGCCAGAATTTAGTCTGGTCTCTTGGGGATAGGTTCAACTGCATCAGGTTCCTTCTATGTCCGATGAGAGATCAAATTAATGAGCTCAACAGTGGGAGGAGTTACTGGGAGGTATATGGGCCAGATACAAACACCTCCAAGAATACCAATTCCTCCAGAGGAGGATTTTGGGAGGACCAAGCACCCCATTATCTAGAATCACTAGAATGTTTCCAAATAAGATGTCTTTGGGTGGTGATCTAGGAGATCCTTCCCCTTCGTTAAAATTTGTGTCTTCTGTAATAGAGTCCAGTGGGGAATCTAAGTGCTTCCTTTTGCACTTTTGCTTCTGGAGTACTTCCTTGGTGGGATGACTCAAGGAATTGTCGGAAGAAATGGTGATACCCTGCTGGGTAGCCTGGAGAGGGAAGACAGACTGTCCCTATGGAGTCGAATGTCATGGCTCAAGGCACAGAGACATACGAGATGCTGAAGGGAGATCCGAGGGGCAGAGACCATCCATACTGCTGAAGCAGAGAACACTTTCTCCACTACCTCAAAGCCAGACCATCCTAGGGAGAAGGAGGCTGATGGAACTGAGAAGCCATGGTTCTGCTCCATCGGTTCCATCTGCCCCAAAGGCAATCCACTCAAGGCAGTGGTCAGAGCAGAGATGTTCAAAGCTGAAGCTCCGAGAGGCAGAGACAGCTCTGAAAACTTCAAAATCGACTATAACACCTTGGATTCAACTGGGATACTAGGGCTCCAAGAGTCATTTGGCTCCGAAATCATCAGAGCTGGGGTGCTCAGAGAAACCCTCAGCTCTGAGGACACCACTATCCTCATATCCAATACAGAAGGTCTCTGCAAATTAGGGTCCAAGCACTCTGAAAGAAAGAGTCGAAATGGAGAATGAGTCGATACTAGAGGGGTAGAGCTGGCTGGGAGAACCCCCATCTGTGTCTGCGCTGGTGAGACTCCTGGAAGAACAAGATAAAGCAACTGATGGTGATTTGGAATGCCATCTCTTCAGGAAGGGAGATGGGACCCTAGACAGCACTGGGTCTATGGAGTGAGAGTATCTGGTTTGGGGGAGTGATTTAGGATCAGACATACTCAGATCCAAGGATGTTTTAGTGGAACCTGTAGAAACCATTGAGCCAGAAGGCTTCGGATCCGACCTGAATTTTTTTTTATTTTTTGTGGCAGCTCCATTGAGGAAGGAGTCAAAGATCCCAACATTTTTGCAGACTTTTCTGTATCCTCCTTGGAAGTGCTCTTAGGGGGTTGAGCCCCAGAAATGGCTTCTGAAAAAGTAGTAGAAAGAAGTCCCTTTGGAATTAGCTTATCATTAAGGTCCACTATTGCTTGCTGATTAAAACTTTTCCAAATACTGCATTCTACATTAAGATGCTCTGGGCCTAAACAACAGATGCAAAGATCACGAGCATCCGAACAAGGTAGCTTATAGCCACACTTTCTACACTTTTTGAAGCCTTTTTCTGACATTTTGAAAAAAAAAAAAACAAAACAAGGATTTTTTTTTTATATATAAAGTTTAAGGAGGAAAACAGAAAAAGTACCAACAATAGTAACAACAGTATTAGAGAACACAACAACGGTGTAACAGGAAAAAGTTACGGAAAAAGAGAAGTGTTACATTTTAAAGTTTTAAAATTTTAAGAAATGGAGATATTAAAAGGAAAAAAAATACCAGCAATGGCATTAAAAAAATACACTAAGTGTACAATGGGAGAAACAAGAAAAGAAAGGTTGTTCAAATAAAAATTATCTTTAACTCGCTCGACAGCAAAGCTGACTATGTCTATCTGTGAAAGGGGTAAACAAGATATGAGGTAAGTTAGGGGTTGGTGCATTATGGGTAGGGAGGAGTTGAGAGTTTCAGATGGCAATGAGCTATAGTGATGGCTGAGTCGGATCCAAACTCAATGGCTGAGGAATGAATGAAAACTGACATCAGATCTTGTATACATAGTTTTGTTCATTATTATTAAGTTAATAGTTTTTAGGGGTATATTGGGGTGTGTTTGCTTTTTTGTTTGAGGGCTTTCAATAAAACAAAACGTTTTGTAAGATGTGAAATAGGCTTAAATAGATATGACAAGAAACAACTGTATAAAAGATCAACCTGCCAAACATTAGTGTAATGCATGTAACATAAAAGCTGGAACTAGACACGTAACAAAAAAACTGTTACACATAAAAGGTGGGACTAAACTTTTTAACATACTGACGCTTTTGATGTTATCTTTAAATGTCAATGGTCTTACAGATACATATACAAAAAATAAAGTAGTGAAGTATATTAAAAATGTAGTGTAAATAGTTATGCTACAGGAGGCATGTTTGGAAAGAACCGAACATGTGAATTTGTAGTACTAATGGGCTACTGGCAAGGGAAGAGGATTACACTGGCATATATTTATATTCCACCTAAAACTGCTACAATGGAGATTAAGAAAATTCTGGGAGAAATAATCAGCTTTCAGCAGGGAATATTACTTATAGGTGCAGCACTGAAGAAGTATCTGGGGGGCCTGGAAGGGAAAATATGACAAAAGAGGATAGATTTTTGAAGAAATTTATGAAAATATTTGGCATGGAAAATGTGAATTCAGTAGTAGGAGCTCACAGTGAATTTACATATTATTCCCCAAGATAGAAAAACTGGTCCACACTAGATAGAACATATATTTCACAGGAAATGTGCATTTAATAGAAAGTTTTGATATTAATCCAATAACTATTTCAAATCACACGCCAATAATAACTAAAATAAAATAACTAAAATAAAAATGCAGGATAATGAAATACAAATGAGACATTGGCGCTCTTCTACCTGTTGAAAAGAAAAGAATTTAAGGAATGTGACGTAGAAATTATTCGGGAATTATTAGAGAAGATAGAAATTTCTTCTGAAAATATAACTAGGAAGTGGGAAAAAAATTTAACTGGAGTTTAAAAATAGGGTGAAAAACAAAAGAAAGAGAGATATGGTTAAGAAGTAACAAGAATTATTGACAGGGATTGACAAAGGTTGAAGTATTGCAGAATAGGAGGGATCTCATAGAACAAGAATGCTAAACAGAAAATAAGGGATTACCTCGATAATATGCATGAGTTTAGAAAGACTGCTGTTAAGCAACTGTTTTTTGATAACTCCATAGCACAATGATCAATGCAATAGAAAGTAGAAAGGGTCGTCGCCAAGCTAGGGAGCCTATAACAACAAGGAGGATAACAACAGATCCTGTAGATGTACTAGAAATATTTTGAAAATTTAATGAAAGCCTGTATAAAGCAGAGAAATACAGAAATCAAAAGGTGCAAATGGAAATGTTTATGGAAGAATTAAATATTTATTTATTTTTTATTTGTTTACCGGGAAAGTCTGACTAGGTCAGATGGTCCTTTTTCAGAGGAGGTCCAGGGAGAAGAGCTACATTACATAGAAACTAAAAATACATTGAGAAAATAAAATTACATCCCATAGAATACGAGCATTACAGATCATAGATACAAATACAACATATTACATGATATAGTTCAGAATCTAAAAGCTTTGTTACAGAGAAGAAAAAAAACGAAAAATGACTTTACTAATTCACAGTTGTTGAGGTGGAGTGCATGAAGGAAAGAATAACTGTGAGTGTAGGAATCTTGAGATAGTTAGAGATAAGTCTGAGATGTAGAAAGCATGTGTTAAGCATAGAGGCATTATGTATTTAATGAGTCAGGATTTCTGTAGGAAGAGAGGAGTACAGGAATTTAAGACTTAGATAACTGATGTTGGTACAAGAGTAGAGTGGATGAGTGGAGAGGGGTGAGGTGGATGAACATCCTGGGGAAGAGCAGGAGGATCCATTTGTCATTTAGGTAGTTTTTGAGGACTGGTTTGAAATTGTTTTGTATTAGTAGTTTTTACGATTTGTTGCGGAATGGAGTTTCAGCTGGATATTTTGTATGAGAAAAGTGATTCACCATCAAGGTCTTTGAGAGCTGGGCAGTAGTCTGGTTTGTAGCTGATGGAGTGGGTGATAGTTGGTTTAAGTGGAGGAGGTTGGGAAGTTCAATCCAGTTTAGTTCTTGCAGTGCAGAGCAGTGATGAGTTCTAGTTGGGTGCTTTAGGGCAAATCTAGCTATTCTGATACAGCAGGCCTTGAGTTTGTTTAGGTCATTTTTTTTTTTTAGATTAGTAAAGATGGGTGAGGCGTATAGTAAGGTGGAGAGAAGATGTGTTCTTGCTATGATCTGTCCGGTGGTACTGGTGAGGAAAGGTTTTGCTCTACAGAAAATACCAAGTTTAATATGAACCTTTTTAATAGTTAAAGCCAAATGTTTGTCGAATTATAGTCAGTTATCAATTGTTATCCCTGTGACGATCCACCACTGGACCAGTAATCAAGGAGCCTCAATCCTCACCACTGGCACTTGTGGTAGACGCTCACTGAGAGGATAACAGGTACATATACAGTATTTCTAGATGTAGCTTTCTGGATCAAGAGCAATTTCCTTTAACAGCACACAGAGACCACAGTCAGTCTGTGGCTGGTTTCTCCCTCTTTCTCCAGAACCCCAATAAGACACCCCACTGACACAGCTATAGAGTTGAGATCTCAGCTGAGTGACTAAGCCAAGACTCCAGCACCCTCTCTGTTTAACCAGTGCTTCATGTCCCATTCCAAGTAGATGACACACACACTATTTGAGATTTGATTTACACACACACACACACACACACACACACACACACACACACACACACACACACACACACACACACCTGGGAGAGGCTGGCACAGGTTTGCTAGGTATGTCCCCTTCTGCCTAGACTATAAGGTAGTTTCCACTGCCACCAGTCAGTCTTCGACAGCTACTTTACTACTTTAAGGAACAAAGGGTGACCAGTTTTACTGTGTCATATTAATATTAATACAAATGGTAGTTTGACCAAGAGCAAGGCTGTTAGAAGTGGCCCACACACTGTTACAAAATAAATATGCAAGTACTCTCAGAGTTTAAATATCTCTACACAGATCAGCCACAAGGATAAGTTTAAATATATTTAATTATAAATAATAAAAGAACAAGAAAATACTAAGTATATATTCACAGTGACATCATAGTTCACAACCATAGGAAATATTTAAAATAACATTGCAGAACAGGCTCATGCAAAGAAAAACACAATCTAAACTAAGCTTTGCTATATTACTGACTGAATCTAAGACATTTACTATACCCTAGCAACTTACTTAGTGCAAGGCAGATGTGGTGAATGGTTCCTGTTGTTGTCAGGTCCAAGACAAAACGTAGAATACTCTGTCTCACTAACAGACTTCTCAAAATAATATCTCAAATATTACTGCTGGGCTAACTTGAAGAATGACATCATTTCTGGTCATGTGACTTCTAGTTCCCAGGTAAAACACCTATTGCTGAAGCTGGCAGTATTTAGCATCTTCTTGTAAAATATACAGACAAGGGCTTTTGCTCAGATCTTTGGCAGATGCTGGAAGTCATAGAACAATTGCATTCCTCCACATTTCAAGACTAATAATTACTTCACCCTAAAGACAATACAGAAAGCATCCTAGTACAGAGTGTGTCTCTAGCTGCATTGAAAACGTGAGATATAGCCTCTTTATGGCGTAGCCTACAAAGTAATTTCATTTCAGATATTTTTCTACAATTTGCTGGATTGAGGTTAACCTGCTGTATTCCATATTCCACTGTTAAAAATATACATTTAAACAGTTACAACAGTGCATGTACATTTTTGTTCTCTTCCAGTATGGCACACTATGGATACATTTTAAACATAGTACTTTACAAATACCTTTTCAAAATAAAACATCTGTACAAAGCAGTTCGATATACACATGACATACAGTTCTAATACATTTGTAACACAAGCATCTTGTATAAATCATTTCGATACCAATGACATATAGTTATTTACAAAATTCCAGCTAGCTGTGCTGGCAGTATCGCTTTTTGTCACAACCCAAAAGGTTTTGTGTATTCTACTGGTTCTACGTTGGTATTGTTAGATGAAAAGACCGGGGGCGTTGAGTTACTTGTGATTTTCCTTTACAGGATCACAGGAGGTTACTAGGCTAATGGCCCTGGGGCCCTTACAATCCTAGCCTAGAGTTTATCCCAAAAAATAAACCTCAGTCAGCACATGTTGCCCCTGTCAGTGAGGGACACAGGTGGAACCTCTGGAACGAATTTGTGGTTTCCCATCCACTCATCAAGGTTGCACTTGAAGTGGGTCAACGAGGTGCTTTGCTTTACGTGTATGGGAAGTCTATTCCAGAGACAGGGCAGCCTCTGGAAGACAAACCTGTCTCTCCAGCAGATTTTGTTAATATCACATATTAGGTTCAGGCTTTTTGAGCAGGTAGTGCCTGAGGAGTTAGACTTACGGATATGGAGCATCTCTAGTAGGGCAGGATTCAAGACAGCCTTGTAGGAGAGACACAGATCACCCCTGAGCAATCTGTATGATACCAAGTAGAGTGACAGTGATTTGAGCCTGTCTGCATAGGACAAGTGTTGGAGGCCATGGATTCTCTATGTGAGATATTTCAGTGGCCTTTCCAGTTGGTGCAATTGTTTGGAGAGGTACATCCCAAATGGGGCTTTATACTCAATTATTGGTCTAATGAGGAAGACGTATAGAGAGGTAATAACCTCCTTTTTTCTGGATGCAAACCTTTTACTGATGAGATGAACCAAGTAAACGGCTTTGCTGACCACTGTCGCTACATGATGGTTGAATGTCAGGTTGTTATCAACCTGAGTGCCCAGGTCTTTCACCACAGGTTGTGTGCTTAGGGGATTGCCGTTGATGTGGTAATCAGCAGGGGTTGTGTTTTTGCCGAATGGTACGATGATGCATTTTTTTTGCTTTTAGCTTGAGGCCATAACTTTGGCACCAGTCATTAGTTGCTGTGAGAACCTCTTGCAGTATGTTAACATAATTTGGGAAATCAATGACAGCACCCAACTTACAGTCATCAGCAATAGGCCTTTTGCCTTTGCCTGTAGATCTGAGAAGTATATGCCAAACAGTAGGGGTCCTAGGACAGACCCCTGAGGAACTCCACTAGTAACGGATCTGCTATCAGAGGTGGAGGTGCCAATTTTGACTTTTAGGGTCCTGTCATTGAGCCAGCTGCCCTCCCACCTGATAAGATAAGGATTTACACCAAGTTGTGTTAGCTTTTCAATGATGCCCGAGTGGGGGATTGCGTCAAAGGCCTTGGCCAAGTCAAGGTAAGCTTTATGTACTGACTTTCCCTCATCCAGGGCCTTGGTGACAGTCTCAAAGAAGTCAATCAGGTTCAACAGGCAAGATTTGCCCTTGACGAATCCGAACTGGGTGGGGTTATGTGCTTGGAGATTGCCTATGTTCTTGTTTATGAGATCCATAATAATACGCTTCATGGCTTTACAGATCAGACTTGTTAAGCTAATGGGGCGATATTTTCCAGGGTCAGTAGTGGCACCACCTTTGTGCAAGGGGATGACAATGGCGGTTCGCCACTCTGCTGGAATGAAGCCAATACTTAGGATGTGGTTGAAAAGGGTGCTCAATGGCGAAGCTGGAGATGGTGCAGAATACATCCTGGGATACTATCAGGTCTGATGGAAGCTGTGTTTTTTGCCTTGGATAGTGCCTGCAGGACAAGTATCTGGGATATCAAAAGGGCCTTTGGGGGGGCAGGGGGTGAAGTTTGCACTAAACCTATCTGCTAGCAGATTGGCTAAGTCAACAGGATCAGTGTAAGTGACACTGTTAAGTACTAATTCAGAACAAACCTGGGCTTTGCCATGGAGGTTCCTGACGTAACTGAAGAAGACTTTATGGTTTCCCTTTGTTATGGAGACTAGTTTTGATTCATAATTGGCCTTGGAAGTTTTTACTAGTGATCTAATTTGCTTGTTGA
Source organism: Protopterus annectens (assembly GCF_019279795.1). NCBI lineage: Eukaryota > Metazoa > Chordata > Ceratodontiformes > Protopteridae > Protopterus > Protopterus annectens. The sequence continues at coordinate 97,792,071 of NC_056729.1, read as the reverse complement.
GGCTAAGGAGGGAGTTTTTCCAATTTGGAATTTGTTTCTTTTTACCCTTGGACAACAGTTTCTTCCTTTTGTTGTAAAGCTTGTTGAGAGAGGACGTCCACCAAACAGGTTTGTGGTCTATTGGGTATGGCTGAGTCCATGCAGTTGTACAGGTGCTTGTAAACTGCATTGGCATACTGTTCAGCATAACTGTCTGCATCCTCTGGAGGGGGTGGTGGTGTAAAGCTACAGATACCCACCATTAGAAAGATGTAGTCAGTTTTTGAGAAGATTTTAGCTTGATTTCGGCTGGGGGGGGTTTGGGTGGGATAGAAAAGTACAGTTGTGTACACTTACCATAAATGTAGATGTTCAAGTGTATTCACTGTTGCAGTCATTACATTTGGGTAATCCTGCTGGCAGGTTGTCCTCAGCCGCCTGAATTCCAAAGTCTTGGGTCCTGCATTGGCTGCTGTCGCCCCTTCCCTGACGTCAGGTCGTCAGGGGTATAAAAAAAGCAGCCGGCGCCATTTTCTTCAGTTTTTCTTGCCCCAGATGTCAGGTGCCCCAAAAAAGGGTAGCCAAACTTTATATATATTCAGAAATACATCAATATAAATTTTACCTTCATCTATTGAATTTGTTACTTACCCCCTCTGAGGCCTTCACTGATTTCCACTGATTGCCTCTCTGGCTTCTTTGCATTCCACCTGGTTTACACCCCTTGTGCTATCTCCCTCCCCCAATACAAAGTCTATATTAGAATCCTGCTGAGCATGGAGCCATCTTTAAATTTCTAGTCTCCCACCAGGACACAAGTGCTCCTCAGCAATTACATTCTGCCTGCCATTAAGCCATTAGACCTCAGGAATTTGTTTTAAAAGTGTTCAGATTTGTAAAGTAATACTTACTTTTTCTTTTGTCTTGGTTGGCTCTGCCCCGCTCCGTTCGCCCTCGCTAACGCTCGGGCTCTCTACGCTCCACTGCCCTGCCCCCTATTCCCTCCCACCCTCACTACCTCTAGATTTATAGTAATCACAGCCACACCCACAGCTCACCCTCACATCACCTCCACCAATCACAGCTCCTCAAGTCATATCACATTATACCACACCAACTTGCTCCACACAAAATACTCCCAATCACTCTCATTCCCACTAGGCATTTCTTACATCACCCACACTACTTCCCCATCCACATATAGTGCAACCATATAATTCCTATTCAGACCCCCCCACCCAGAAACAACTTTAACTTTATAACCATGACTATCACGCAACAGTCTAGTCTGTCTTCTCATAATTCACAACACCACAAGTTATCACTCTAGCAATATCCCTAAACTTAGTAGCACAACACTGCATTATGCACTCTCGTATACAAACACCATACATTATAATAATATCTGCCCACAGTTACTCAAGAACTACATAACGGACCAATTCAGGACTAAACACATATGCTCTCATTCCTACTCCAAAAAAACACAATACTTTCTCACACTCCTCACCAAACTCCAACATCTGTATAACCATTTTAACTCCAGGCTCACCATAAGTTGGGATATCCACCCCAACCCAGGCCCAAATCCATCCTGTCCAACTCAAACTGCTCCAACACAAATGTCAGAACATAACATCCCCACTTTCTTCATCCCTGGGCAAATCAACAACAGCAGCAAAACCAAGCATCTTTTAATGCTAAATATTAATATTAGAAGTATCAAAAATAAAATACCTGAACTCCAGGCCACAATAGCACACTACTCCCCAGACATAGTTGTTTTAACAGAAACCTGGCTAAATAAAAACATAGCTAACTCAGAAGTTCTCCCAACCGGCTACAATATCATTAGACAAGACAGACCAGACAGACCACTTCGTAAAGGGGGTGGAACTGCCTTACTTTACAAGTCAAACTTAACTGTCCATCAATTACCAAACTCCTACCCCTCCCCCAATAATTGGGACATACTTATCTCACAACTTCAACTTCACCCTAAAAAGGTCATCACCACAATTGTGATCTATATTCCACCTGGTAATACACCTGCTAGCCTTGAAGACTTCTTATCCTGGTGTTCTTCCACATACTCACAAGAAACCCTTATTCTGGGGGACTTCAACCTAGATTGGTTCACCTGTATATCAGAACCATCAAGTAATCTAATAAATCTCCATGGCTACCAGCAACTAGTCCAAATTCCAACTAGATGTGATAAAAAATCTAAAAGGGAATCCATCCTTGACTGGGTCCTAACTAACAACCCCACATTGTACCCTCACACAGGCAGTCTCCCAGACACCTTAAGTGACCACAACATAATATACTTTATACATAGTAGAACAAGCATATGCAAAACCACTAACTATATATCCACTAGAAACACAAAAAAATTCTCTCCTGAGGTCCTCAACACTTTACTGTGTAACTGTGACTGGACCCCCCTAAAAACCCTCCCACTTGACCAGGCTGTAGCATATTTCAACAAAACATTTCTACAACACCTAGACACTGTCGTTCCATTGCGCAAAATCAAGGTTAGAACCTCTACAAACCCCTGGCTCAGTAAAAAAAACAAACAAATCCTCAAGTCCAGAGACACTGCCTGGCATTACTATCAAAAAACAAAGAAACACAAAGCCTAACTAAGTACCAAGAACTGTGCAACCGTGCAGAAAAATGCATTAGGCTGGACAAAAAATCTTACTACACAACATTACAAACTAAATACCAACACAACCCGCAATAATTTTGGAAAAATGTAAACCAGCTACTAAAATCCACCCAAAAGGCTACCCTCAAACCAACCATCCCTGACACTAAAGTTCCCATCGAAACACAATCCAACTCCCACTTTGTGAACTCAATTCTATCCTTAGTATCACAGGACAGTTCCTACCTCACTATCCCCCCAACACAAATAACACTAATACAAGCTTTACCCTCAAAACAGTTTCCACCACTTCAATCAAAAGCATGCTCTCCAAACTAAAAACCTCACCAACAGCAGCCGACCTACTCCCCAGCTATTTCTTGAAACTCACAGCAGATGCTATTGCTATCCCAGTCTCCACTCTCATAAACAGATCAATTGTTGAAAACTATGTGCCCAAACTCTGGAAAATATCCTATGTTACACCCATACATAAAGGCGGGACCTCCACTGAACTTAATAACTACAGACCCATTGCTTTACTCTCCCCCCTGGCCAAAATCCTAGAAAAAATGCATCCATATCCAGATGCTAAACTATCTCCTAGACAGCAACATCCTGTCACCTACTCAGCATGGTTTCAGACCTGTCCATAGTACCACTACACCCCTCCTCTGCTTCACAGACACAGAAAACAGTCTCAAAAATGAAGGCCTACAAGTGTCAACTCTTTTTTTGGATATGTCCAAAGCATTTGACACAGTCTCACACCAAATCCTGCTAAACCAACTAAACCAATATCCTCTATCAAATTCCACTCTTACCTGGTTCCAAAGCTACTTAACTGACAGGTACCAAGCTGTGAAATGGGAAAATTCTCTCTCTCCCCTCAGCTGCCCATAACTATAGGAGTCCCACAGGGTTCTATCTTAGGACCACTACTACTCACAGTCTTCATAAATTACCTCCATACCTCCACACAGCATGCATCTATAATTCAGTATGCAGATGACACTACCTTAATCTGTGCTGCACAAAACATTCCCACCCTCCTGCAAACAACTCAACTAGCATTCTCTGACGTTGAAAACTACCTTACCAAAGCCCAACATATCCTCAATCCAAAGAAAGCTCAGCTTATGATTATAACCAGTTCTAACAAAAACACTAATAGTCAAGTCACTATCTACTCCACTAATGCTACTCCAATTGCTCCAGTGGCACAGGCTAAGCTACTGGGAATAACCATAGACTCCCACCTAAAATTTGATAGTCATCTCAACTTAACTATTAAAAAAGTACATGCCAAACTGGGGTCGCTCTACCGTATCAAACCATTTCTTACCAACAACACAAGATCAGCCATTGCTCGCTCCCAACTTCTATCCACCCTACTCTATGCATCTCCCATTCTGACTAATCTCAACAAAATTGAACTAAGCAAAATGGAAGCCTGCTGTAACAGAATTACCCGCTTTGCTGCAAATTGCTCATATAGAACTCATCACTGTACTGCTGTGAGACAGATCCACTGGCTTGAACTGCCCAACCTCCTAACCTACAATCAGCTCTGCCTCTGTCATTCTATTACCTCCCCAATAAGTGTCCTGCCCTCAAAAACCTAGTACAACATCACTCAGCCAAAAGGCCTCTTAGATCATCAAGCAAACTACTACTAGAAGTCACCAACAGCTACAATATCTTTGGAGTTGCACTATATAGTAGTTCAGTGGCTAAAAAATGGAACTCTGTCCCTACAAGCATTCAAAACACATCATCCAAAGCCTCCTTTAAAAACCTCATCAGGCAGCATCTCAAGGAAAGTTGGCAGTGCCATGATTGCTCCCCAGGCTAGTGAAAGTGGATAACACATACATACAAAATCTAGAGCACTTGATAACAGTTTTCAATCTTACTCACAAACACTGGCTAATCTACAATGTATGTACTGTACCTGTGTACTATGTATGCATTCTACCTATGTTCCACATTTCAGCTGTACACCACAAATCTATTAATTACCTTTATTTTTAAAATTAATATTTTTTTGTTTGTTCTCTCCACTGTAACTGTTTATGTGCCACATACCACTGTAAAAAAATGTCTCCTGTAATTTGTGTGTATACTGATCATGTCTAAATAACTAAATGTGCCTGTAATTTTTCTTTGTGGAGCTTTTCTCCCCGGGGCTTTGCTCAGTCAGACACCCCTGGTTAACAAATGTAAAATAAATAAAATAAATAAAAATCTATAAGCAAATACACCACATAGGTAGTATAAATCAGAGAAGGAAGGATAAGATCCAAAAGAAAAAAGGGGGAAGGTGGGTGGGTAACCTGGACTGCAACAGTGAATACACTCGATCATCTACATTTATGGTAAGTGTACTATGTTCTTCGTGTTTCACTGTTGCAGACATTACATTTGGGTAGAGTCCCAAAGCTATGGTTGGGAGGCTGAATTAGACAGCAGTAGGAGCGGCTATGAGGCCCTGCAGAACTGCAGTGGCAAAGCCCGCCCTGGATTTAGAGTAGAGTGGCAGATGATAATGCTTTGTAAAGGTGTGCACTGAACTCCAAGTTGCCACCTCTAAAATGTCTCTGGTTGGTACTCCCCTGAGAAAGGCTGCTGAGGTGGCTGCAGCTCTGGTGGAATGAGGCCTAATGCCCTTAGGCACTGGCTTGCCATGGTGTAAGTAGCAGAAACTAATGCAGTGGCCTAACCAATAGTCTGTTTTGAGATAGGCTTTCCTTGTGATCCTGCAGCGTATGCCACTAGTAATTGCTCTGTCTTCCTGAACGCTTTGGTTCTGTCCAAGTAGAATCTAAGCTGTCTGTGTACATCCAAAGAATGCAGAATTCTCTCCCCCTTGTTCTGTGGATTTGGGTAAAAGGTTGGCAGATGGATGGCTTGGTTAAGAGCCACACTGGACACTACTTTAGGCATAAATGTTGGGTTTGTCCTCAGGGAGACCCTGTCTGAATTAAAAATGATGAAAGGTTCCACAGCCATGAGCGCCTGTAGCTCTGAAACTCATCTTGCAGAAGTAATTGCTAAGAGCAGAGCTGTTTTCCAAGATAAAAACTTCATATCAGCTGTAACAGCCGGCTCAAAAGGAGGCAGGGTGAGCTTTTCCAAGACATAGTTGAGGTCCCATGCAGGTATTGGTAGTCTTCTTGGGGGCCTTAAATTTTTGGCTCTTCTGAGGTACTGCCTTAATAAAGGGTGAAAAAAAAGTGGTGGCTCTGTATTGTTGTTGTGTCTTTCGGCTTTTCCCGGTTAGGGGTCGCCACAGCAGAACTCCGGTCTGCTAATGATTGGCAGTAGATTTTTATGTGCCGAGTTGCCAGCTCTGACGCACAACCATCAACGAAGGTACGCCCATTCACACAGGTCTCCACACAGAAGACGCTTTAGCTGAGAATTGAACAGGACGTCTTACTGTGACGCGACAACGCTACGGCAGAGGCATGAATTTTAATTGATGAAAAATATAGGCCTTTGTCCAGTATCTCAGTTAAGTATTGCAAAATCTGAGGAATGTTTGGTACCACTGTATCAGTTTCCTTATGCCTGGTTCCAGGCACAGAATCTCTTCCATTTTCCAGCATAAGACTTTCTAGTACTAGGCCTTCTGGCTTCCAGGATGACATCCATCACAGCTTTACTGAGAGGTGTTTTTTTGTATGACTACATTATCCACCATGCTGCCAAGTTTAATGTACTGAGATGACTGTGCATGATCTGATTGTTTTGTTGGGACAGTAGTCGAGGTATTTGAGGTAAGGGCCAAGCCGGGTATAAAGATAAGTTCCTAAGTATTGGATACCAGTACTGGCGTGGCCAGTCTGGGGCATTCAGTATCATCTTTGGCTTCTCCTGTCTGACGTTTAGGAGCACCTTGGGGGGGAGGGCATATACTGATAGGTTTTTCCAGCTGAAAGACAGGGCTTCCACTTTCCATGCTTGTCTGTGATAAGTCCTTGTGCAGAATCTTTTTAGTTGGTAATTGAGAGGGGGAGCAAATAGATCTATGTCCGGGCATCCCCATTTTCTTGATATTATGCTGAAGACTTGTGGATCCAGCTTCCACTCATGGGGATCCATGAGGTTTCTGCTTAGATCGTCTGCCAGAGTATTTTCCTTTCCTGGCAGGAATTGTGCCTGCAGATGTACTTGGTAAGTCAAAGCTGTGTCCCACAAGGTCATGGCTAGTCTGCAAAGGGGGTAAGAATGTGTCCCCCTGCTTGTTTATATACCACATGACCGTGGTGTTGTCTGTCTTTATCAGTAGTTGTCCCGGATGAAGTAGGTCCTTGAAGGCTGTCAGGGCATTTTGAACAGCTAACATCTCTTTTTGACTGATATGAAGATGCATTTGGTTTGAGAACCATGTGGGCTCCCCAGGCATAATCTGATGCATCCGTTGTTGGTGTCTGCCTGACTGGAGGTAATGTGAATGGCTGTCCCTTGTTCTGGTGACAAGCCTTTGCCCACCATCGAAACTCCTGTTGCAGGCAGGGAATGAGAGTAATGACTGTTTCCAGGCTGTGGCAATGTTGAGTCCAAGCACTTTTTAAGTACCAGTGAAGTTTCCTCATATGCAGTCTTGCATATGGAATTAGTAGGATGCAGGATGCCATGAAGCCCAAAGCCTGCAGAATTTTTCTTGCAGTTAACTGGGCCTTTGTTGCCAACATTTTGAAATAAGTAGTCAGTTGCCTTTGTTTGTCTGGCATGAGATAAGCCATCTGGGCAGTTGTATTCAAGCTTGCACCCGGGAATGTTATCTCTTGTGAGGGTACAAGTTTTGATTTATTTTTGTTGACTGTGTACCCTAAGCATGTTAGAAGTCTTTTCACAAACGCCAGACGTTGAAGAAGAATGTCCTTGTTCTCTGCTTGAATGAGACAGTCGTCCATGTAAGGATATATTTGTATTCCTCTTTGTCTGCAAAATGCAATTACTGGTGCCAGGCACTTTGTAAATACCCTGGGCGCAGTAGATAAGCCAAAGGGCAGTGCAGAGAATTGGTAATGCATTAAACCAGCCTTGAATCTTAGGTATCGTCTGCATGATTGTCTGATTGGAACATGCAGGTATGCCTCTTTTAGGTCTAAAGTCACAAGCCAAGCATTCTTTCCCAACATGGGCAGAAGCTGCTGCAAAGTCAATATTTTGAATTTTGGAATATCCAGGAAAGTGTTCAGAATCGATAGGTCCAGTGTCGGCCTCCAGTCCTTGTCCTTTCTGGGTACCAAGAACAGTCTTGAGTAAAATCCTTGTCCCTGCTCTTGCTCTGGTACTTGTTGAATGGCCCCCATGTCCATGAGGGATGAGACTTGTTTTTGTGCCTCTGCCCATTGTTTTTTGGCAGATCTGGCCAGCCGTTTGCCTTTGGCATAGTATGGAAATGGAACTTGTATCCTTGTGACACTATGTTTAGAACCCACTTGTCCTGGGTTATGATGTGCCAATTTTGAGCAAAAAGTGTTGTCATTGGGACTGTTTTCTGTATGTTTGTGATCTATCTTCTCCAGCTTTGGAGGTAGAAGCACCCCATTGCTTGGGCCTATAAGAACCTTGCGCCTGGGCTCTGCCCCTAGGGTGTCTGAATCTGCCCCTTTGAGGTCTATCTGACACAGGAAAGGACCAATTTTTTGTAGGCCAGTGTCTACTAAACCTAGGTGGCTGTACTTGTAAAAATTATTTGACAGTTTGCATAGATTTAGCTTTGTCCTCCATTTTCTTTAACAACTCTTCTGCCTTAACACCAAACAAAGTATCATGCTGTAAAGGAGCATCTAGTAATTTAACTTCAACATGATCAGGCAGATTTTGTTCCTTTAACCAAGCATGCCTCCTAATTACAGAACCCGTAACTGCGGCCTTGCAGGAGGCCTCCAAAGAATCAAAACCACATTGCAAAGTATGTTTTCCAACTTGTTCTGCTGCATACAATAAATCCTGCATTTCCTTGTTTTCTGCACATTCAGTATTTAACAACATTTTCTGTTTAAGCAATCCCATGACATGTCGCTGATACTTAAGCATATGAAATTGACAGTTTAAGGCCCTTATTGCCAAAGTTGCAGATGTGCAAACCTTTTTTCCCCATCTATCCAGTGCTCTTGAATCTCTGTCAGAGGGGGTTGGGTTTTTGCAGTGGAAGCCTTAACTCCCTTTGGACCGTGTGAAATAGTTTCTGAGTCAGCAGCAGGGTTTTTAAAAATAAATTTGTGTGAGTCAGGAACCCTGTAATATCTGTCAGGCTTAACAGGAGCTGGGGATAAGGAGTCAGGGGTCAGACTAGACTTCGAAAACACATCATCTACAATGTCTAACACAGGTGGAACAGCTAGAGGCCTGTGCTGAAGTAGTAAAAGAAAATCCCTGAGTCTCTTTTTAGATTCTGAAAAATCTTGGCTCTCCCAGTGGAAATGCTCCCTCATGGTATGCAAGGTTTCCCCAAAGGAATAGTCCTCAGGAGGAGATGCTGAAGGAATAGATTCTTCAGCATCAGAATCCTCATAGGGGGGAAGAGAATATTCCTGATCAGAAGAGTTATCAGAAGAAATAGAAACCTGATCTGAAGATTCATAGTCAGCATCTTGCCTAGGCCTCTTATCAGGAGGGGGATGGGAACCCCTGATCAAGGCAATCAAGTCTTCGGCCATTTTGAGCATCTGTTTTTTGGGCATATAGGCCTGTCCACGTGGCTCTTGAGTTTGTTTCCTTGCTTTAGAAGGTGCTTTAGTCTTTGCCTTTGAGGCTGAAGTCGTTTTAATGTAAAGATGTTTAGGTCTGAATACATCCTCAGAAGCCGGTACCTGCTCAGCGGCTCCAGACCCATCTGACGGATTAGTGTCCGAGGCTCCAATACCTTGAGTATCCAGTGGCATGGCCGACTCCACCTGGGCGTCGGTAGCGGCCTGCGACTCTAAAGTAGTGGGTGTCAGGGGCTGCAAAAGCGCCTCACTGAGAACCAGCGAACCGGCGACTGGCTTAGGAGAAGCTTCGTCTTTGGTTTTGGGCCTCGGTTGTTTTTCTTTTTCTTTGCATTTTTTTGTAAACTCCGGTAGTCGGATGGCTATCCGATGACATTTCAGTGTAATTAAACCAGCGTCCAAAAAAGTTTAAAGCAAAATCATACCGACGCTTAATAGTGTGTTGGTTAAATCTAGCACAAAACCGACAACCAGTAACGTTGTGATCAGGGCCTAGGCAAGGAATACAATAAGAATGAAAATCCTTATGAGGTATTTGCTTTCCACAAGAAATACAATTATTCACTTTTTCTGACATCGGTCTGGAGCAAGAAAAAAGTTTCCCCAACGGGGTACTTAGCTTTATTAAAGACTTTGGATCTGAAACTCAAACACGAAAATCTCAGGAGTCGGCTGACCGGCACTTGCAAACTGCTTCTGCTTCAGGCACCACGTGGCAAGAAAGACTGAAGAAAATGGCGTCAGCTGCTTCTTTTATACCCCTGACAACCTGACTTCAGGGAAGGGGCGACAGCAGCCAATGCAGGACCCAAGACTTTGGAATTCAGGCCGGCTGAGGACAACCTGCCAGCAGCATCACCCAAATGTAATGACTGCAACAGTGAAACACGAAGAACATCTTCAAATATGACAGTCCGATGATCTCATCTAACCAGGGAAGGACATACTATGGGAGTGGTGCAGTGGTCACCCATGCTGGTGAGAACCAACTCCAGAATGTTAGCTCCCCTTGTGGGGCATGAGACGAGCTGGTCTAGTGCGTTAGAACTGATGAAGTCGAGGAATCATTGAGACAGTGTGTTAGTGCAAGAATAGTTCACCCAGTCTATGGCGGGGTAGTTGAATTCACCAAGGATCATAGTATTAGGGGGTACCTTGGTGGAGTCTAGTAGATCCAGGTAAGAGGAGTGGGTGTCCTGAGTCATGGAGGGGGTCTATAGCTAGCTATAACTTGAATGGGTGTCTTGCCAGCTGTCAGTTTTACCTGGAGTAGTTCCCGTATGTCATGTTTGCAAACCAGTCTGGAGGTGTGCCTGTCCTTGATGAAGACAGAGACTCCACCATCCTTAGTCTTCCCAACCTCATTTTGGGGTCAGAATGTGTGGAATGAGGTACAGCCTGGTAAGGAAGGGGTGCTCTCCGCAGCCCTGAACTAAGTTTTCGTGACTGTGCAGACATCAGCATCTTCCAGTGCGTCCATTTTCAGCTTTAGGCTCATAGCGTTAAGCAGCATGACCTTTAATTTGCTTTTTGACAGATCTTTTATATTGGAAGGTTTGTCTTTGGGACTTTACCTAAAAAAGGCACAATGGGGGAGGCAAGAGCCTTGACCAGGATCCGGAAACCCAGTGGTGAGAGGTGAAGGCCATCTCTGGCAAAGTTTCGAGGCCTGTCGACCATGTCATCCAAGGCAGACAGATACTGGATCCCCTTGGAATGACACCAGAAACTAAGCCAATTGCTGAAGTCAATTATTTTTTGTTGGTATTATGGTATCATTTTTTGTGAAGGTAGGATGCTGCTTAGGGCTAGGGTCATACCTGCCTGGTACACATACTCTGAGAGTTCAATCATGTCTCTCTTCATATAGTCCAGGGAGGTGCATCTTAAGTCATTCACACCAACATGTACAATGACAGAGTCATACTTGTACTTGTTGTGCAGAGACTTAAGTGCATGCATGATGTGGCGGATTCTGACACCAGACAGACAACTGACCGTAACATTCTCCTTGTCGAGCCTGGTGAGGGGGACATCGGTGTGTCTCACAATTGAGTCACCAATGACTAGTGTGTTTGGTTTATTAGGTCTTGTAGGCTGTGATGGTTTACTGTTTTACCTTATGGGCTGTGTTTGTGAGACACTCGTGTGTTATCTGCTGTGTGTGATATGTTTGGTGTTGTGTATGGAATGTTTGTTGTGTGTGGAATGTTTGTGAGTGTGTTTTGGAGGTCTCTGCTGTTTAGGTAAGTTTTTGCTGAGGACCTTTGCATAGGTGTCTGTGTGTTGTGCTTGGCTATGTCATGTGAGTAGTGTGGTGTTTGTGTGGCAAACTTTTCTTTGTCAGAATTACTGACTGTGGCGCGAGAGAGCTTGGACTCCAAGTTACTTGATGTACATGCATTTCTCACAGGTGGAAGAATTATGTGGTAGGAGAAGAGGGTTGTCAGTAAACGAGGCAGTTGTTACACTGTCTTAGTATGCCTATGTCGACCAGGCTGGCAGGAGAAAGTGACAGTAAAGAACATCAGTTTAGTTTTGTTTGGGTTGAGTATTAGCTGATGGGTTGATATGTATTTTTCTATGTCAAGGAATGATTTTTGTGTTATTTCCAGGAGTTTGGGAAGAGTTGAGGCTGAGCATATAAGGGAGGAGTCATTAGTGTACTGAAACATAGTTGGTAGCTGTGGACAGTTTATTGACTATGGAGAAATGTAGTGGACTGAGTATTGACCCTTGAGGGACACCCGCTGAGACAGGAAGAAGGGGAGGGAGTGTGTTTTGCCACTTAACTGCTTGCTGGCAGTCAGTTAGGTAGCTATGGAGCCATGCTAATGCTGTTTGGGAAAAGTTTATGGATGCTAGTTCATTTAGCAGTTTTTGACGAGATGCAGTGTCAAAGGCTTTTGACATGTCAAGGAAGATGGATGCAACTAAGAGGCCATTGTTTTAAGCTTGTTGATCTTACTGGTGAAGCAGATTAAGGCTGTTGCTGTGCTAAGCTTAGGTGTGAAACCGTGTTGTGAGTTTGACAGAAGGTTGCTCCTTAATAGTTGGACTAGCAGGTGATTATGAATGCATTTTTGAGGACTTCTGCTACTGGGGGTAGAATGGCTATGGGATGGTAATTAGATAACTCTGTTGAGGAGCCGCCTTTATGCAGAGGTATGATGTGAGATATTTTCCACAGTTTAGGTATGTATAGTTAAGTTATATATGCACAGTTTAGAGGTAGATGAGGCTCAATTTCTAACAGGGTAGGAGGAGATGAGATATAATGGGTGATGCATAACCAATCCACAGGAAAGCCCCCAGGAATAGATGGTATTCCTGTGAAAGTTTGGAAGGTAAGAGGGAAAAAAATGATAAATATCTGGAAGGTTTTGGTTAACAGTAGTTTAAGAGGAGGAGAAGCACCAACATCCCGGAAGAAAGTAGTCATGCCTGTAATACCTACGGTGGGTAAAGACCCATCAGATCCATATTAATTCCTGCTCATTTCAATCCTAAACCATGATTATAAAACATTTATGTCTATAATGGCTAAAAGAATGGCAAAGGTAATGCCAAAATTGATAGATCTGCATCAGTGTGGTTTAGTGGAGGGGAAGCATACATTTGACAACATTAACAGAGCACTGATGATCCAGAAGGAAGTAGAAAGTAAGAAAATACCACTGTGGTTGCTGGGTCTTGATGCAGAGAAAGCATTTGAGAGAGTAAGCTGGGACATTATGAGCAGGGCGATGGAAGCATTTGCATTACCCGATAAAATTATAAGGTTGATTAAGAGGATATATGAGGGACTGGAGTTGAAAATTAAGTGGGTGGGTTCCTCTCTGATAATTTCTGTTTTGAGCAGAGGAACCAGGCAGGGGTGTCCTATTTCTCCTTTATTTGATTGAATTTAGAACCACTGGCAAAGAAAATAAGGGACTCAAAAATTCAAGGATATAATTGGTATGGTAGTCAAGCAAAGCTGGTTCTATTTGCAGATGAAATTATTTTATACCGGATTAAAGCAGAAAAAAGACTTTTCAGTGTTGTTGAACATTTTGAGACACTTTCAGATCTTTTCAGGATACAAAATTAAAGTTAAAACAAAGGCAATAGCTGTAAATTATGTACCCACACACAAATTGGTTCAGCAATATCTATATTTATGGAGACATGATAAAATAAAGTACTTAGGAGTATGGATTAAAAAGGATTCTAGTGTGGCAGCTAAGGATATGCGGGAAGAGACTAAACAAACGATAATAACAAAAACTGAGAAATTGGAAGCTCTGTTTTATAGATATGGACAGCAAGATACAAGCAGTTAAAATGTTTTTAGTCCCTTTAGTTTTATACACAAGTCAGGCATATTTTTACCAATGAGAGGAGAAGCAGAAAGCATTCTTGGAGCTAAGACAACATGGAATGGAGAAAGAGATTCTGCCAGTAGGCATGACTGCAGTTAGGGATACAGACAATAGGCAGGAAAGAGATGGAATTTATTGTAGAAAACTGGCAAAAGAACCAAAATATTGGGAACAAATAATTAGAGAGGGAAAGGTAACAGAATGGGAAGAGGTCAATAATTTATTTGGACTGCAGGCTAGAGATTGACTTCCTATCAAGGAATGATATCTGAATAGAGACAAGGAGAAAGAAATAAGGGGATCCTAAGTGAGAAACCAGCACTGGTAGAGTTTGTTTTTTAAATGTCTTTATTAAAGTATCACTTATGACATAGGCAATCATACATTTCTATAGATGAAAAGAAATCATATTGACATAATCTTAGTTGCAAGCATTTTACATCACAAACCATACTGACATAATTTTAGTTGCAAACATTATATATCACTTATAATCTGTCCAATCATTGTCAAACATTACCTAGCTCATTCAAATCCTACCTTCTTTTAAACCCCATTCCTCTCCTCTATGCATTGTTCTTAAAGTTCACATTTTTCCTATGCCATTTGCTCTTACTCCTTTCTAAAGATCCCAGTTCCAGTTGTTTTTATCTCTGTTACTATATTCATTACTTATACTACAGTTGGTTTAGACTTTGATTTCCATTTGCTAGCAATTGCTTTTTGGCAGGCTCCATAAATAGACTCAGCAAGGTCTAGCATGTCTAGGCAATTCTGATTCTGTACCATAGCTCAGAAAAATCATCTCCCTGGTTACACCAATTTGCTTGCCCAGTATTTCTGATGGAGGGGTCTGCAGGGAATCTTTAACGTCTGCCAACTCATTACACTCCCAGAAAATATGTTCCTAATTACCTCTTTCTTCAGGTTTATATAGAAATAAACAATGGAAAAATTATGAGAACAAAACAAGATGAGGAATTAATTTTTAAAGAAGAGAGGATTTGAATGTGCTATGAAATGTTTAAGTGACAGTGACTGGATAGATTATAAGTGATGTACAATGTCTGCAACTAAAATTATGTCAATGTGGTTTGTTTTCATTTACATAAATGTATTACTTCCTATATCATAAGTCCTGATTAGTCCTGAGTGAAACTCTATCTTTGTGAAAAATAAGATATGGAGGACGAACACAAAGGGCTTGAAGTTCCGATACTCTTCTGGCCGAGGTGATGGCTACTAAGAAGAGAGTCTTCCAGGAGAGTAACTTTAAGGAACAAGAAGCTGCAGGTTCAAAAGGAGGGAGAATCAATGAAGTTAATATCAAGTTCAAATCCCACGGAGGGGGGGATCTTTAACCGGGGGTCTAAGTAAGATAGTTCCTTTAAGAAAGGCCTTACAAAGTTTGTGGGACATGATAATGGACTCTGATAGGCTAACGTGAAAATTTGCAATAGCAGCCAATTGGACCCTAATGGTGGCAGCTGAGGAACCTGCTCGAAAAAGTTCCGCCAAAAAAATCTAAAACATTATGGACAGGGGCTGTAAAGGGGTCTATCTTTCTAGCCTCTGTCCAGAAAGAAAAAAGTACAGTTTTGTACCTACCATAAATGTAGATGTCCGATAGGTATGCATCTGCAGTCATCACATATGGGTTGTCCTGCCTCAGGCAGCCCTTCGGTCAGCCGGATTCCAAAGTCTGGGTCCGGCATCGGCTGATGTTGCACTTTCCCCGATGTCAGAGCGCCTGGGGTACAAAAGCATCAGCCGACGCCATCTTCCTCAGTTTTTCTTGCCCCAGATGCCAGGTGTCCTCTAAGGAAGGCTAAATTTGGAGAGATGCATTTAAAAATCCAAACATGCACAATAATACAAAAACAAATGCACCATAATAGATCCCCCCAGCTAGCTATAACAGGGGTAAGTACCCAAGAAATACCACAGAGGGGAAGGAGGGAGGGTAAACCTGACTGCAGATGCATACATATCGGACATCTACATTTATGGTAGGTACAAAACTGTACTATGTCCTTCAAGGATGCATCTGCAGTCATCACATATGGGTAGAATACCATAGCCAATCTGGGGGTGGAGGAACTATGTAAAGGATGGTGTAGCTAAAATGCCCTGCAGGACTGCCGTAGCAAAGCCTGCTCTGGATCTGGAATATAAAGGTAAATTGTAATGCTTGGCAAATGTATGCACGGAGCTCCATGTAGCAGCTTCTAAAATGTCCTTGGTAGCCACCCCTCTTAAGAAGGCTGTGGAGGTGGCTGTGGCTCTCGTGGAATGAGGTCTAATGTTAGCTGGCACAGTTTTTCCATGAAAGGAGTAACAAAAACAAATGCAATTCCCTATCCATTTTGAAATTGTCTGTTTGGAAATTGCTTTTCCTTGTGTAACAGCAGCCTATGCTACCAACAGCTGGTCAGTTTTTCTGTAACCTTTAGTTCTGTCCAAGTAGTAGCGCAACTGTCTGTGTATGTCCAGGGTGTGCAGAAGTTTCTCTCCTTTGTTTTGTGGGTTTGGAAAGAAGGTTGGCAAGTGAATAGCTTGATTTAATGAAACCCTGGATACTACCTTTGGCATAAATGTAGGATTGGTTCTCAATGAAACTCTGTCCTGATGAAAAATAAGGAATGGCTGTACTGCCATAAGGGCCTGTAACTCAGATACTCTTCTTGCTGAGGTTATGGCCAGAAGGAAAGCAGTCTTCCAAGACAGGAACTGTAGTTCTGCAGATGCTGCTGGTTCAAAGGGAGGCAGTGTTAGTTTTTCCAACACGAAGTTAAGGTCCCAAGTAGGTAGAGGTGGTTTCCTTGGAGGATTGATGTTTTTGATTCCTCTTAGAAACTGTCTTAGGAGAGGATGAGAGAAGACTGGTGGATCAGTATTGTACTCTGCTGAAATTGCTGAAGCATGAATTTTAATGGAAGAGTACGACAGACCACTGTGGAACATTTCTGCCAAGTATTCCAGGATATGTGTCATGTTCATCACTGTTGCATCTAGGCCCTTTGTGGTGTTCCAAATGTGAAATCTTTTCCATTTTGCTGAATATGCCTTTCTTGTGGCAGGCCGGCGAGCTTCCATAATAATATCTTTCACTCTCTGGGATAGCTTGTCCTGAGGAGGAGTCAAGGTATTTTCCAGGCTGTTAGTTGCAAGGTTTTCAGGTTGGAATGCAGAGTTTTGTAATTGTGCTGTGTCAGTAGAAGTGGCCATAGAGGAAGAGGCCATGGTTTCGTGCATGACAGGCTCTTTAACAGTGGGTACCAGTGCTGTCTTGGCCAGTCCGGAGCTATCAGAATCACTTTTGGCTGCTCTGTCCTGATCTTCAGTAAAACCTTGGTCATTAATGGAAGAGGTGGAAATGCATACACTGTTAAGAGTTCTCCAGCTGAAAGAGAGGGCATCCACTTTCCATGCTTGTGGGTGGTATGTCCTTGAGCAGAATTTCTTCAGTTGATGATTGTGGGGGGAGGCAAAAAGATCTAAGTCCGGCCTCCCCATGATTGTGTTATCTGTAGAAAGATGTCTGGGTGCAGCATCCATTCGTGTGCATCCATGATATTTCTGCTTAAGCTGTCCGCCAGTATATTGTCTTTCCCTGGCACAAACTGGGATTGTAGCTGTATATTGAGTTTCAAGGAAAGTTCCCATAGATTCATTGCCAGCCTGCAAAGAGGATAGGAATGGGTGCCTCCTTGCTTGTTTATGTACCACATAACCGTGGTGTTGTCTGTCCTTATTAGCAGATGGCCACGATGCAGAAAGGGTTTGAAGGCTTCAACTGCATGTAACACTGCCAGCATTTCCTTTTGGTTTATGTGCATGCATAGCTCTTTTTGTGACCATAGACCTTGAATGCATCTGCCCTCCATGTGCACTCCCCATCCGTGGTCTGAAGCGTCTGTTGTAATGGTTTGGCTGGCTATTGGTTTGCTGAAAGGCAGACCCCTGTTTGACTGGCTTGCTTGAGCCCACCACAGAAATTCCTTTTGAAGGCATGGAATGAGTGGTATCGAAGCTTCCAGGCTGTGACTGTGCTGAGTCCATAAACTCCTTAGGTACCATTGTAGTTTCCTCATATGTAGTCTTGCTTGCAGAATCAGAAGGATGCAAGAAGCCATGTAACCCAGGGCCTGCAGGATTTTCCTTGCAGTCAGCTGGGTTTGTCTTGTCAGATTTTTGAAGTAATCTGGTAGTTGACTTTGTTTTTCTTCTGTGAGAAAGGCCATTTGGGTGGTTGTATCTAGATCTGCACCCAGAAAGGTTATTCTTTGGGATGGAACAAGTCTTGATTTGTGAAAGTTGACTGTGTATCCCAAGGCCTGAAGTAGGTGGATGGCATAATTCAAATGTTTTACCAAAGTTTGTTGGCTGTCCGCTTGTATAAGGCAGTCGTCCAGATATGGGTATATTTGAATCCCCTGAAGTCTGCAGTGTGCAATTACTGATGCCAGGCATTTCGTGAATACTCTGGGTGCAGTAGATAAGCCAAAGGGCAATGCTGAGAATTGATAATGCTCTGACCCTGCAAGAAATCTGAGGTGTCTTCTGCAACTTTGTCTGATGGGGACATGCGGGTATGCCTCCTTGAGGTCTAGAGTTACCAGCCAAGACCCCTTGCCCAGCATGGGAAGGAGCTGCTGTAGAGTCAGCATTTTGAACTTTGGCACAATGAGATAAGTATTCAGTGCGGACAAGTCGAGAATAGGCCTCCATTGTTTTTCTTTTCTTGGAACAAGGAATAGTCTGGAATAAAATCCTTGGCCTTGTTCTGAGAGAGGAACCTTTTCTATAGCTTTCATTTGCATTAAGCTGGAAATTTGTTTCAAAGCCTCTGCCCTTTGATTCGGTGGCAGGTCTGGCATGCCCTTTCTTTTTGGTAATGTGTGGAAATGAAACCTGTATCCTTTGTCTATTATTTGTAGTGTCCATTTGTCCCTTGTAATACTGTGCCAATTTTCTGAGAATAAAGAAAGCTTTCCGCCCAAAGGTGCTTCCAATTGAGCCCTGGTTGGCGGTGTCAAAGTAAAGTCATTGAGCCTGTCCTTGTGCAGCAGTTGAAGGTCCTGCATTACCTCTCTGGTTGGGAGGCTGCCATTGACGTCCTCTGTAGGAGCCTCTAGCTTGCCCTCTACCTCTGGCACGCCTGTTCTTGCCTCTCTGAAACCTCTCTGTGTCTGGAAAGGACCAATTCTTGGAAGGCCAATTCCTGCTGAATCTTGGTGGTTGTACTTGGAGAAAATCCTTGACTGTTTGTACGGATTTTGCCTTTTCTTCAAATTTCTTTAGGACCTCTTGAGCCGTGGAGCCAAATAACTTTTGCTTTTCCAGAGGAGCATCCAGCAGCTTTGCTTTAACATGGTTTGGCAGAGATTGTTCCTTCAGCCAAGCATGCCTACGTATGACTGTGCCAGTCATAGCTGACCTACATGAAGCTTCCAATGCATCATAACCACATTGCAAGAAATGGTTGCTAACCTGTTGTGAGTTATGTACCAGATCCTGAAGTGACTTGCGGTCTAGGGGGTCAGGTGAAGACAGTTTTTTATGCAATTCATCTAACAAATACTCTTGGTACTGTATCATATGAAATTGACAATTTAATGCCCTCATAGAAAGAGTAGCAGAAGTATACACTTTTTTACCCCATCTCTCTAAAGTTCTGGACTCCCTTTCAGAGGGGAGAGGATTTTTAGCAGTGGTAGCTGCAACCCCTTTAGGGCCCTGGGAAATAGTTTCTGGATCAGCAGAGTGGGCCTTGTAAAGGTAAAGATGTGAGTCCGGGACCCTGTAGTACCTATCGGGTTTGGCAGGAGCCGGAGGGAGAGAATCAGGGGTTGTGCTAGAGTCAGAGTACACATCATCAATGACATTCAAAACAGGAGGAATAGCTAAAGGCCTATGCTGAGGCAAATGTAAAAGGTCCTTAATCTTTTCCTGGAATCAGAGAATTCCTGGCCCTGCCATTGGAAATGCTCTCTCATGGTGTGTAGTGTCTCCCGAAGGAAAACTCTTCAGGAGGGAGGCCGAGGGAATAGATTCCTCTGCATCAGAATCCTCGTAGGCCGAAAAGCCTCCTCCTGGTGGTCCGAGAGTAGAGCCATCAGAGGCCTCATCTGAGGAGTGGGGATCAGAGGGCTCAACCCTGGGCCTTTTGTCTGGAGGAGGTTGAGAGCCCCTGTCTGGATGAGGTTGAGAGCCCCTAATTAAGGAGATAAGATCCTCTGCTAAGCTTAGAATCTGTGAACCAGTAGAGGGTCCCTGAGGGATAACCTTGGGAGGCAAAGCTTTTGAGAGTTTAGCAGCTTTAGCCCTGGAGAATGCCTTAATGGACATGGATGCAGGAGGCCTGGCTGCACCACGTGCTGGTGTAGATTTGTCTAAAGGAATGGTGTCGGAAGGTTCCAGGACACCAGTTTCTGTTGGAAATTCAATAACCGACTCAGCCGGAGCCTCCGGGACCGAGGTAGTCGGTTGAGCGGTTTCGGTAATTGGAAGTACCAAGGACTCTGTTTCAGCCGAGACCGAGACACTCGTGGTAGGCCTGGCCGTGGTTTCAGCCGAAACCGCGGCCCGTGTGTGTCGGTCCTTGTCCTTCCGTTTCTTAACTAAATGAGAAGTCGGAGTCTCCGACGGCATCTTATACGAAAAACTAGCCCCAAAAAATTCCTCTGCAAACTCCACCCGACTTCTAAGAGTGCGTCGGTTGAAGGAAGCACAGGCTGAACAGGCCGAGACGTCGTGGTCTGGGCCTAGACAGGGTAGGCAGTAAGAGTGGAAATCCTTATGAGGTATTTGTTTCCCACAAGTTAAACAATTATTAACTTTATCTGACATCGGCTGAGGCAAGAAAGAGTCCCCAACGGGGTACTTAGCTTTTTGAAGTCTTCGGTAGCTGAATTACAGGAGCTGGCCGACCGGCACTTGCGAACTGCTTCTGCTTCGGGCACCACGCGGCAAGAAAGACTGAGGAAGATGGCGTCGGCTGATGCTTTTATACCCCAGGTGCTCTGACGTCGGGGAAAGTGCGACATCAGCCGACGCCGGACCCATACTTTGGAATCCGGCCGACCGAAGGGCTGCCTGAGGCAGGACAACCCATATGTGATGACTGAAGATGCATCCTTGAAGGACATCGTTTCCACTTATTAGCATAAGTTTTTCTAGTAGAAGGTTTGTGCAAAGAAAGTATGATTTTGCGCACTGTCTGAGAAATATGTGGAAGCCTGGCTAAGGTTGGAAGTGGAGCAACCAAGCTGTGAGGTTGAGAGAGTAAAGGGATTGGTGCAGCCCGCCCGACTGATGGATCAAGAGGTCTGGCACTGGGTCCAGATTCCAGGGCTGCTCCAGCAGGTGACGATTCAGGAATGGGAACCAAATTTGTCGAGCCCAGTAAGGAGCAATGAGGATCATCCTGGATCCCAAAGCGGTCGCTTTCTGAATCAGTTTTGGAATTAAGGGAAAAGGAGGGAATGCATAGAGCAGACCCTGGGGCCAATCGTGAATGAGAGCATATCTGGGGGAATGGCCTGGGAGGGGGAAGAGAGTGAAGAAGTCGCTGCACTTGCTGTTGAGAGGGGTTGCAAAAAGGTCGCAGTAAGGTTGACCCCATCTGCGGAAAATTTTGTCCTCTACTAACTGATTGAGAGACTACTCGTGAGGCATAAGGATTGCTCTACTTAGCCTGTCCGCTATGACGTTGGACTTCCCGGGGATGTGCGTTGCTATCAGAAACCGTTGAGAGGAGATCACCCACTGCCAAAGTCTGAGTGCTTCTCGACATAAGGGATAGGACCTGGTTCCGCCCTGCTTGTTGATGTACCACACTACCGACATACTGTCCGTGTGAACTGCAATAGTCCCGGTAGGTAGAGAGTCCTGAAGAGCTTGCAACGCTAAAAGTACCGCTCTCATCTCCAAGATGTTTATGTGCAGATGGTACTCTAGGGGTTGCCAAGTGCCCTGGACAGTCCTGTCCTGAAAATGCCCCCCCCCCCTCGATCAGGGAGGCATCCGTTGTCACCGTGGCAACCAGAGGAGGAAGTACAAATGGTCTGCCCTGAAAAACTTGAGGGGAGACCATCCACCAAGAAAGGTGGTCTTTGCATGACTGAGTAATTATTATGTTGTGAGACATCGGAAGCTGTTGAAAGGACCACTAGGTAAAGAGCATCCACTGAAGAATTCGCATGTGAAAATGAGCCAGGGGAAGTAAAGTGATAGCTGCTGCCATGAGACCTAAGGTTTTCAATACAAATCTGGCTTGAATTCTCTTGCATTGTAGCAACTTTTGAACATGTCGGCGAATGTCTAATACTCTTTCTAATGGGAGTTCTGCAGACAGTTCTTTTGTTTTAATATGGTGCCTATAAAGGTTATAGATTGACAAGGCGACAATGCAGACTTTTCAAAGTTTATAGAGATACCTAGCTCTGAGCAAGTTTGAATGGTATAATCCCTGGCTCGGATTAGTTGATGCCTGGTGGAAGCATTTAGGAGCCAGTCGTCTAGATATGGAAACACCTGGAATCCTCAGGTGAGCCGTAACCACTGCCATGCATTTGGTGAACACCCTGGTGGCTGTGGTGAGACCAAAGGGCAGGGCTCTGAACTGATAGTGACTGATTCCCAGCCGGAAGCGGAGAAACCTCCAGGAGCATCTGTTCATTTTGATATGGTAGTACGCATCCCGAAGGTCTATGGAGCACATCCAAATGTCCAGACCCAAAAAGGGTATAATGGACTGAAGCGTGACCATCCGGAACTTTGTTCTTTGAAGAGATTTGTTTAATCTGCTGAGATCCAAAATGGGTCTCCAGTCCCCTGTCTTCTTTGGTACCAAAAAGAACTTGGAGTAAATCCCGGATCCTTGCTGGTCTGCTGGGACTGGCTGGATGACTCTTTTTCTTAGCAGTTTTGAGATTTCTAGTACTGCTTGTTCCCTTAGACCAAGTGGAACATCTGGAAGAGATCTGTTTGTTTGAATGGGGGTGTGGACAAAGGGGATTTTGTAACCCTCGGATATGATGGCCTGTACCCATTTGTCTTGTGTGAGGAGTCGTCAGGCTTCTGGGTACAGTGATAATCTTCCCCCGACTGCCTCCGAGAGTGGACAGTCGGGCAGCCCCTCAGGGGTGCTGAAAGGGTTTGTTGGAAAAGGTTTCCCTGCTACCCTGATTCTGCGGACCCCCTCTGCCCCTCGGGCGGCGTCTGTTGTTGTTCCCTCCTCTGCCCCTGGAGTGAAACTCTCCACATGTGTCAGGCACGACTCCTTGGGGTTTGCAAAACCACATTTTTCCACCTTTCTGACCTTTAGGGTATGGTCTAGAAGGAGTAGAAAAACGGACTCCCACGGCAGAGAGAGTCTTGCCTTCCTGCTCACACCTAAAAAGGGTATCCTTCACCTGTGGTCCGAACAAAGCCGAAACATCGAAGGGGGTATTAGTGAAGGACGCCTTAAATGGGTCAGCAAAGTTACATAACCGCATCCAGGCATGTCTTCTCAAAGCCACGCCTGTGCCTGCGGCTCTACTCGCCCCATCGGCTGCATAAGAAATGAGCCGCATGGAGGAGTTGACTATAGAATTAAGGGTCGCCAGCTGGGAGTTAATCTTTTCCTGAGACCTCGCAGCAGATGGATCCTGGAGGGTATCACCCAGTTCCTTAAGGAGATCTCTTTGAAGGCAGGTGAAATGGCACAGATAGTTCAGCGACTGCATGGAAAAGGTCGTTGAAGAAAACATCCGCTTCCCGTACCTGTCCATTGTCCTAGATTCTTTATTAGGTGGATGGACAGGCACTGAAGGGTCAGCCAACTCCTTCTTAGTGGCTGCTGCAACCACCATGGCATCAACAGGGACACCCTTAGTGAGAAACTGTTTGTCGGACGGGGCTGTGATGAATTTTGTGGGCCTGCAGGGAGTTGGTTCCACTGTGTCAGGGGCCGTCCATGCCTTCTGAGAACTACTTTCATGAGTGGGTCAAAAGGTGGAGACACCCACGAGGTGGAAGGACGAGAACCAAATGCGTCCAGATACACCGACTCATCCTCGGAAGGGTTGAGGGCAGTCCAGTTCCCCCTTTGCTTAAGGATCTCAAGGATGTCTGAAAAGGAGACATCCTCAGAGAGGGACCTTGGGGACCCTTCCAAATCCCCCAAGTCAGTGTCAGAGGTGACTGACTCGGGGGAGTCAACATGCTTCCTCTTACATTTTCTCTTCCGAAGGGGCTCCTCCAAATGATCAGGAGAGGCCTCGGAAGAGGAAGATGCACCCAATGGGGCTACATGGAGTGCTTGTTCTCCACGCTTGGGGTCAGGAGGGTGGACAGAGACCGACACAGGCACCATGGGGGGAGGAGCCGAAGGGGTCGATCGTGGAGCCGACCCAGGAGTCAGCGCGCTCCTCATGACCTCAAAGGTGCCCCTATCAGGCAGAGAAGAGGGCTCCCCACTCTGAAGAGACGTGAACCCCTCCCGGCACCGAGAGGGATGGCTCCGAGGCCGATGTCGAGGAAGTCTCGGCGCCCGGATCCCTCCAAGGACGGAACCAATGAAGAGATCGGAGCCGATGAAGAAGCTGAAGGGTGGGGTATCGGCTCCGACGTTCCGACGATTCGAGCCCCAACAAGCTTCGGCTCTGAACACGGTAGTAGAGTCGGAGGAGGAATAGTTGAAGAAACAGGGATAGCCACAGTCTGCTGAGAAGGGCTAGTCAACATTTTGGCCAGTACCTGCGACTTAAGGAGTCTACTGACGTCTACTGATAACCTGGAGGACTGAGAGGAATGGGACCTATGACTCTGCTCCGATTGTAGTAATGGGGACCTAGGAGCCGAGCGAACGGATTTTAAAGAAGGGGATCTCGAACGCTTCCGGCTCAGGGACGGCTCCGATGGCCAAGTCGGGGCCGACTGAGGTCTCAAAGTGTTGGTTCTGGCCGGAACCAACAAAGAAGTAGAAGCTCTGCTCGGCGTCGGCTCCGAACAGGGAGCCGACGGTTTGGCGGGCTTTAAGGATTTCCCCGACGAAGGCTTAGTCAGGGATCCTTCAGGCTTTAACAAGCCTCTCAAAATTAGTTTATTCCTACATTCCTGCAGGACTCTCAGACTGAAAGCATGACAGACCGAACAAGAGTCCTGCAGGTGTAGGGGCCCAAACAATAAACACAAGAAGTGTGACCGTCTGTCAGAGACATCTTCTGACAGCACGAGTCACACTTCATGAAACCTGAAACCTTGGTATCTTTGGACATGGTAGAAGAGATACCAAGGGAATTTAAACTAGTGCTTAAACACTAAACACAGACACACATGCACTAGAACAGACAAATACAACTTCTACAACTATAGCAGTTATAATTAACCAAAAACTATAAAATATATATATATATATATATATATATATATATATATATATATATAAAACACACTATACAGAGATAGGCCTAACCACTACCCCAAAGGGGGATGGGGAGGGGAAGGGAGGAAGGGAATAAAACTATGTAATCAACAGAAAAAAAGGGGATTATAAGTGGGTCTAAAGGGATTACAATTTAACTCTAATAGAAATGAAAATCTAAATTAGCAACAACAACCCTGACTATGAAAGGTTATAAAAAGAATTATACGACCTGGAGCCGGTAAAAACGCAACCTCGTAGCTGAAGCGTTAAACAAGATCTGGGTATCTGACGCCTAGCATTGTGGGATAAGGGGAGGCCTCGAGCCGGTAAATAGCTCTCGAGCTTTAGAAAAAGGCCGAGTCGGAGCCAAGGATCGGCTCCGAACCCATCCAGCAAGAATGAAGGTGAGATAGACAACTTAACATCTAATTGCTCTTTTTTACAACCACACACTTAAATACAGACGTGTGTATTTATTAAATAAAGACAAATCAATCTAAGCAAAACAGAATGTTGTCATGTGCAAAAACACATAGGTCTTAATAAAAAGAAAGACAACTGAGGAAACGTTCTTGGGGCTCACAATGTTCATGGGCTTTTACAGTCATATTTTAGTACATGGTAAGATTTCCAAGTTTTTGCTTCTATTAAATATGCCTGTTAAGTAATAGGAAAAGACAAATTATGAATTATGAGTCAGCAGTAAACAGTCTTTTCTTATCTGAAATGAGGCTGATGTGTTTCAGATCACAAAAGAATGAACAGCCAGGGCCCCCAAAGGTCATCTGCCAGCAATAAAGTTTCTGCTCTTGGTACTTTACCATTACCACAACAGATACACACACACATACTGCTGGAGAGAAGAACTGGGGAAAATAAAGGAGTCAGGAGCTTTCTTAAGATTTAAGATAAACTATTTTGCAAAACAAATTATCTTCTTGCACTGTGAATTACATTGTTTACTTTAGTAAAACTATAGCAAAAATGTTGACTTCCACCCTCCGAATACCTAGTTCTTACAGTCTCAGGTCCAGAGAATGAATGAGTGAAGCGAATTAAAAATCTACTTGTGTTGTTCCACTCATGTCTCTTGTATATGATGTAAATGCAAAATAAGGCTATTTAGTACACTAGCCAATATACAGCACTTGTTTATATAAAGTTTATATAAACATACCTTTGTGTTTTAATGTCCATGGTTCCTTTCCTCTTAGAAGCCAGTAAAATATTCCAGTATAAATCATTCCTCCATATACTCCCAAGAAACTATGGCAGGATGGCCGGATATTTCTCACAGAATACAACTCCTTCCACACCCACGACTCCTTAAGTTTATCTTCATATTCAGGAACATGCAGACCTATTTATTTGAAAGTACAGAATAAAGAACTTATGAGAAAGCAAGTAAAGTAACAGTATTTAGCACTTATTTTAGAGGACAAAGTTGGTGATCTGTCCATATAACAAGAAGTAACAGTCAATTCATAACCCCAAACACAAATGTGTCTATGACAAAGGCCATAACAGAGAGACAGAGACAGAGAGAGAGAGAGAGAGAGAACACACACCAGAAAGTACTCCCTCAGTGGATGAATGATTTTTGTTTTTAGTTTCATGGTACCACCCAGATCCACAAGCAAGAAGAACAAAAGTGAGACTTCGCAGAGGCATGTTTTCCTTCCTCAGTCTATTTTCTGGCCAATAGCCCCTCCTGAACATCAACCTCCTCTCCACAGATAAATCAGTTCAT
Organism: Protopterus annectens; assembly: GCF_019279795.1. NCBI lineage: Eukaryota > Metazoa > Chordata > Ceratodontiformes > Protopteridae > Protopterus > Protopterus annectens. The sequence goes on along the minus strand of NC_056729.1, from coordinate 97,765,178 downwards.
CTGTTCCTCATTATCATGGCCATTCAGTAAATGGCTCGAGTGAGAGCTGCCCAGAGGAGAGACCATTGATTCCACCTGATCATCAGCCTCCCCTCCAAAGACCACTCAATTAGTTCACTCTTGTGCACCATGGCCATTCAGTGAACAGTTGGGGGTGAGAGCTAGTCACTGGACAGACAATCATCTGAGCAGGTCGCAGGGATTTTGATTCCCCTCCAGTCAAGGGCTTTACATGAGTACTACAGATGCAGCATCAAGTAAAACCAGAGAAGATAGTTTTTGTCTGGTGTAGGAAGGCCCCCTTCTCCCTCCTCCTTTGTAGTCTGTCCATGGGATGAAAACAAGACAATAAATGGAGTCACAAACAGGGCTGTCACCTGTCAGGATATTTCCCTATTTCTCTGAAAGTCAGCAAAATCAGGGCCTCTGCCAGGAAATCAGGGTTTGGTGAGTGCTCTTTACTTTTGTTTTTTTTTTTTTTAGACTTTCTGACTTAATAAAATTGGATAAGCAGGGGGGATTGACTTTCATTTTTTTCTGGAGCAAATAATGAAAAATTCCAGAATATGGACTACTCGAGTACTGAAATACACAACGCTTTCATGGAATTTGGTATTTAAGGCTAGATTACTCATTTACCATTATTTGTTTCTATTTTAATGTTTACTACTTGTTTGTTTGTGTCTTTCAGCTTTTCCCGGTTAGGGGTCACCACAGCGGAACTCCGGTCCGCTAATGATGCTGGCTTGCTACTTGGAAAGGTGTCAATTAATTTTACTTAGTGCTTTGTGCTTTTGAATCTGTTTTATGTGTGTGTGTGCATATTTATATATATATATATATATGCATATATATATATATATGCATATATATATATATATATATATATATATATATATACACACACACACACACACACACACACACACACACACACCAGCAAAGGCTGTCAACACAAAATCGCACACAGAAACTTTGAATCACAAAGAACACAAATCACTGAACACAACCTAGATGACTGTACCTAATAAAAAACAACAAAAACATGTTTTCTTGCAAGGGGAGAGCCCACCTGAACCCCCACACCACTAACATATGTATACTAACTCTACATTTCTACAAAATACAAGAAGGGAAACATCTCTCAGCAGAAAGGAATCACTGCCCATGCATATTTTGAAACTGCACCAGCAGAGTATATATATATATATATATATATATATATATATATATATATATATATATCGATATAGACATATAACATATATAGATGGATAGATACATGTGTATATACACATACATACACTTGCACATACAGACAACTCATTAATCATCTATGCAAATATAAATACATATATATTTAGCACTCTTTGCCTCCACTGTCAATTAATAGCCCCTTTCTGGCCAATTAGCACATTCGTTTCCCATCACTAGGGCAAAAGTCGACTGGAAGAAGTCATCCTTCAGATAACCATTCAAGGGTTTTTCACTTAGCCCTAATATTTCACAGAGCAGAAGGGGGATGTGCAATGGACTAACCACTCTGGACATTTCTCAATTCCACAAAGGACATTACCAGCAAGAAGCCCTGCCGCCTTCCTCTGAACATCCAGAAGAGGTGAGCAGGTCATGCTCTCTTCATTGTTGATCCTTCCTGACTGCTACTTGAACCCTGGTCAGCTGGGCTGCAATAAGGACTCATTCCCTTTGCACCATAAAGCCAGACTGATTTGCTTATATACACTAAATCCATGGTTGTGTAACAGTGATCAAAGTGATGCACCCATTTAGAAAGCTATAGTCAACTAAAAGAAAGTACGTTTGTGTAAGTTAAACTTACCATAACAGTAGACGTTCAAATTATTACTGCTGCTTGAGTTACCTGTATGAGTTATATCCTGTCAAGGATATAACAGCTGGACAGCTTCCAAAACTACAGGGCACCTTCCATGTGCCTAAACTGTCAGGCAGATCGAGCTGAGCTGAATAAAACACAGTTTTGAGTACAAAGCCCTTCAGAGCTTTCCTGCCAGAAGAAAAACTGAAGCTGAGCCCTGAAAGGCCAGTGCTAGGAACAACAAAAAATAAATGTCCACACCTTGTCATAAAAAACTCACCAAAAAACAAAGGGGATGGAGGAAGGGAATGGCTACTGCAGCACTGATCATTCGAACATCAACTGCCACTATAAATTTAACTTACGGAACTGTTCTACATTCATCATATTGATCACTGCTGCAGTAGCCTTAGATATATGGGTAGATTACCTTTTTTATTTTTTATACAAAAAACATTTTACTGAATTATCACTTATGACATAGGCAGTCATACATTTATACAAATGAAAACAAACCATAATTACATATCTTCAGTTGCAAACATTATACATTACTTATGATCTTCAAAACAGCCATTGTCAGTCTAACATTACATAGCTCATTCAAGTCCTGCATTCCCTTAAACCTCATTACTCCTCAATAACATTATACTACATATGTTGTTCCCCTAATTCCCATTTTTTTATGTAATTTGCTCCTAACCCTTTTCTCCCTTTTCTAAAGATCCCATTTCCAGTTATTTTATCTCAGTTACTATATTCGCTGATTTAGACTTTGATTTCCATTTTCTAGTGACTGTTTTTTTTTTTTTGACAGACACCAGAATTAAATTCAGCAAGGCCTTACAATGTCTAGGCAATTCTGAATGTCTATCACAGCTCAAAAAATAATTTCCGTAGTTACACCAATTTGCTCACCCAGTATTTCTGATAGAGTAGCTTACAGGGAATTTTTTAAGTATGCCAACTGATTGCAGTCTCAAAAACATATCCCAGTAACCTCTTTCTTCCCCATCACACCACCAACATTTGCAGTCTACCTGAAGAAAAAGTATTTGGAGTCTGCTTAAGGTATAAAGCCACATATACCTTCCTATTCTTTCTTTGTAAATAGCTTATCCAATCCCTCTTCCCAATCCTTTCTAACTTCTTTTTGATTCTTATAGTTATCATGCAATATTTTATATACCCTACTAATTATCCCTTTTTTAATAGTAGCTTCTGTTCTAGATTCTACTAAAATTCTACCAGTGCTGGTCTTTCACTTAGGATCTCCTTTTCCTTTCTCATTGCCTATACTCTGGTATCAGTCCTTGAGAGGGAAAGAAATCTCTAGCATGCAATCCAAATGAATTCTTATCCTATATTTCCATTCTATTATCTTTCCCTCTCTAATTATCTGCTCCCAGTACATTGGTTCCTTTGCCAGTTTACTCCAGTAGATTCCAGCAGACTCTTGCCTATTCTCTGTACTCCTAATTGCAGTCATCCCTATCAGAAGAATCTCCTTTCTCCATTCCTGTGTTGGATTAGTTCTTAGAATACTTTCTGCTACTTTATGAGTATAACATTCTATATGGTTATTGTTATTCTCCTTAATGATCTATACCCAAAATCCCAGTCTCTCTGTATTTCCTGAGCTTCCTCCCTGTTTCATTATCCAAAATCCCAGTCTCTCTGTATTTCCTGAGCTTCCTCCCTGTTTCATTATCACCCCTTTCCACAGTGTATTATAGCTTTCTGCTTGTACTACATATATAGGAGCCTTAACTGTAGATCTGAAATACCCCTTCAAATCAGGTAATCCCAAACCACCTTGTTCCAGTGAAAAAAAACAACTTATCCCACTTGACTCTTGCCTTCTTCTCATCCTAGATAAAGCCCTTCAGCTCTTTTATTAATTGCTATCCACAAGTTCTCCTCTGTTTAATAAAATAATGCCTGAATTGTGCGTAAAACTAAAGGGACTAAAAACATACACTGCTTGTAACTTGCTGCCCATATCCATAAAAAGAGAGCTTTCAGTTTCTTAGTTTTTGTATTATCTTTTGTTTAGTCTCCTCCCATATGTCCTTAGCTGCCATAACAGAATCCTTTATAATCCATGCTCCTAAGTACTTCCTTTTATCATATCCACATAAATATACGTATTGCTGAACCAATTTGTGTGTGGATACATAGTTTACAGTTATTGTCTCTGTTTTATCTTCATTAATTTTGTATCCGGAAAAAGACTTGAAATTGTCTCAGTGTTCCACAACACTGAAATGTCCTTTTCTCGTTTAATCAGGTATAAAATAATATCATCTGCAAACAGAGCCAGCATTTCATGACTACCACACCAATTATATAATTGAATTTCTGAGTCCCTTATTTCATTGTCAATGATTCTAAATATAGCACTTATAACAAAGGGGAAAGAGGACAGTCCTGCCTGGTTTCTCTACTCAAATAGAACTTATCAGAGAGGAACCCTCCCACTTTAATTTTCAACTCTGAGCCCTCATATATCCTCCTAGTCAACCTTATAATTGCATCAGGGAATGCAAATGATTTAATTGCCCTACTCATAAAATTGAAGCGTACTCTGTAGAATGCATTCTCTGCACCAAGACCTAACAACAACAGTAGTATTTTCTTACATTCTGCTTCTGTCTGGATCATCAATGTTCTGTTAATGTTGTCAACTGTTTGCCTCTCTCCACAAAACCACATTGATCCATAGCTATCAATTTTGGGGATTACTTTTGCCATTCTTTTAGACATTATAGACATAAACACTTTATAATCGTGGATTAATATTGAAATGGGCCTGTATGAAGCTGGATCTGATGGATCTTTACCCTCTTTAGGTATTACAACTACCACTGCTTTCTTCCAGGATGTTGGTGCTTCTCCTCCTTTCAACATACTGTTCCAGATTTTTATCACTGTCTTCCTGCAGACTGGTTATACATCACCATTTTTATTTCATCTCCTCCCAACCTGTTAACTGGGTCTCATCTACCTCTAGCCCTGGCATATGTAATTCTTCCATAAAAATTTCCATTTGTACTTCTTGATTTCCACATTTCTCTGAGTTATACAGATTTTCATAAAATTTTAGAAATATTTCCAATACATCTACAAGATCTCTTGTTATTGTCCTTCTTACATGCTCCCTAAGCTTGGTAACAACCCCTTCTGCTTTCTGTTGCCTGAGCTGTTGTGCAAAAAGCTTTTGCTCTCAGGGGTTACTATCAAAAATACTTGCTTAGCAATTTTTCTAAACTCATGTTTATTATTGAGGTACACCCCTTATTTTCTCTTTAGCACTCTGCAGTTGTGCCTCTTCTTGTTCTGTGAGATTCCCACTATTCTGCAATACTTTAACCTTTTTCAGTCTCTCCAAATACTTCTTACTCCTTAACCATATCTATTTTTCTATTCCCATCCTATTCTTAAACTGCACTTTCATTTTATCCCACTACCTACCTATATTTTCTGAAGAAATTTCTATCTTCACTAACAACCTCTGAATAATTTCCACTGCCCATTCCTTAAATTCCTCTCCATTTAAGAGATAGGTAGGGAAGAAGCAATGTCTCATTTTTGTTTCATTATGCTGCATTATTACTTTAGTTATTAATGGAGCGTGATCTGAAATAGTTATTGGATACGTATCAAAACTTTCGGTTACATGCACATGTTTCTGTTAAATATAATGTCTGTCTAGCCTAGCCCAGTTTTTCTGCCTTGGGGAATAACATGTAAATTCTCTCTGAGCTCTTACTACTGAATTCACATCTTCCGTAGCAAATATTTTCATAAATTTCTTCAAATATCTAACATCTTTTGTTAAATTTTCCCTTCTCGGCCCACCCATCCCGATACATCCTCACTGTTGCAAATCAAATTCCAGTCCCCGTTTATAAGTAATATTCCCTGCTGAAAGCTGATTATTTCTCCCAGAATTTTCTTAAGCTCCATTGTGGCAGTTTTAGTTGGAAAATAAATATATGCCAGCATAATCCACCAGCCTTGCTTGTAGCTCCTTACTACTACAAATTTACCATTATTATATTTTTTTCTCTTCTATCGCTATTGGAACTCCTCTAGTAATTAATACAAGTACTCCCCTTTTCCCTTGTCCGAGATATTCCACTGAATAAGCATATTAAAATTCTTTCTTTTATTAAATTCACATGCTCATTTTTTTCCAAATGCATATCCTGCAGCATAGCTACTTGTACTCTGCATTTTTATATAGTTCACTACTCTTACTTTTTCTTTTCTGTATATATCTGTGACTACTCACATTTAAAGATGATATGGAAAGTGTTGTCTATGGCAAGAGTTATTATTCACACCTGTTATGTATAACAGCTTTTTTTTAATGCCTAGTTTCAGCTTTTGTGGTACACACATAACGCTAATGTTTGGCAGGTTAATCTGTTATACAGTTGCTTCTTGTCATAGTCGTTTGAACCTATGTCACATCTTACAAGATATTAAGGAAAACCCTCATACAAAAAAAAAACACAGCCCAAGAACATCCCCATAACCTATTAATACAACCACAGAAACTATATACATCTTCAAATAATGAAGTTTAATTCTCCTAATAGAAAAGTACAGTTGTGTACACTTACCATAAATGTAGATGTTCGCGTGTATTCACTGTTGCAGTCATCGCACTTGGGTTATCTGCCTGCAGGTAGCCCTCAGTTGGCCCAAATACCAGAGACTTAGTATTTCTGCGTCGGTTGCTGTTGCTCCAGGACTGACGTCCGGTCATCAGTGGTATAAAAACAGGCAGCCGACGCCATTACATCAGTTTTAATTGCCCCAAATGTCAGGAGCCTCCCAAATAGGGAGCTAAGTTATGGTGGGGAAAACACCACCAGTAAAAAGTAAATACCAATACCCCTGAAAGAGGTGAGTAACAGACATAAGGAGGAGAGAGAGAGAGAGAGAGAGAGATAAGTGGGCTAGAGGGAGGGAAACCAGGACTGCAACAGTGAATACAATCAAACATCTACATTTATGGTAAGTGTACACAACTGTACTATGTTCTTCATGTTTCACTGTTGCAATCATCATACTTGGGTAGATTCCCAAAGCTGAAGAAGGGTGGAGGCAGTGAAGAAGAGATGGGGCTGGCTAGTATGTCCTGCAGGACTGCCGTTGCAAAATCCGCACTGGATTTGGAAAAGATAAGCAGGTGATAATGCTTGGTGAAGGTGTGTATATAACTCCAGGTAGCAGCTTCCAGGATGTCCTTGGTAGGGACTCCCCTGAGGAATACTGTAGCGGTAGAAGTTGCCCTAGTGGAATGTGTTCTGACCCCAAGAGGGGTTGGTTTCCCATGGTGCTTGTAGCAGAAATGGATGCAGTGTGCTATCCGTTTGGAAATTGTTTGTTTTGAAATGGCCTTGCACTCTCCCCCTGGTGCAAAGTTGACTAGTAACTGGTCAGATTTCCTGAAGGGTTTAGTTCTATCAAGGTAAAATCTGAGCTGTCTGTGCACATCCAAGGAGTGCAGGATCCTTTCCCCTTTATTTTGAGGATTAGGGAAGAAACTTGGCAAATGGATAGATTGGTTGAGAGCCACACTGGACACCACTTTAGGCATAAAGGAAGGGTTAGTCCTGAGGGAAACTCTGTCAGCATGGAAAATAATGAAGGGTTCCACAGCCATAAGTGCTTGTAGCTTAGACACTCTTCTAGCTGAAGTGATGGTCAGAAGCAAGGCTGTTTTCCAAGAGTGGAATTTTAACTCTGCTGATGCTGCAGGCTCAAAGGGGGAAGCATGAGCTTTTCCAGTAGAAAGTTAAGGTCCCATGCAGGGGTGGGTGCTCTCCTTGGTGGCCTTAAGTTGTTTGCCCCTCTCAGGAACTGTTTGATAAGAGGGTGGGAGAAGAGAGGTGGCTCAGTGTTGTATTGAGCCAAAATGGCAGAGACATGGATCTCAATGGTGGAGAGGGATAGGCCCCTGTGGAGTAGATCTGCTAAGTAATCCAGGATTAGAGGCAGGGAGGGTAGAGTTGTGCTCTCTCCTTTAGATTGAATCCAAGAGCAGTACCTTTTCCACTTGTCAGCATAGGATTTCCTTGTACTGGGTCTTCTGGCTTCAAGAATGATTCCAGCACCTGTTTGCTTAGGCTGGTTACTGAGGGAGGATTCAAGGAATTAGCCAGGCTGCAAGATTTAGGATTTGCAGTTGTGGATGCAAGATCTGTCCCCCCTGCTGAGAGAGCAGGGTTGGGTTCTGGTGTAGGTGCCAGGGTGGCACCGGTGACAGGCTGCGCAGGAGTGTGTACCAGTGCTGGTGTGGCCAGTCCGGGGCAATCAGAATTGTCCTTGATCTGTCCTGTCTTAGCTTGAGCAGTACTCTTGAGAGAAGGGGCAGAGGGGGGAAAGGCATAGATTGAGAGATTTACCCACTGGAAGGCTAGGGCATCCACTTTCCAGGCCCTGCTGAGAGGTGTCCTGGTGCAGAATTTTCTGAGCTGGTGATTGAAGGGGGAGGCAAAGAGATCCACCTCTGGGGTCCTCCATTTCTGAATCAGAAGGTTGAAGGTGCTGGGCTCTAATTGCCACTCATGTAGGTCAAGGAGAGTTCTGCTTATGTTGTCTGCCAGTCAGTTTTGTTTGCCTGGCAGAAATTGAGCTTGCAGATGGACCTGCATGTCCAAGGTTGTGTTCCACAGGGCCATGGCTAACCTGCAGAGTAGGTAAGAGTGGGTTCCCCCCTGCTTGTTGATGTACCACATAACTGTGGTGTTGTCTGATTTGCAGGTGTCCTGGTGAGAGTCGGGATCTGAAAGCTGTCAGAGCGTGCTGCACAGCTAGCATCTCTTTTTGGTTGATGTACAGATGAATTTGACTAGGGCTCCAGTGGCCCTGAATGCACTTGCCGTCCATGTGTGCCCCCCAGGCATAGTCTGATGCATCTGTGTTTAGGGTATGGGCGGCGTGGGGTTGAGTAAAGGGCAGTCCCTTGTTGTGGTTGCATGCTGCAGCCCACCAAGAAAATCTGTCCTTAGACAAGGTATGATTGGAATGACGGTGTCGAGGTCCTGAGAATAATGGCACCAAAGACTTTTTAGTACCATTGAAGTTTCCTCATATGCAGTCTGGCATATGGAATTAGTAGGATGCATGAGGCCATGAACCTTAGGGCCTGCAGGATTTTCCTTGCGGATAGCTGGGTTCTGGTCGCCATTTGAGTAAAATAGTCTGTCAGATAGGCTTACTTTTCTGGAGTGAGGAATGACATCTGGGATGCTGTGACCAAGCTTGCTCCCAGGAATACAATCTTTTGACTGGGGACTAGTTTTGATTTCTTTTCATTGATGAAACCCCAGGGAGGTTAGAAGGTTTTTTTTACATATGTCAGGTGCTGCAACAGCATTTCCTGACTGTCTGCCTGAATCAGGCAGTCGTCCATGTACGGGTAAATTTTAATATTTCTCTGTCTGCACTAAGCAATGGCTGAAGCCAGGCATTTTGTGAATACTCTGGGAGCAGTGGATACGCCAAAGGGAAGTGCAGAGAACTGATAATGCATAGAACCTGCCCTGAAGCGTAGAAATTTCCTACATGACACCCTTATAGGGATGTGCAAATAGGCTTCTTTTAAGTCTAGGGTGACTAACCAGGCATCTTTGGCTAGCATAGGTAGAAGCTGCTGTAGGGTGAGCATTTTGAATGTTGGTACCACCAGGAAGGTGTTGAGAATTGAAAGTTCTAGGATTGGGTGCCAAGTTCCCTCTTTTCTGGGTACCAGGAAACGTCTGGAATAGAATCCTTGACCTATCTGTTCCGCAGGAACAGGCTGAATTTCCCTTACTGAGAGCAGGAATTGAACTTGGTTTTGTGCCTCTGCCCACTGGTTTGGAGGAAGGTCTGGGAACCCTTTTGGGGTTGGCAGTGAGTGGAAGTAAAATTTGTACCTCTGGGATACAATGTTGAGGACCCATCTGTCTTGGGTGATGGAAATCAAGAAATTATGTAATCACCATAACGTTCGATGTATACAGTCCATCTTGCCTCACATTCTTACCCGTAGGTTTGGAACTCGGCCATACTCTAGCTCGAAGTCTTTCAATTGGCTGGGCTAAGAGGTATCCCATGCTGCACTGCTCCCTTTCCCCAGATCTTGTTTGGTGCAAGCTCAATCACTCACCTTCCATACAAATAACACACAGAGAAGGAAAAACATTCCAATAATAAAAGGAGTACTGAAACCAGAACTAACCTCTAGGCCCTTCAGGATGGGGGAAGGCGGGGGGGGGGGGTAAGTAAGAATGTGAGGCAAGATGGACTACATACATCGAATGTTATGGTGAGTACATAACTTCTTGTTGTTATGTAGTCCAATCTCGCCTACATTCTTATACCCATGGGACAGTGTGCCCAGCACCTGAACCCTGGGAGGCTCAGTGGAAAATACTCCTGAGCACTGTGGAATCAAAGGACGATCTGCCTCTGGATATCAAATCCAATTTGTAGTGAGTAATAAAGGTGTGAGAAGATGCCCATGTAGCCGCAGCACAAATATCATCCATAGACATCCTGGCCTGAAATGCTGTAGAGGTAGACATTGATCGGACAGAATGAGCCTTCACTCTAAATGGTAACTCTTTACCACCTGAGGCATAAATGAAGGAAATACAACTAGAGATCCATCTAGACAAGGTCACTTTGGAAACAGGAGACCCAATCCTATTTTCTGAAAATGAGGCAAATAGCTGATCCGATTTTCTAAGATCCTTAGTTCTATGCAAATAAAAACGCAACTGTCTATAAACATCCAGCTGGTGAAATTTAAATTCTGCCTTATTAGAAAACTCTGGAAAAAATACGGGCAGTTCAATAGATTGGTTGAGATTACTAACCGAAGCCACCTTTGGCATAAAGGAAGGGTTTGGTCTGAGGGAAACCCTGTCCTTGTGAAATATCAAGTAAGGCGGTCTGATTGACAAAGCTTGGAGCTCCGAGACACGTCTAGCTGAAGTGATGGCTACTAAAAAGATTGTCTTCCAAGTCAAATATTTCAATTCACAAGTAGCTGCAGGCTCAAAGGGGAATGAAGTGAGACTACTTTGTAGCACAAAATTTAGGTCCCAAGGCATGACAGGGTCAAAGACTGGAGGGTGGAGCAACAGTGCTCTTCAAAAATGCCTTACAAAGTCTATGCGCCATTAGATTGGGTTCATTAGCGACGTGAAAAGTGGAAATAGCCACCAACTGGACTTAATGGCTGCGGCTGCTGATCCCTGATTGAAAAGCATGGACAGAAATTCCAGAACTGAAGAAATTGGAGCTGGATGAGGATCAATTTGTCTTGCATGAGCCCAGATGGAGAATCTTTTCCATTTACTGGAATAAATCTTTCTGGTCTAAGGCTTATGGGAAGAAGACAGAATATGAACCACTTCAGGAGAAAAATGATGAAGCCTGACTAGTGATGGAAATGGAGTAGCCAGGCTGTCAACTGGAGGGTCTGAAGAGAGGGATGGAACTGCCCTGACATATGAGTCAGTAGATCTGGCTGTGGGTCCAGAATCCAGGGTTTGTCCATGAGACAGGGATGGAGAAAGGGGAACCAAATTTGACGAGGCCAGTGTGGAGCAATCAGAATCATTCTGCTTCCCAAGGATTGCGCTTTCTGAATAACCTTTGTCAGCAAAGGAACAGGCAGGAAGGCATAAAGTAGACCGGAGGGCCAATCGTGAACTAGAGCATCCCTGGGTGACTCCCCCTGAGGGGTGATAAGGGTGAAGTAGCTGCTGCACTTGGTATTGAGGGGACTGGCAAATAGGTCGCAGCAAGGCTGACCCCATCTGTGGAAAATCTGCTCCACAACCTGACTGTTCAGGGACCACTCGTGAGGCATTAGAATAGCTCTGCTCAACTTGTTGGAGATCACACTGGACTTCCCCGGAATGTGCGTTGCTACAAGAAAACATTGGGAAGACACTGCCCACTGCCACACTCAAATGGCCGCTCTGCAAAGGGGGTATGACTTGGTTCCTCCCTGTTTGTTCAGATACCATACCACCGACATATTGTCTGAGTGGATTGCAATTGTCCCGGGAGGAAGAAAGCTCTGAAGTGCTTGCAACACTAGTAGCACTGCTCTCATCTCCAAGATATTGATCTGCAGATGTATCTCATGTACCTGCCACGTGCCTTGGACTGTCCTGCTGAGATAATACCCCCCCACACACAATCTGGGAGGCATCCGTGGTCACTGTGGCAACAGGAGGGGATGGGACGAAGGGCTTTCCCGCATTGAGGTTGCTGGTGTGAAGCCACCAGCGTAGATCTTGCTTGCACTTGTCTGTGATCATTATAAGATGAGAAAGCGGAAGATTTTGTAGAGACCATTGGGCGAAGAGCAGCCACTGAAGGAGCCTTATGAACCAGCATAATTGTTGCAGCCATCGTCCCTAATAATTTGAGAACCGTTTTTGCCTTTACTTTTTTCAGAGGGAGCAACGCGTATACCTGTTGTTGCAAACCCTGAATCCTTTCTTGTGGTAAAAATGCCCTCATGAGCACGGTGTCTAACTCGGCGCCTATAAAGGTGACACACTGCAAGGGCAACAAGGCAGACTTTTCCCAGTTTAGAGTGATACCCAATTGTTGACACAGCTTGATAGTGGTGTTTCTGGTCTGTAGTAGCAGATGCCTAGTGGTGGCAGAAAGGAGCCAGTCGTCCAGGTACGGAAACACTTGGAATCCCTGACATCTCAAGTGAGCCGTCACCACTACCATACATTTGGTGAACACCCTAGGGGCTGTGGTGAGACCAAAGGGCAGGGCACGAAATTGAAAATGACTGGCTCCCAGCCAGAAGCGTAGATGACTTCTGGATGCCCTGTCCATCTTTATATGGTAGTAAGCATCCTTGAGGTCGATGGAGCACATCCACACTTCTTTTCCCAACAATGGGAGAATAGATTGCAATGTGACCATTCGGAACTTGGACTTCTTCACGTGGAAGTTCAAGCGGCTGAGATCCAAGATGGGTCTCAGGTCCCCTGTTCTTTTCGGCACCAAAAACAATCTGGAGTAAGTCACTAATCCGATCTAGTATGAGGGGACATGCTGGATGGCTCCTTTTTCTAGCAGCTTTAGAACCTCTGAAGCTGCGGAATCCCTTTGATTGGGTGGAACATCTGGGATTCTTTTGATCGGTGGGGGAGGAGAAGAGAAGGGAATATGATATCCTCCAGAAACTATTTCTAATACCCACTGGTCCTGGGTGATGTCTTGCCAGGTTTCTGGATATAGTGAAATGCGACCCCATCAGGAGCGCTGGTAGGGGGAACCACGAAAGGAGTTGCAGTATCCCTGGTTACGCAGGCCTCCTCTGCCTCTAGGGCGGCGTCTACCCGAGTTACCACCCCCTCCCCTGCCTCTGGAGGGGGAATCACTTTGTGCATCAGGAAAAAACATCTGCGATTTCTTGAACCACATTTTCCCACTCTTCTGGACCTTGAGATAAGGTCTAGAAGGCATGGAAAAATGGACTCCCATGGCAGACAGAGTTTTTCCCTCTTGCTCGCACCTAGTGAGAGAGTCATTCACCTTGGTTCAGAACAATGATGAACCATCAAACGGGGCATTGGTGAATGTAGACTTGAAGGCCTCCGCAAAATTACAGAGGCGCATCTAGGAGTGTCGCCTGAGAGAAACTCTGGAACTCGCTGCCCTACTCGCTCCTTCGGCTGCTTAAGAGATCAGCCTCATGGAGGAGTTAGCAATAGAATTTAGGGTAGACATCTGAGCATTGACTTTCTGAGCCACTGTGTCAGAAACGTTACCCTGCAGAGAATCTCCAAGCTCTTTCAGGAGATCTCTTTGGAGCCACGTAAAATGTGACAAGTAATTCAGCGACTGCAGAGTAAAGGCCGCTGAAGAAAACATACACTTCCCATACCGGTCCATGGTCATAGACTCCTTCTTAGGGGGATGGACGGTAGATGAAGTCTCAGCCAGTTCTTTCTTGGTGGCCGCTGTCACCACCATGGCATCTACTGGAATGCCCTTCATGAGAAAGTCTTTGTCAGCTGGGAGGACAGAAATTTGTTGGGTCTCCTGGGGACTGGTTCCACAGTGTCAGGGGTTTCCCACACCCTTCGACAAACCAGATCCAGGAGTTCGTCGAAGGGGGGAGAAACCCATGAGGCAGAGGGTTGAGCCCCAAAGGCCTTCAGGAACACCGACTCCTCCTCAAAGGGGGATTTAGAGGGCCAGTCGCCTCTCTGCTTCAAGATCTCTAGGATATCAGCGAAAGAGATATCCTCAGAGGATGACTTGTGGGACCCCTCTGATTCCTCGAGGTTGGTGTCCGACGTCAGAGACTCTTCCTGGGAGTCGATGTGCTTCCTCTTGCACGTTCTTTTTCTGGGTGGCTAATCAGGCAAAAACTCTGGGGGGGCCTTCAGAAAATTGGGGACCACTCATGGAGGTATCCTGAGGTCTTGGGTCTCGCTGTCCAAGGATAGCGGGCGATCAGAGACTGATACTGGAGCTGGAGAGGGTAGAGTGTCAGTGCTGTATGATGCAGCTGAGGACCTGGCCAGCATGCTCCGCATGACCTCGAAAGCTGGTCCCCCCGGCTCCGAAGATCGACCAACCATGGAAGACCTCGGAGAAGAAGGGACAAGATCCGAAGCAAGGGTCAGGCTTACCCAAGCCGAAGCACCGAGAGGGGGCTAGGAGCCAAAGAGCATCCCAAGACTCCCCCCTCGGGTCCGACCAAGGAACCATGAGTCCTGGACCCTGTGGATGGAGCCGAGAAGCCAGGATGGGTTATCGGAGCCGATCTAGAAGCATCAGATGGCACAGACCACTCTGGCTCTGAAGGCTGAGATTTGCTTGGAAGAGGATCTATCGATAATGGATGAGTGACAGGCTCTGGAGCCGACTGGGCTAGAGCCGAAAACAATTTAGCCAGCACCGGTGACTGGAGCAGTCTCTGCACCACTCTATTCACATCAGAGAGTGTCCTGGAGGACCTAGAGGACAGGGTAGGAGATCTAGACCTCCTCTCAGAAGGAGACCTGCGAGGAGGAGAAACCGGTCTAAAAACTGGAGACCGGCTCTGAACTAGTGTCTCCGTCACCAGCTCTGAGAGGCTGGGAGCCGATGTAGGTTCTATCGCGTCACCAACTTCCTTCGGCACCGAAGACAGTGGAGCTGAGGATGTCACAGCAGACTTAGTAACTTTCTCCGGAGGCTCGGATAAGACTGACGGAGCCGGAGATTTTTTTTTGCTTTGGAGGTTTTGTCTCTTTTAGAGGGAGAGGACTTAGCACTAGAAGACCTCTCCAAATCTTCCTTGAAGGAGGGTTTCAGTAATCTCTTCAGAATTAGTTTGTTCTTCCTTTTTTTGAAGAACACGAGGGCTGAATGCGTGACAGAACGCACAAGATTCCTGAAGATGGATAGCCCCCAATAAACACACACAGAGTGCCCATCAGTAATCGACATCCTATACCCACATTTACTACATTTCTTGGAGCCCGAAGGCTTATGTTCTTTTGTATCCTTGGACATGATCGGCAGGATACTAGACACAACACAACAGCCAAACCCGACACCAGCAACAAAGCGCGGGAACTAGACTCTAAATAAACTGCAGACACCACACAAGGACCTCTAACTCAAATGGCCCTGACAGGAAACAAGGGAAGGACTAAGTCCTCTAACTTAAATGGCCCTAACCCGGAAGTATAGGGTACCTAAAAAAAACGAACACAGAAGGGAAACAGATAACAAATGGAAGACTAGGTCCTCTAACTGAAATGGGCCTAGCCCTTTGGGAGATCGCTAATGGGATACCAAGACAAATACAAAGACCACGAAAGGCCACACAAAAAAGCTTCCACAAACCAAAAACACACACACCTAGCTATGAAAATAGCTTTTGGAGCAACAAATTTGGTTAAAGAAAACGAAAAGTTATACTTACCACAGCCAAGAGCGAGACCATGTCTGAGCTTTACGAGTGGCAAACGAGATCTGGGGAAAGGGAGCAGTGCAGCATGGGATACCTCTTAGCCCAGCCAACTGAAAGACTTCGAGTTAGAGTATGGCAGAGTCGGAGCCGAGGTTTGGCTCCAAACCCACGGGTAAGAATGCAGGCGAAATTGGACTACATAACATCCAGTTTTTTGCATGAAGGGCAAGTCTTCCTCCTAGGGGCACAAGCAGTTCAGCAGAGGTGGGGAGTGGTGTTAAGTCAATAGGAATCCTTTCCGTAAGGGGGTGCTTTAGCACTCCCTGCTTTAGAGGTGGAGGCACTCCATTGTTTAGATCTCTGCATACCCTGAGACTGTAGTCGGGGCGGTCCGTTTCCTCTGGGTCTAGTTTGAGATGGCCTTGAGGGGGCTGGAAAGGACCAATGTTTCGAGGGGCAATGCCTACTGAATCTAAGAGGCTGTACTTGCAAGAATTCTTTGACGTCTGCATAGATTTAGCTTTTTCTTCCATCTTTTTAAGAACCTCTTCTGCTTTGGTGCCAAACAGATTGTCCTTGTTCAAAGGAGCGTCTAATAACTTTGATTTGACATAGTCTGGCAAGGTCTGCTCCTTAAGCCAAGCATGCCTTCTCAGTACAGAACCAGTGACTGCTGCCCTGCAAGATGCTTCTAGGGCGCCAAAGCCACACTGCAATGTATGCTTGCTGATTTGGCTTGCAGAATGCATAAATCTTGCAATTCTTTATGTTCTGCACGGTCTGTAAAGGTAGCTATTTTTTTGCTTAATAAGTTCCATAATATGTTGTTGGTACTTCAGCATGTGAAACTGACAATTCAAATCCCTAATGGTGAGAGTTGCAGAAGTATATACTTTCTTACCCCAACTGTCCAAAGCTCTGGAATCCCTGTCTGAAGGGGTGGGATTCTTAGCTGTAGTTGCTTTCATACCTTCAGGCCCCTGGGAAATGACCTCTGGGTCAGCAGTAGGGTTTTTGAAAAGGAATTTGTGACAGGTACTCTACAGTACTTGTCTGGTTTGCTAGGAGCAAGGGGTAAAGTATCAGAAGTAAGACTGGATTCCACAAAGACATCATCAACAACTTCCAGGACTGGGGGTATTGCTAAAGGCCTATGTTGTGGCAAGTCTAGAAATTCTCTGAGTCTCTTTTTGGACTGAGGATAGTCTTGGGATTCCCAATGGAAATGCTGTCAAAGTATGTAAGGTTTCACCAAAAGAAAAATCCTCTGGAGGAAAGGCAGAGGGAATGGATTCCTCTGCATCTGAATCCTCATAAGGAGATAAGGGCATGTCTTCATAATCAGAACCCTCAGAGTTGCCGGACTCTTGGTCTGTTGAAGCTGCTGGGGACTTATCACTTTTTCTCTTAGCAGGGAAAGGCTGACTTCCCCTAATCAGCATAATAAGGTCTTCTGCCATTCTAAGCATTTGATGTTGTGGCAAGGGAGCAGGTGCATGCGCTTTGGCTGTCAGTTTTCTAGGCATAGCGTGTACTTTTGGCCTTAGAAACTCTGTAGTTTTAGACAGAACTGAAGTCGTTGGTTTGTGTCGAACATCACTAATACGAAGAACTTCCTCAGAAGCCGGTGCCTGCTCAGCAGCTCAGGACCCATCCAAGGTAGAGACATCCGCAGGTTCCATAGTCGAAGAAGAGTCTCATGGCATCTCCGAATGGGTCTCGGTAGAATCAGGCATCAGGGGTTGCAAATGCACCTCACTGAGTACCGGCGAATTGGCGACTAGCTTAACAAAAGCGTCGTCAGCAGCTTTGCACCTGTGCGGTCTATCTCTGTCTTTATCCTTACATTTTTTTCAGAATATCAGTAGTCAGATGGCTTACCGGAGCCATTTCGGAATACAGTGATCGAGAATGAAAGTATTTAGCCACAAAAGGGGCCCAACGACGAATGGTTTGGGCATTGAAAAAGGCACAAAACCGACAGCAAGGTACGTCGTGGTCTGTGTCTAAACAGGTGACACAGTAAGAATGAAAATTTTGGTGTGGTATTTGCTTTTCACAGGTAAGACTATTGTTAACTTTTTCTAACATCAGTTAGAGCAAGAAAAAAGGATCCCCAACAGGGTACATAACTTTAGAAGACTTCAGGATGATTCAATTCATAAACGAAAACTCAGGTAGTGGCCAACCAGCACTCGTGTGAACTGCTTCTGCTTTGGGCTCCTCGGCAAGAAAGACTGATGTAATGGCGAAGGCTGCCTGTTTTTATACCCCTGATGATCTGTTGTCAGTCCTGGAGCGACAGCAACTGAAGCAGAAATACTAAGTCTCTGGTATCTGGGCCAACTAAGGGCTACCTACAGGCAGATAACCCAAGTGTGATGACTGCAACAGTGAAACACGAAGAACATCAATTGTCCCAGACTGGCAGCTATACTCAAAAGCTTGAATTGACCCAAAATGAAGGTTATCCACGCTAAGATGCATTGTACCACCCATGCTTCTATTTACAATAAGTGATGCCTGTTTTTGTCTTATCTTTATTCCTCCCTTAGCTAACTGCATTTGGGAGGTAAGAGAAGTGTCCAAAAGCCCTTAGAGAATGGTCCTAGCAAAGCATGATCTAGGTTGTAAAAGTATGCACAGAGGACCAAGCAGCAGTTTCCAGAATACTTCTAGAATCCATCTCTTTCCAAAAAGCCACAGATGACGCCAAAGCTTTGGTAGAGTGGACTTTGACCCTGTCTGGAATAGTTGAATATAATAAAAGGTAACAACCTTACACAACCATTTGGAAAAGTCTGTTTTGATGCAGGTTGTCCCTTCTTCCTATCTTCATAAGAAATGAACACATGATCCGATGATCTTTAAGATTTAGTTCTGTCAAGATAGTACGTGAGTTGTCTGTGGACATTCAAGGTATGGAGTATCCTTTTCTCCCTCATTTTTAGGTTCAGGAAAGGAAATGGTCAGTTAGATAGTTTGGCTTAATGTAAACTCATACACCACTTTAGGCATAAAAAAAGGATTAGCTCTTAAGGAAAAGTACACTTGTGTACACTTACCATAAATGTAGGTGTTTGAGTGTATTCACTGTTGCAGTCATCACATTTGGGTTAACGGCTTGCAGTAGCCCTCAGTCGGCCTGATTATCAGAGTCTTGGGTCCTGCATCGGTTGCTGTCTCTTCTGTGACGTCAGGTAGACAGGGGTATAAAGCATGCAGCCGACACCTCCAACAAAAAAGCAAATACACCAGAAAGCTTTTAAGCATAGTAAAGGAGAGTAGAGGTATAGCCAAAAAAAGTCAGGGGCTGGAGGGAGGGTAACCAGGACTGCAACAGTGAATACACTCGAACATCTACATTTATGGTAAGTGTACACAACTGTACTATGTTCTTCGTGTTTCACTGTTGCAGTCATCACATTTGGGTAGATTCCCAAAGCTAAGGATGGGAGGAGGAATTTAGATAGCATTAGGACCAGCTATAAGGCCCTGCAAGACTGCAGTGGCAAAGCCAGCTCTGGATTTAGAAAAAAAATTGGTAAATGGTAATGTAAAGTATGTACAGAACTCCAGGTAGCAGCTTCTAGGATGTCCCTGGTAGGTACACCTCTGAGAAAGGCTGCAGAGGTAGATGCAGTCCTGGTTGAATGGGGTCTAATCCCCTGTGGGATAGGTTTTCCATGGTGCTTATAGCAGAAATGAATGCAATTGCCTATCCATTTAGAAATGGTTTGCTTTGAAATAGCCTTACCCTCTGCCCCTGCAGCAAATGCCACCAGCAGTTGTTCAGATTTCCTTTGAGGTTTAGTCCTGTCCAAGTAAAATCTAAGTTGTCTGTGCACATCTAAGGAGTGCAGTATCCGTTCTCCTTTGTTCTGTGGATTAGAAAAGAAGGTTGGCAAATGAATGGACTAGTTAAGAGCCACACTGGATACCACCTTGGGCATGAAGGAGGGATTGGTTCTGAGGGACACCCTGTCCGCATCAAAGATGATGAAAGGCTCCACTGCCATAAGGGCCTGTAGTTCAGATACCCTTCTTGCTAAAGTAATTGCTAAAAGGAAGGCTGTTTTCCAAGAAAGAAATTTTAACTCTGCACTTGCAGCTGGCTCAAAAGGAGGAAGAGTGAGTTTTTCCAATACAAAGTTAAGGTCCCAGGCTGGAGCCAGGGCTCTCCTGGGTGGTCTTATGTTTTTGGCCCCTCTGAGGAACTGCTTGAGCAGTGGATGAGAGAAGAGGGGTGGTTCTGTCTTGTAATGAGCTGAAATGGCTGAGGCGTGAATTTTGATGGAGGAAAAGGAGATGCCCTTGTGAAGCATCTCAGTTGAGTATTGAAGATTCTGAGGTAAAGGGCGCTGCTGTGCCCATCCCTTGAGTTTAGTTCTAGGCACAGAATCTTTTCCATTTTTTAGCATAAGATTTTCTAGTACTAGACCTCCTTGCCTCCAAAATGACATCCAACACTTGTTTATTGAGGGATGGTAACAGAGAGATTAGGTAATTAGCCAGGCTGCCAGGTTCAGGGTTTGAAGCTAAGGGTGCAGAATCTGGCTCTCCTGCTGTGACAGCAGGGTAGGGGACTGTAGCAGGTGCCATGGAGTCAGCAGTGACAAACTGCGCAATAGGGGGTACCAGTGTTGGTGTGGCCAGTCTGGTGCAATCAGTATCATCCTTGGTTTGTCCTGTTTGATCTTTAGTAGTACTTTGGAGAGGAGAGGCAGAGGAGGAAAGGCATAAACTGATAGATTTTCCAGCTGAAGGACAGAGCATCCACTTTCCAAGTTTGTTTGTGGGGAGTCCTTGTGCAGAATTTGTCCAATTGGTAGTTCTGGGGGGGAGGCAAACAGGTCTATATCTGGGCTCCCCCATTTGTTTATCAACATGTTGAAAATCTTTGGTTCCAGTTTCCACTCATGTGGGTCCATGAGATTTCTGCTGAGTTCGTCTGCCAGTGTATATAGTTTTCCTGGCAGGAATTGAGCCTGTAGGTGCACTTGGTAGCTCAAGGCTGTGTTCCACAGAGCCATGGCTAGTCTGCAGAGGGGGTAAGAATGGGTACCCACCTGCTTGTTTATGTACCACACAACAGTGGTGTCCGTTCTTACCATTAATTGTCCTGGAAGAATGTGGCCCTTGAAGGCTGTCAGAGCATTCTGTACAGCTAACATTTATTTTTGATTGATATGCAGGTGCATTTGGCTTGGGTTCCATTTGCCCTGAATGCACTTGCCTGCCAGGTGAGCCCCCCATGCACAGTCTGATGCGTCTGTTGTTAGGGTTTGGGCGGCAGGGGGTAGAGTGAATGGTAGTCCCTTGTTCTGGTGGCAGGCCTCTGCCCACCAAAGGAACTCTAACTGTAGGCAAGGTATGATAGGGATCATTGCTTCTAGATCCTGAGAATGTTGACACCATAGGCTTTTTAGATACCATTGTAGTTTTCTCATATGCAGTCTTGCATATGGAATTAGTAGAATACAGGAGGCCATGAACCCCAAGGCCTGCAGTATTTGCCTTGTAGATAGCAGGATTTTTGTGGCCATTAGTTTGAAGTAAGTTGTCAAATTAATTTATTTCTCTGGCATGAGGAAAGCCATCTGGGAAGTTGCGTTCAAGCTTGCTCCCAGGAATGTAATTTGTTGACAGGGTACAAGATGTGATTTCTTTTTGTTTATGGTGTAGCCCAGACAAGTTAGCACCTTTTGTACAAATGTCAGGTGATTCAGACGCATGTCCTGGCTTTCTGCCTGAATTAGACAATCGTGCAGGTATGGGTACATTTGAATATTTATTTGCCTGCAAAATGCAATGACTGGAGCTAGGCACTTTGTGAATACCCAGGGCGCAGCAGATAAGCCAAAGGGCAGTGCAGAGAACTGATAGTGCATGTAAGCCTGCTTTGAAGTATAGGTATCTTCTACAAGATTCCCTGATTGGGATGTGCAGGTAGGCTTCCTTTAAATCTAGTGTTGCCAACCAGGCATCTTTGCCTAGCATAGGAAGTAACTGGTGAAGAGTTAGCATCTTGAATTTTGTAATCACCAAAAAGGTGTTTAATATAGAAAGGTTCAGGATAGGACGCCATGAGTTGTCTTTTCTGGGTATCAGGAAAAGTCTTGAGTAGAAACCTTGTCCCTTTTCCTCTTCTGGTACAGTTTGAATAGCCTTTATGCTTAAGAGAGAGAGTACTTGCTTTTGAGCCTCTGCCCACTGATTTGGGGGTAGATCTGGCAAACCGTTTGGGGTTGGTAACGTGTGGAAGTAAAATCTGTGTCCTTAAGAAACTATACTTAAAACCCATTTGTTCTGGGTAATGAGTTCCCAGTTTTTTTGCCTGCAGAGCAACCTTTCCCCCTAAAGGAGCAGTCAGTTGAGAAGTGCTTGAAAGTTTTAAAGTTAAGTCATTGAGACAGTTTACCATAGGGGGGAGTCTTACTACTCCCTGATTTGGAAGCAGGAGCCTCCACTGCCTAGCCCTGTGCGTACCCTGGGACTGAAGCCTGGGTGTTCTGCCGGTTCTGGCTTTGGACTGAGAAGGCCTGGAAGAGGCAGGAAAAGACCAATTCTTAGAGGGCCAATGCCTACCAAATCTTGGAGGCTGTACTTGTAAGAAATCTTTAACAGTTTTTTATTTTATTTATTTTTATTTTACATTTGTTGACCGGGATAGTCCAACTGGATGCATGTCCATTTTCAGCGGAGGCCCGGGGAGAAAAGCTCCAAGGGTAAGCAGATACAGCATTACATAATACCAGCATTACATATTACAAACAGACTATTTACAGAGATTACATAATTGTTGGAATAGATTTAGCTTTTTCCTCCATCTTTTAAGAACGTCTTCTGTTTTAGTGCCAAACAGGCAGTCCTGATTTAAGGGAGCATCCAGCAATTTACCTTTAACATGATCTGGCAAAGATTGCTCCTTAAGCCAAGCATGCCTTCTAAGTACAGACCCAGTGACAGCAGCCCTGCAAGATGCCTCTAGTGAATCAAAACGACATTGCAAAGTATACTTTCCAGCCTGTTCGGCGGAATGCATTAAATCCTGTAAATCCTTATTTTCAGCACAATCAGGAATGAACATCATTTTCTGTTTAAGCAATCCAATAATATGCTGCTGATAATTTAACACATGAAACTGGTAGTTTAAGGCCCTAATGGCCAAAGTTGCAGAAGTGTATACTTTCTTAGCCCATATATCCAGTGCCCTGGAGTCTCTATCAGACGGGGTAGGATTTTTGGCAGTAGTAGCCTTAATGCCCCTGGGTCCCTGTGAAATGGTCTCAATATCTGCAGTAGGATTTTTAAAAAGGAACTTGTGAGAGTCAAGGAACCCTGTAATATCTATCAGGTATTCTGGGAGCAGGAGGTAAAGAGTCAGGGGCCAAGCTAGATTCAGAAAAGGCAGCATCAACAATGCCTAGTATAGGAGGAATAGCTAAAGGCCCGTGCTGGGGCAGGAGTAAGAAATCTCCAAGACTCTTTTTAGAATCAGAGCAATCCTGGCTTTCTCAGCGAAAGTGCTCCCTAAGAGTATGCAGGGTTTCACCAAAAGAGAAATCCTCTGGGGGGGGGGAGCAGAGGGAATAGAGTCCTCTGCATCAGAATTCTCATAGGTAGATAAGGGTAAATCCTGGTCATCAGAGGAAACAGAAATTTCAGATTCCTGGTCAGAGGTATCATAAGCAAATTCAGTCCTAGGTCTCTTAGAGGGGGAAGGCTGGCTTCTCCTGATTAAAGTTATTCTTATCATCTGTTTTTTAGGCATAGAGGCCTGACCATGTGGGCTGGGCGTCAGTTTTCTAGGCATAGTTTGAGTTTTAGGCTTTGAAGAAGAAGATGGCATTGGTTTAATATGCAAGTCAGTAGGCCTGAATACACCCTCAAAAGCCGGTGCCTGCACAGCGGCTCTGGACTAATCCAAGGTAGAGGCATCCGCAGGTTCCACAGTTGAAGCATCTCGCGGTATACCGGACTCCGAATGGGTCTCAGTAGAGGCCTGCGAATCTGAAATAGTGGATATCAGGGGCTGCGAAAGCACCTCACTAATTACTGGCGAACTGGCGATTGGCTTAGGAGAA
Source organism: Protopterus annectens (assembly GCF_019279795.1). Taxonomy (NCBI): domain Eukaryota; kingdom Metazoa; phylum Chordata; order Ceratodontiformes; family Protopteridae; genus Protopterus; species Protopterus annectens. The sequence continues at coordinate 97,741,294 of NC_056729.1, read as the reverse complement.
GCGTCGTTGGCAGCTTTGGACCTAGGCAGCCTGTCTCTTTCGTTATCTTTGCGTTTTTTCGGAATGTTGGTAGTCGGATGGCTTACCGAAGACATATCTGGATAATTGAACTGAGTACCAAAATATTTAGAAGCTTAAATATACCGATGACGAATAGCTCATTGCTTAAATAAGGCACAAAACTAAGAGCGAGGTACGTCGTGGTCAGGGCCTAGGCAAGGAATACAGTACGAATGAAAATCTTTGTGAGGTATTTGCTTTCCACAAGAAATACAATTATTGACTTTTACTGACATCGGTTTAGAGCAAGAAAAAGTTTCCCCAATGGGGTACTTGGCTTTAGTTGAAGACTTTGGTTCTGAAACTCGAAAACGAAAATTTCAGGAGTCGGCCGACCGGCACTTGCGAACAGCTTCTGCTTCGGGCACCGCACGGCAAGAAAGACTGATGTAATGGCATCGGCTGCATGCTTTATACCCCTGACTTCCTGACATCACGGAAGATGTGACAGCAACCGACGCAGGACCCAAGACTGATAATCAGGCCGACTGAGGGCTACTGCAAGCAGATAACCCAAATGTGATGACTGCAACAGTGAAACACGAAGAACATCTATGTCCGTATGGAAAATGAGATAGGGTTGACTCACCATAAGAGCTTGGACTCAGATACCCTTCTTGCAGAAGTCAGAACAATCAGTAAAACTATTTTACATGCTAAGAACCCCAGGTCAGCCAGATAAGCTGGTTCAAATGGAGCACGTCTTAGCTTCTCTAACATAAAATTATGATCCAAGGAGGGGCCACTGGTTTTCTTGGAGGCCTCTTATGCAAAACCCTTTTGAAGAACATTTTGACATGAGACTGTATTGAAAGAGGAGGATCCATGAGCAGACATGCTAAAATAGTAGATAAATGAACCTTGATAGAGGAATAAGAAAGGCCACAGTACAGTAACTCACAAAAATATTGTAGAACCAGAGAAGAGCTAGCCCTGAATGGGTGCTAATTATGTTGTTGGTACCAACCAGAAAAACCTTTCCATTTGCTAATATATGATTTTCTAATAGCGGACTGTCCTGTCTCCATTAGTACCTGTGGCACATCTTCAGTAAACAGGTGCCTAAAGGGAATTAAGATCCTATTATCCAGGCAGTCAGATGAAGTGGATTGGGGTCAGGATGTATCAAACAACCCTGTTCTTGCAGGAGTAGATCCAGTCTGTGAGAAAACTTGCAGTAATTGCTCCGGGCCATTCCAAAAGAAGAGAAAACCATGGCTGCCTGGATCAGAAGGGGTCACCACAATGATCTTGGAGGATTTGTTCTGAATTTTCAGAAGTATCCTGGATATTAGTGGAAAGGGTAAAAAAGCATACGGGAACATTCCTGTCAAAGGAAAGGAACAGGCATCTGTCTTATAGGTCCTTTTTGCATGGAGTCCTGGAAAAGAATCTTGCCAGTTGATTGTTCAGAGTAGACGCAAAGAGGTCTACTTAAGGAACTCTCCACAGATGGATCAAATCTTGGAAGACCCCCTGATCTAGTTTCTATTTTTGAGGGTCTGCACTGGTTCTGCTCACCTTGTCTTCCACACAATTTTGTTCTGACAGAATGTAGAATGCCTATAGAGTGAGACTGTGCTGTGAAGCTATATCCCAAGTTAACATGTCTAGTCTGCAAAGGGGGTACAACCTGGATCCCCCTTGCTTGCTGAAGTACCACATGACTCTGGTATAGTCTGTAACTACTTGAAGAGTCCTGGGGACCAAAGATGGTTCAGAAAGTTGAGTGCCTTGATCAGGGCAAACATCTCCTTGATATTTATGTTCTTGCATCTGTCTGTGGTGTTCCAAACCCCCTGTACTTTTATCACTCCTGAAACTGATCCCCAACAAAGTTTGAAGCAACTGTCGTGACTGCTTCAGACCAAGAAGGGAGAATGGGACTCCTGGATTTAAGGATATCTGTTTTCTCCACCAAAAGATTTCTCTTCTAAAAAAAACAGCACTGTGATTTGAAAAGATAAAGGGTACTGATGCTGAGACCAAACAGATTTCAGATACTGCTGTATCTTTCTAATCTGGAGTCTTGCCAGGAGTATCATGAGAGTTATAGATGCCATGAGACCCAAAATACTGAGGTATTCCCATGCAGTGATTAAAACCTGAGTGGAAAACCTTAGAAATAAAGATCTATTTTTCCTGTTGAAGAAAAGCTCTCCGAACTGTGGTGTCTGTTTAACATCACAGGAACACAATCCTGTGTGAAGAAGAAAGACTTTTGAATGTTCTCTTAGAATCCAAGCTTGTGTAATAGATCTCTCACCCAACAGTAAGATTCCTGACACTTTGAAAAAGGCTCTGCAAAGATAAGCAAGTTGTCTAAATATGGAAAAATGTGGACACTTGGTAGCCTGCAATGAACTATATAACTGGAGCTAGATATTTTGCGAATACTCTTGGTGCAGTGGATAGTCCAATCCAGGCACACAAAACCTTTAGAAAAGTCAAAGTTTGGATAAACAGTGATATGATGATAAGCATCTTTTAAGTCTAGTGTTGCTAGGAAACTTGAAAGGGGAAGAAGAGGTAACAAGTCGAGAAGTGGCATCATTTTTAATTTGGGCACTATAACAAACAGGTTTAGGAAAGAAAGATTAAGACCTGGTCTCCAAGCATTTTTTTATATGGCACTAGGAACATCCCTGAATAAAAGCCCACCTCCACTCCGGAAGAAGGAACTGGTTCTTTCACTCCTTGGGACAGCATGCGACAAAAAGTACAGTTGTGTACACGTACCATAAATGTAGATGTTCGAGTGTATTCACTGTTGCAGTCATCATATTTGGGTTATCCCTGCCAGGGTAGCCCTCGGCCAGCCTGAATACCAGAGACTTAGTATTTCTCCGTCGGTTGCTGTCGCTTGAGGACTGACGTCAGGTCATCAGTAGTATAAAGTAAGGCAGCTGACGCCATTACATCAGTTTTTCTTGCCCTAACCTATCAGGAGCCCCCAAAGTAGGAGGCCAGGTTCTGGTGGAAGAACCCCACCAGTGGAAAATAAATACCAATATGTCCCTTGTAAGGAAAGGAGAACAACAAGGAAGAAGGTAATAAAAGGAGAAAGAGAAGAAAGGGGGATGGAGGGAGGGAAACCAGGACTGCAATAGTGAATACACTCGAACATCTACATTTATGGTAAGTGTACACAACTGTACTATGTTGTTCATGTTTCACTGTTGCAGTCATCACATTCAGGCTGATTCCCAAAGCTGAGGAAATGGGTGGAGGCATTGAAGGAAACCAGAGGCTGGCTAGGATGCCCTACAAGACTGGAGAGGCAAAACCTGCCCTGGATTTGGAGAAGAGAGGCAGGTGGTAATGCTTGGTAAAAGTGTGAACAGTTGCCCAGGTGGCAGCCTCCAGATGTCCTTGGTGGGGTCTCCTCTGAGGAAAGCTGCGGAGGTGGAGGCTGCTCTGATGGTCCCCCCTTGGGGGGAGGCTTTCCATGCTGTTTGTAGCAGAAATGGATGCAGTGTTCTATCCATTTGGAAATGGTTTGCTTGGAGATTGCTTTGCTTTCTGCCCCTGTAGCAAAGCTAACCAGCAATTGATCAGACTTTCTGAAGGATTTAGTCCTGTCCAGATAGAATCTGAGCTGTCTGTGCACATCTAGAGAGTGAAGAATCCTTTCCCCTTTGTTCTGGGGATTAGGAAAGAAGGTGGGCAAATTAATGGATTGGTTGAGAGCCACACTGGACACCAACTTGGGCATGAAGGATGGGTTACTTCTGAGGGATACCCTGTCTGCATGGAAAATGATGAAGGGTTCCACAGCCATGAGTGCTTGCAGCTTAGAGACTCTTCTAGCTGAAGTGATGGCCAGAAGGAATCTCTTCCAGGAGAGAAATTTTAGCTCTGCAGAAGAAGGTGGTTCAAAAGGAGGCAGGGTGAGCTTTTCCAAGACAAATTTAAGGTCCCAAGCTAGTGTTGGTGCCCTTCTGGGGGGCCTCAAGTTGCTAGCCCCTCTGAGGAACTGTTTGATCAAAGGGTGTGACAAAAGGGGCTGCTCAGTGGGAAAATGAGCAGAAATAGCAGAAGCATGAATTATTATAGAGGAGAAAGAGAGACCACTGTGTAGTAGGTCAGCTAAGTAATCCAGGATGAGAGGGATGAAGGGCTGTGCCATATTGGCCCCCTTAGCCTGGATCCAGGTGCAGAACCTTTTCCATTTAACTGCATAAGGTTTCTGGTGCTAGGAAGTCTGGCCTCACGGATAACTTCCAGAACCTGTTTACTGAGGATGGCAGACTGGTTCAGGGTTAGGGAATAAGCCAAGCTGCCAATATGAGTGTCTGCAATTGGGGATGAATGAATTCCCCTTCCCTCTGGGTTAGGAGGTTTGGAATCTGAGGAAGATGCCATGGAGGCAGGGGGAACAGGCTGTGCAGCAAGGGGTACCAGTGTTATCTGGGCCCATCTGCAGCTATAAAAATGGTCGTTGGTTTTCCTCCCTTATTTTGAGCAGTACCCTAGGGATGAGAGGAAGGGGAGGAAAGGCACAGACCGAGAGATTGACCCAGGGGAAGGACAGGGCATCCACTTTTCAAGCCATGCAGTGATGCTCCCTGGTGCAGAATTTGCTGAGCTAATGGTTGGTGTAGGAGGCAAATAGGTTTGACGTTCGGGGTTCCCCATTTTTGAGTTATTAGGGTGAAGGTATTTCTGCTGAGCTGCCACTCATGTGGGTCCAGAAGGTTTCTGCTTAATTGGTCTGCCAGGGAGTTGAGAGAGCCTGGTAGGAATTGTGCTAACAGATGCAGCTGCAGGGAAGGGGCTGTGAGCCAAAGGGTCATGGCCAGCCTGCATAGAGGGCAGGAGTGAGTCTCTCCCTGCTTGTTGATGTAGCACATGAAGTGGTGTTGTCTGTTTTGATCAGGAGAACCCCTGGAGAGAGAATGGTTTTGAAAGCCATCAAGGGATGCTGCACAACCATCATCTCTTTTTGATTGATGTGCAGGGGTATTTGCTGTGGGCTTCATTGGCCCTGTATGCACCTGCCATCCAGGTGTGCACCCCAAGCGTAGTCTGAAGCATCTGTGGTGAGGGTCTGTGTGGCAGGGGGTGGGGAGAAGGGCAGTCGCTTGTTGTGGGAGCATGCTGTTGCCCACCAAAGAAATTCCTTTCTGAGGCAAGAAATTATTGATAGAAGAGTTTCCAGGTCTTGAGAGTGTTGAACCAAAGGCTCTTTAGGTACCATTGAAGTTTCCTCATATGCAGTCTGGCATATGGAATGAGTAATATGCAAGATGCCATGAATCCCAGAGCTTGCAGGATCTTCTTTGCAGATAGCTGGGGCCTGGTGGCCAGTTGAGAGAAGTAGGCTGTCAGGAATAAGAAGTTATGTACTCACCATAACGTTCCATCTGAGTAGGTAAACTTCATTTGTCTGCAACCTGTGGGATACGGATCCGATCTCGGATCCGAGCCGGCAACTTTACAAAGCTTAGATCCGAGCTCCTAGCTCCTCCCCTTACCCATAATCCCCTGCCAACCCTGACTGACCTCAGATCAAGTTTGCCCACAACCACTATAGTAGATAACTAACTACCTTTTCGGAAAGGTACATCACTATATGTCATAAAACACATCTGAAGGTCAGGGGGATGGAGGGGGGGGGACGGTTGCAGACAAATGAAGTTTACCTACTCAGATGGAGCATTATGGTGAGTACATAACTTCTTAATTTGAAGTAGTTAACTTCATTTGGTCTGCAACCTGTGGGACAGAGTCCCCAGCTACCTAAACCTTGGGCGGACTTCATGGAAGGATATTCTGGAGCACTGCGGAGCCAAAAGAAGTTCTCCCTCTGGAGATAATGTCCAGTTTACAATGATTGATGAAGGTATGAGATGAAGCCCAAGTGGCTGCTGAACAGATATCATCCAAGGAAACTCTGGATTTAAAGGCGGCAGATGTAGCCATAGCCCGAGTTGAGTGGGCCCGAACTCCTTGAGGTGCGGGCCTGCCGGAAATTTGATCAGCCATGATGATACACTGTGAAATCCATTTCGATAAGGAAACTTTCGAAACTTGTTTACCTAGATTAAATTTGGCAAAGGAGACGAACAACTGGTCGGATTGTCTATGACCAGATGTCCTATGAAAACCTAAGTTGTCTATGCACGTCCAAAGAATGTAATTTGTATTCCCCCTTGTTCTGGTAGTTAGGAAGAAGACCGGCAAATTGATAGATTGGTTAATATTAGTCTCAGAAACTACCTTCGGAAGGAAGGAGGGATTGGTCCTGAGGTAAACCCTATCCTTGTGAAAAGCTAAGTATGGGGTTTTTACAGAAAGAGCTTGCAATTCAGATACTCTCCTGGCTGAAGTAATGGCCACTAGAAAGGCTGTTTTCCAAGACAAATATTTGAGGTCTACTGAAGCCGCAGGTTCGAAGGGAGGAGCCGTCAAGGCTTGTAGTACCAAGGTCAAATCCCATGGAGGTACTGCTTCCTTTATTGGAGGCCTAAGTAGAAAGGTGCCCTTTAGGAACGTCTTGCACAATTTTGTAGTAATTAAAGGACCCATTTCAGTACCTACGTGATAATGAGAGATAGCTGCTAATTGAACCTTAACCGTAGAACAGCTAGCTCCCTCATTAAAAAGTCCTGAAAGAAAATCCAGCACCGCAGGCAAGGGGGCTGTAAAAGGATCCAAATTATGGGGTTCTGCCCAGATAGAGAAACGCTTCCATTTACTACCATAGACCTGCCTAGTAGAGGGCTTGTGCGCTGCTACTGGGATAGTTTTAACTGGAGATGAGATACCGGGAGTCCTAGCTACAAGTGGAACTGGAGCAGCCAAGCCGTAAGCTTGAGGCTGACCAGGACGGGGACTGGGAGCCCCAGGGGGTGGGAAATCAGATCCAGGAGGGGATCTAGAATCCAGGGCGGATTCGCTCGATGAGACCAGAGGTAAGGGAACCAAGCTTGGTGAGGCCAGAATGGGGCAATGAGGATCATCCTGCTCCCCAACCGACTGGCTTTCTGAAGGAGTTTCAGCATCAGGGGAAGAGGAGGGTAGGCATAGAGAAGACCGGGTGGCCAAGCATGCACCAAGGCGTCCCTCGGGGCTTCCCCGGCAGGGGGAATGAGAGCGAAGTAATTGTTGCATTTCGTGTTTGAGGGAGATGTGAAGAGATCGCAACAGGGCTGCCCTCCTACGGCAAAAATTTGACTCGCTACTTGAGGATTGAGGGACCACTCGTAAGGTGAAAGGATGGTGCGACTCAGTCTGTCCGCCAGGATGTTGGTCCGTCCCAGAATGTGCGTTGCAAGGAGAAAGCGGTTGGTGGAGATCACCCATTCCCACACTCTCATGGCTTCTCGACAGAGTGGGTAAGACCTGGTTCCCCCTTGTTTGTTGATATACCATACCACAGACATACTGTCTGACTGGATCGCAATTGTTCCTGCAGGCAGAAGGCTCTGAAGTGCTTGCAACGACAACAGCACTGCCCTCATCTCTAGAACATTTATGTGCAATAAGGTCTCTGAATCGTTCCACGTGCCTTGGACCGTCCTGCCGAATAATGTCCCCCCACCCAAGACGAGAGGCGTCCGTGGTCACCGTGGCAAGAGGGGGGGCGTGGCAAAGGGGCATCCTGCCTGGAGGTCCGGCGACTGAAGCCACCAAACAAGAGCCCTCTTGCAGGCCCTGCTGAGAGGAATGGCGTGACTCAAGGGGTACTGATGAAGGGACCATTGGACTTGTAGAGTCCACTGTAAAATCCTCATGTTCAGACGCACCATGGGAAGAAGGTTGACTGCGGCTGCCATGGATCCTAGGGCCCTCAGAACCAATCCCGCCGGAGGTTTCGAAGATTGAAAGATGGCCCGCACATGTGCCCTCAGTGTGTGCAACCGGTCGGGAATTAGGAAGACTAGTTGCCTGTTGGAGTCCAGTCTGGCCCCGATAAAATCTATCACCTGAGTCAGGACTTGTCTGAGTTTATAGTGATCCCCAGTTGTGGAGCAAGGTTGAGGAAGTAGTCCCTGGCTAAGCATAGTAGATGCCTTGTTGGGGCGGTGTGGAGCCAGTCATCCAGGTACGGGAAAACCTGCATTCCCTGGAGTCTCAGGTGGGTCGCTATCACTGCTAATACCTTGGTGAACACCCTGGAGGCTGAGGTGAGACCAAAGGGAAGGACCCTGAATTGATAATGACTGGCTCCCAGCCGGAAGCGGAGAAACCTCCTGGATCGTTCATCATCAATATGTGGTAGTACACGTCCTTGAGGTCTATCGAGCACATCCAGTCGTTCTCCCGCAAGAGGGGGAGAATAGATTGAAGAGTGACCATCTGGAACTTTTCTTTGGTTACTGACAGATTTAGTAGGGAAAGATCAAGGATGGGCCTTAGGTCCCCCGTCTTTTTTGGCACCAAAAAGAACCTGGAGTAGTAACCCGATCTGGACTGGCCTGGGGGGACGCGCTGGATAGCTCCTTTTTCTAAAAGCTGCCGAATTTCTGCAGCTGCAGCCTCCCTCTGATTGGGTGGAACATCGGGGAGGTGTTCGGGGGTGTAGGGAATGTAGGAAAGGGGAATTTTTTATCCTCTGGATATGATACGAAGCACCCAGTAGTCTGCTGTAATGGACTCCCAAGCTGCCAGGTGCCTCGAGAAGCGCCCCCCGACTGCATCCAGAGTGGAGCAGTCGGGCAACCCCTCACGGTTGCTGCGTGGGCCGATCAGAGAAGGTTTCTCTGGACCAAAAGTTCTTCCGGCCCCCTCTGCCTCTAGGGCGGTGTCCACCCTGTCCTCCTCTGCTGTGGAAGGACTGGGAGCCCAGAGCGAACTGGGACTGTTGCGACTTTCGGAACCACATCTTCTTCTGTCCCTTTTGGTTCTTGGAGAAGGACCTCTGGGGAGCAGAGAAGCGGACTCCGACGGCAGACAATGTCTTCCCGTCCTTTTCGCTCTGGACTAAAGTCTCGTGAACTGTCTTGCCAAATAGGGCAGAACCATCGAAGGGGGCATTCGCAAAGGACGCCTTGAAGGGTTCCGCGAAATCACAATGTCGGAGCCAGGCCTGGCGCCTCATAACTAGGCCTGCTCCGCTGGCTCTAGCGGCTCCCTCTGTAGCGTGGGATAAAAGCTGCATAGAAGTGTTGAATATAGACCCAAGAGTGGCCATGCGAGTGGAGTACAACTGTTTGTCCTCCGCCGACATGGACTCCGGGGGCGATGCAGCGTACTCTTTAATAAGGTCTCGCTGCAGCCGTATCACATGTGCCATGTAGTTCAGGGACCTTACAGCGAAGGTCGCTGAACTAAAGACCCGCTTCCCAAGACGGTCCATCGAGCGAGACTCCTTGCTCAGGGGATGGACCGAAGGACTCTCTTGGGCTAACTCCCTCTTGGTGGCTGCCGCCACCAACATGGCATCTACGGGGGGGGTCCCTTGCTCCAATGGGACTTCTCGGTCAGGGGGCTTAGGATTCTGTCTGGACATTTGGGGACTGGCTCCACAGTGTCCGGCTCCTTCCACGCCCTAGTGGTAATAAGGTCCACTAAGGGGTCGGCCGGAGGGGATACCCAAGAGGTAGATGGGCCTGCTTCGAACGCCTCCAGGAACACGGATTCATCCGAGGAATCCTTGGGGGCGGACCACCCCCCCTATCCTAAGCATTTCCATGATGTCTCCGAAGGAGACATCCTCGGGGGGTGACCTTGGGGAGCCTTCCCCCTCATCCAAATCCATGTCTTCTGTCAAGGACTCGGGGGAGTCCACGTGCCTCCTCTTGCACTTTCGCCTGTGAGGAACATCCTTGGGGGGGGTTGTCCGAGGATGTCTCATCAGCTACGTCTTGTTCCAGGGGAACGACCTGAGACGTCAAAGCAGGCTGTCCCTGTGGCTGGGTGACGGAAGCCTGACCCAACCGAGACGGACTGCGGGATGGAACCGTAGCAAGGACCAGGGGCCTGGATGCACTCAACAGAGCCCTCTCCACCACATCGAAGGCCGAGGGAGAGCCGCTCTCTCTGGGATCCGAGAGCAGACCCTTGCTCAGATCAGATAGATGGATCGGAGCCGGCGCCGAGAGCATCGGATCCGAAGGACCAGCGTGCTCCGACCTGGATGGAGACGAAGGCACACTGACCCCCTCGGATCCGAAGCTCAGACCACGGCTCCGAGAGCTCGGATCCGACAAGGAAGGACCCGACAGACTCGAAGGAAGAGTCGGAGCCGAAGTACCCGATACTGTCGGCGCCGACCCACCCCCGGCTCCAACGCTGCCTGGCTCCGAGCGCTCTGAACTCGGGAAGTGGGTCGGAGAAGGAGCTATCGGGGCAAAGAAGGGTGTTGAGCTCCCCCCCGGAGGGGGGGGGGCAGGAGCACTCCCATCTGCAGCTGGGCCTGGATGAACCTTCGCATCATCCGGTCCAAATCTGCGTCCGAAAGGCTACGGGTGGATCTCGACGAGGCCACCGAGGCTGGCCGGGAGTGCCGCCTCGATGACCTCAACGGAGATCGGGTCTCCTCCTCCTCGGGTCTCGGTGAGAAGCATGGAGACCGGAGCCGAGAAGGAGGAGACCTAGAAGCCCTGGAGGGAGAAGCCCGCTTAGCCGGGGGGGCCGAAGCGGAGGCCTCGTCCTGCCGCTTGTGGTGCTTCTCTCTCCTTTTTTCTTTCCTGGCCTCCCTCTCCTCCGGCGCAGAAGCAGGAGATTGAGTCCTGGCCGGGGGGAGAGAGGCAGGAGTGGCCGCCACCGAAGCCTGGGAGGAGGCCACAGAAGCGCCGAAGCCGAATCCGGGGGCAAAAGTCCCGCTAGGATCAGCTTTGACCTCCGGTCCTTCAGTGCCCTGGGGTTGAACGCCACGCAGATAGAACACCCAGTGGAGAGGTGTTCAACCCCAAGGCACCGGACACACCGAGTGTGGCCATCCGCTGGGGAGAGCTTATGGCCACACTCGGTGCACTTAGAAAATATCGGTTTTGGGGCCTCAGACATATTAAACTAAAAGGTAAAACTCACTCAGTAGGCCCCAAACACACTAAGACACACACACAAGACTACGACCAGCGAGGGGTGGGGAGGAAGAAAAATTTGACTGAAATTTAGTAAAGTTAGCTAAAACTAGGTTTATAACAAAAAGGAACCTAACCAACACTAAACACTCACTCAAGTTTAAGGGAGATAATAATAAAAAAAGGACTTATCTGACCAATTGACCAGGAGCTCGCAATCTAGCTGCTGTTCAGAAGCGCGGCAAACTAGATCTGAGGTCAGTCAGGGTTGGCAGGGGATTATGGGTAAGGGGAGGAGCTAGGAGCTCGGATCTAAGCTTTGTAAAGTTGCCGGCTCGGATCCGAGATCAGATCCATATCCCACAGGTTGCAGACCAAATGAAATTAACTACTTCAGATAATTTGTTTCTCTGGTGTAAGGTATGCCATCTAGGATGCTGTGTTCAGACTTGCTCCCAGGAAGATTATCCTTTGGGTGGGCAGCTATTTGGATTTCTTTTCACTGATTGTGTACTCTAGGAAGGTTGGTAGGGTCTTTACAAAGGCCAGGTGCTTGAGCAGCTTTTCCTGGCTGTCTGCCTGAATAAGGCAGTCGTCTAAGTATGGGTAAATTTGAATATTTCTTTGTCTGCAAAAGGCACTGTCCGGAGCCAGACATTTTGTGAAAACTTTGGGAGCAGCAGATAAGCCTAAGGGAAGCACAGAGAACTGAAAGTGTTGAGATCCTGCCCTGATGCGGAGATATTTCCTGCATGATTCCCTGATAGGAATGCGGAGGTAGGCCTCTTTTAGATCTAGGGTGGCTAGCCTAGTGTCCTTGGAGAGCATGGGTAGCAGCTGCTGGAGGGTGTGCATTTTGAATTTTGGGATCACCAGAAAGGTGTTTAGAATGGATAGAGCGAGGATGGGATGCCAGGTGCCCTTTTTTCTGGGGACCAGAAAAAGTCTGAAGTAGAAGCCTTGGCCTATCTGTTCTGAAAGAACATGTTCTACTGCCTTACAGAGAGCAGGGAATGGATTTGCTTTTGAGCTTCTGCCCACTGATTTGGTGGTAGATCTGGGAATCCTTTTGGGGTTGGAAAGGTGTGGAAAGAGAATTTGTAACCCTGAGACACAATGTTCAGAACCCACTGGTTCTTGGTAATGGTGGCCCAGGTGCTTGAGTGAAAGGAGAGTTTTCCTCCTAGGGGTAAGTGAAAGTGGGCAGAGGGGAGGTCGGGAGGAGGTGAGTCATTGTGAGTTCTTACCATAAGGGGGTGGCTTAAAACTCCCTGGTTTTGAAGTGGAGGTAGTCCACTGCTTAGATCTCTGCAGTCCCTGGGGCTGCTGTTTGGGGGGGGTCTGCTTCTACGGGGCCTAGTCTGGGCCTGTTTACTCAGAGCAGGAAAGGACCAGTGCTCGGAGGGGCAATGCCTGCTGAACCTAAGAAGGCTGGACCTGTAAGAAATCTTTAACTGTTTGCATAGATTTTGCTTTTTCTTCCATCTTTTTTAAGACCTCTTCTGCCTTAGTGCCAAATAAGTTATCTTTGTGCAAGGGGGCATCCAACAATTTAGATTTGACATGGTCTGGCAGGGGTTGTTCCTTAAGCCATGCCTGTCTTCTAATGACAGATCCAGTGACTGCTGCCCTGCAAGAAGCTTCAAGGGCGTCAATACCACAGTGCAAAGTGTGTTTAGTTACTTGACTTACAGAATGCATTAAGTCTTGTAAATCTTTAGATTCTGCCCAAGCAAGAAAGGAAGACATTTTTGGTAAGGAGTTCCAAGGTATGCTGCTGATATTTCAGCATATGGAACTGACAATTTAGTGCCCTGATAGCAAGAGTAGCTGAGGCGTATACTTTTTTACCCCATCTGTCCAGTGCTCGGGAATCCCTGTCTGAGGGGGTGGGATTCTTAGCAGAGGTTGCTTTAATCCCTTTTGGCCCTTGAGAAATTACCTCAGGGTCAGCTGTTGAATTTTTAAAAAGATATTTGTGTGAGTCAGGGACTCTATAGTACCTGTCTGGTTTTCTGGGGGCAGGCGGTAGGGTGTCAAGGAGTCAAGATGGATTCAAGGAAAACATCATCCACAACATCAAGGACTGGGGGGGGTGGCCAAGGGTCTGTGTTGCAGAAGATCTAGGAATTCCCTGAGTCTCCTTTTGGACTGAGGGCAGTCCTGACTCTCCCATTGGAAATGCTCCCTTAAAGTATGCAGGGTTTCCCCAAAGGAAAAATCCTCTGGGGGAGAGGCTGAAGGAATGGAGTCCTCTGCATCAGAATCCTCATAAGTGGAGAGGGGTTGCATGTCTTCATAGTCAGATGCATCAGTTTTATCTGACTCTTGTTCAGACAAAACTACAGGGGACAGATCTCGTTTTCTTTTTGAGGGGGTAGCTTGGCTTCCCCTGATCAGCATGATAAGGTCTTCCGCCATTTTAAGCATTTGAGACTGAGGCAAGGTAGCAGGCTCCTGAGAGTGGGTCGTCAGTTTCTTGGGTGTGGTTCAAACCCTGGGCCTAAGAAATTCGGTTGTTTTTGAAAGAACGGTAGTCGTGAAAGAAGATGTCAGTTTGTGTCAAGATTCGTTAGTGTGAAGGACTTCCTTGGAAGCCGGTGCCTGCTCAGCGGCTCTGGACCCATCCAGGGTAGAGATGACCGCAGGATCCTTAATCGAAGAAGAGTTTTGCGGCATACTGGACTCCGAAAGGGTCTTGGTAGTAGCCTGCGAATCAAATGAAGCAGGCATCAGAGGCTGAGAAAGCACTTCACTGAGTACCAGAGGACTGACGACTAGCTTAACAGAAGCATCGTGGGTAGGTTTGGACCAGTGCGGTCTGTCTCTGTCTTTATCTTTACGTTTTTTCGGAAGATCTGCTGTCGGATGGTTTACCGAAGCATTATCAGAATTTGAGGACTGTAAAAGAAAATATCTGGCTACAATAAGGGCCCGACGACGGACAGTTCTGGAGTTGAACAAAGCACATAAGTGACAATGTGGAACATCGTGGTCTGAGCCTAAACAAGTGACACAGTAAGAGTGGAAGTCTCGGTGTGGTATTTGCTTTCCACAGGCGAGACAATTATTAACTTTTTCTGACATCAGTTAGTGCAAGATAAAAGGATCCCCAACAGGGTACTTAGCTTTAGAAGACTTTAACTTCAATTCGGAAACGAAAACTCAGGTTGCGGCCGATCGGCACGCGTGTGAACTGCTTCTGCTTCGGGCTCCATGGCAAGAAAGACTGGTGTAATGGAGTCAGCTGCCTTACTTTATACTACTGACGACCTGACATCAGTCCTCAAGCGACAGCAACCGACGCAGAAATACTAAGTCTCTGGTATTCGGGCTGGCCAAGGGCTACACTGGCAGGGATGACCCAAATGTGATGACTGCAACAGTGAAACATGAAGAACATCCAGTGGAATCAAAACAGTCTGATCTGGAGGCTGATGAATGACCTCCTGGAAAGGAGGAATTTCCTCCCACTGCCATCTGTAACCTTCAAGAATGATATTCAGAACCCATTTGTCTGAAACAATCTGTTGCCAAATGAAAAAATGGAGATTCAGACTTTCTGGAATAAAAAAAGGAGCCAGGGTGGGAGGGGGTTGCAAGGTCTTTTGAACAGTAATTCAGACTTGTTGGACTGTCCTTGGTTTTGTCATGTTCAGGACTTCTTTTTGGAACCCTCTTGCCATTTCTCCTTAAATGCCTGTTTACCTGTATTATGTTTAGACTATTTATTCTGTTTTTTTGCCAGAACTGGATGAGAAGATAAGAAAATCCCTTGGAAAATAGGGAAAAGGAGGGCTGAAAAATCATAGAGATTCCTTGGATCAGCTTGTCCCATTCATCACACTTTTTGATCACCTCTACAGCAGAGGTGCCAAACCTTAAACTTCTATCTAAGGGAGAATATAAAATCTCACTTTTATCATCATTTGGGTGTTCTGAGAATGCACCCATGCAGACATCCTCAAAAAAGTACCAGTGGCCATAGCCCTTGAAAAAGTATCAACAGAATCATACACACACTGTAAACAATGAGTATACACATGTAAACCTGTGCAATAGAATAAACTAAGTTAGTTAAAGCAGATTTTCCTCACAAGAAGAAATTGCAGATAAAACATTTCCTCATACTTTCACAACTTGATAGAACAAACTTTAACATATGAACCTGTCATATAAAAATTGTGAAAATCAAAGTTGCAGAAACTTGTTACCCATACCTACCAATAGTTTTCAAACCCTTATCAGAAAGAGTAGGATTCAAATTAACTATGTGCTTAGCAGAAGTGGGATCAACTAACGCTATAATGACTGGGTCAGGTTTGGGAATAGTACATCTTTTTAGAGGAAGCTGTTTGACTATCAGGAAAACTGCAGGCAGCAACGATCACATCCAATAAAACAGACAGAACAGTAGAAATGGTGTAGGTTCTGGATAATTCTTCTGTAACAACTCTGGACAATTCTTCTGTAACAACTCAGTATTTTCTGAGGGACTGAGAAACTTCAGTGTTCTCTCACTGAAACCACTGGCACATTCTAGCAACAGTCTCAGCAAAAGTCAGAAACTGAGTCTGAGTCCGTCAGAAATCTGAGAAGAAAACCCAATATTTGTCCCTGCACCTTCCTGTTTAGATTAAGACTCCTGAATCTGTTCAGGAAAAGAGGAATCCCTCTTTATTTACCAGAAGCTACTTTACAAGGATCAATAGTCTGAATTAAACCTTGACCCAGACTCAGGAAACTACTCCTATTCAAAGAAAATTGAGGAGGAGTACATACATACCTAGTTGCCTGTATCTTTCTACCACCATTACAGCTACAAACAAATGAAATCTGAGGGTTATCCTACTCAACGCTAGAAGTCTAAATCTCAAAATGCACTCACTCGAAGCACTCCTTAAGATGGAGAACATCAACATCTTTGCAGTGACAGAGACCTGGTTCGGGCTCCGGAGAGCACCCCAGCACTACCAGGCTATAATTCATACCACACATTTCGGCCCCTAAACCTGGACCGAAGCACTAAAGGCGGTGGTGTCTCCACATTCATAAAGGATATGCACACCTCTAGACTAGGAGCCCAACATAATGCATCAGAGATACTTCAGGTACAACTAACACACGGTAAAACTGCAATCCAGGTTGTAGCCTGCTATAGATCCCCCACCATGTCCCAAGATTCCCACTCGACATTCCTAAATGCACTGGAAAATATTAGGATACAACACATTACCCTTATACTGGGAGAGTTTAACTACCCCTCCATTAACTGGGAAAATTACTCATGTACCAACACACTTGCTCAACGTTTTCTGAAATTCAGTAATTCCAATGCCCTGGACCAACTCATTCTTATCCCCACCAGGGGTAGAAACATCCTTGACTTGTTCATTACTAACATGGGCGACTGTTGCTCTACACCAGTAAACAACTCCTCCCTGGTCAGATCTGACCACAAGCTAATCACCATGGATATCTACATCCCACCCTCACCCCCCCTTAAAGGAAAAAAACATAAAAAACTTCTCCAAAGCCATCTTTGGGCTTCTAAAAACATTGGTGGCTAACTTCATAACACCCATGCAAATGGAAAATAGGTGCATGACTGCTGAATCATAGACCGATGCACTGTATTAGCACATACACAAGTGCATGGAACGGGCCATAGCAAACAGAACCAAGACGCTCTCCTCCAATAAAAGGAAGCCAATCTGGTGGTCCTCCACCATAAAACTCTACAACAGAAGAAAAAAACTGTTGCAGAAAAGGGTGAATTCCCAAGACTGGAAAAACTCCCTTGTTAGCCTCAGCAAAAAACTGAGATCCAGCATCAAATCTTCTAAAGCTAGCTACAAAAACAAAATTGCTGCAGATTCTAAAGACAACCACAAGGCATTCTATAGTTATGTCAAGACTCTAGATGGCAATACTCAGATCTGCTCCGAGTTACAGCACAATAGCAATATATATACAGAACCAACTGATACTGCCAACATATTGGCTGACAGGTTCAGTGTGGACTTTACCCCCCCTTTTACCCCCTAAAGGGCCTATCACAATACCTGAGGAATGCCAAGTCCCTATAATCACAGCTACACAGGTAAAAATTGCACTGTCCAAAGCCAAGAATACAGCTTCCATGGGACCTGATAATATCCCTGGCTGTGTTCTACATTAATTACAAAGTGAACTGGCACCACACCGGAGTACCCTGTTTATTCACAGCCTCATTTCAGGCTTTGTTCCTACCGAATGGCACACTGCTACAGTCATCCCACTCCAGAAAGGGGGAGCGACTACAGACCCTGGGAACTACTGCCCCATTAGTCTGACAAGTCTGATATGTAAGGCTATGGAGCGCATTATCATGGACCTTATAAATAAGGACATAGGGAATGTCCAAATTCTGGACCCCATGCAGTTTGGGTTTCTGAAAGGTAGATCATGCCTGCTCAACCTGATAGACTTCTTCGAGTCTGTCACCAGAGCTGTGGATGAGGGCAAGGTAGTTCACACAGCCTACCTAGATCTTGCCAAGGCCTTTGACACCATCCCTCACTCAAGAGTCATAGCTAGACTCACTAAACTAGGCATAAACCCCTATGTCATAAGATGGGTTGCTAACTGGCTCACTGACAGAACCCACACTGTGAAAGTAGCGGACTCCATCTCTAACTACTGATCAGTTACAAGTGGTGTCCCACAGGGATTGGTCCTAGGTCCTCTCCTGTTCGGCATCTACTTCTCTGAAGTTCAAGCCAACACAAATGGACTCTGGCTGACCAAGTTCGCAGATGATTGCAAACTGGGAGCCATTACTGATTCTCCAACTGATGTAGACATTCTAAGGCCTCACTGACACCAATGACTGGTGCCAGAACCATGGCCTTAAGCTCAATGCCAAAAAGTGCATTGTCATTCCTTTTGGGAAAAACTGGGTGCCCATGAACTACCACATAGGCGGTAGTCCACTAAACACCGAAGGTGTGATAAGAGACCTGGGGACACAAGTTGACAGCAACCTCTCATTTGATAACCACACTGCCGCTGTAGTCAGAAAGTCCTTCTATGTGGCACATGTCATTGCAAAAGGTTTCTCATCCAGGAAGAAAGAGGTCATAATCCCTCTCTACTCGTCCCTCATTAGACCTATTACAGAATACAATGCCCCATTTGGTACGTACCTCACTAGACACCTACAACAACTGGAAAGGCCACAAAAATACCTCACTAAGAGGATCTTTGGTCTTAGACACATGCCCTATATGGACAGACTCAAAAAACTCCAGCTATATTCTGTCTCTTATCACCTACTTAAAGGCGATCTCTGCTTGACCTACAAAGCCATGTCTGACCCAGAGCTGCTAGATATACTACACCTAAAGAAATCCCAATTCCCTCCATGCCACATACTCCAGGAACCTAAACTTCATTACCAGAATAAACAGAACATGCTGGAGGGACGGGTTCCTAACCCAGAGACTTCCATTACTCT